>NC_133154.1:10267465-10595067 GCF_048418815.1 Hemitrygon akajei
CCCTCATGAGAAATAAATACAGAAAATGTGGAAACACTCAGCAGATTGGTAGCATCTGTGGAGAGAGAAAATGGGGTTCACATCTTAGGTCTTAAACCATAGGATATGAAAAAAATGTTAGTATTTGTTAAGGTAAAATATCCTACAACATTACTTTGAGGAAGAGTCAAAGAAATTTTCCCCAGTGTACTAAGATATTTCCTTCAACCCACACTAAACATCTTCAACGGCTACGAATCAAAATGTCCTCAGATTGGAACTGGTGCAAATTTTAAAAAAGCTTTCTCATTCCTAAAAGCAAATCATTTCCAAAAAGAGAGTTTTATCCAGTCAAATGTTGTAAAACCAATTATCCTTTTAATAAAATGCATCACAAAAGTAACTTTGAACCAGGGATTTTAAACCAATAACATGGCTCTGTCTCATGAAGGCAGCTCTTTCCAGTCAGGGTTATGGAAAGCAGAAAGCATGGTCTGCTAACCAGAATGTTCGCATTGGGCAATGGAATGCTGGGTGAAAACCAGACACACGTATCTTAATCCCAACTTCACTGCGTGAACTGATGCAGTTTTCAGTGGCCTTTCCTGATTCTTTATATGTAGCAACTGGTCTTGTCACAGTGGCTACTGGTGCTTCTTTCAGGCATCGCCTGGTTGGCCTGTTGTATACAGGGATGTGTGAGTGTGAAAGCGAGAGACATAAACAGACAGACAGACGTGTAGAGTAAGAGAGAAGCAAAGAAAGAGAAATGGAGTTCACATCAGGAACACGATGCACTACAGTGTGAGAGAGGTGGGTAAGCCAGACAGGGTGCCATCTTGCAGAGGAGTCAGTGATCAGGAAGTAGTCATTCTACTGGGCAGAAAGAGACAGCAACAAGGGCTGTCTCACACAATAGATCGGATGTGTTCCAGCTTCTCCTCGTACATACGATGGAATGCTTTTGCCAGGCTCAAGAATGGAGCGTTGCAGTTCTCCATCTCCTTCTGGGGGAAAAAAGAGTGAAAGATGCTCAAAGGCAAGATGCAACTTCAAAAATCATCCCCAACCCTTCCGATTACACCAACGTGTAACATTCCCAGCTGACCTTTAGGTTACTTGCTGTCACTCACCTTTCTCTCCTTAAAAACATCATTATTGTGTCTTCAGTCTGTGCACCCTTCTTTACAGTTAAGCAGTTTCTCCTCCAGCTCATGCACGGGAGCAGCAGCAACAGCTGCACACTCATGCAGTGAAGCAGAGTAAAGTTGCCGGCTGGCAGGAGGTTCCTGGGTTAAGGTAATGAGTACAGAGACTCACTGAGAACGACTGCAGCTCCCTTAACAGTCTGGACCAAACAGCTCAGCTCACTAGCTGGAAACTAATGCGCCTGCCCTCCCTTACCAATCCAAATTACCTCGTTCAACAGCTCAGTGCTCTCATTCAAATGAGAGCTCTTCAAGTAGTCTGTTCCCATCTCACTCAACATATGTCAATCCTTGCTCTGAATTCCCACTTTCACTTTCTACATCAGAAGCCATGGACTCAAGACACTCATCAGAGTCAAAAGTTTAGGTTAATACCTCCAGCCTGGTACTGATAGAAGCTAACTATCCATTAGAGAATCCAGATAACCAATTAAACCAAGGGTTAACATAAAAGATGTTCTGAAGACAAGATTATCTCCTGTGTTCTGAATCATAATTATCCCCAAATCAATATTATTTAAATCAACATTATTAAAGTTAATTATTCCTTCAATACCATCGTTGCTGCTTGTTGGAACTTGCAATATGCAAAATAGCTACCACCTTTTCTAAATTACAGTACTGTCCACACCTCGCAAGTAACTTGTTGCTGCTGAAGTTATTTACAAGTTGAGATCATGAAAGATCACCCAAGGCCTGGTTATAAGTCTCAGCCTGACCTGTAGGATGGCCATGTGGTGAGATGTAGTTCATTGGTTGGCGTGCTCCAACCTGGGGAGAAAGGGGACAGAAGAGAGAAACAGAGTGGCATTGTTCCTGGTACTTACTGCAGAGGTCTCAAAGTACTCCAGACCCTGGCTGGCTGCCCATTCCTGCGCCTGTGCGTACTCCACCATTCGCCTGCTTGCTAAATCCATCTTGTTGCCCACAAGCACTCCTGTACACCAATAAAACAATCAATGTGACTATGGTACCAGATTTACGGTGAAACACTTCCCCTTAATTACACACAAATCCCTACATTCCCAGAGCTCTTATCAGCGTGAACTTGGAAATTTTGAAAATCTTGTCATCTTTGACTCGTAAATCATGTACAAGTCAAGTTGTGGGGAGATTTGGCATAGTGGTAACCGCCACTGGATCAGTAATCCAGAGACCCAGTTATACGCTGGGACACGAGTTCGAATCCTACCATGGCAGATGGTGAATTTGAATTCAATACCATGAAACCATGTCGATTATCATAAAAACCCACCTAGCAACACAAATGCCCTTTAGGGGAGAAATTCTGCTGTCCTTACCTGGTCTGGCCTATATGTGACTCCAGACCCACAGCAATGTGGTTGGCTCTTAAAAAAAATAGGGATGGACAATAAATGCCAACATCCGCATCATATAAGTGAATAATTTTTTTTTAATGCACATCATATTTTTAAGGTAACTTAATTTTTTTAATTCTTTCTTGCTTCTCTTCTAATATTTGTATATCTGTGCACTTGCAATGCTTCTGTAACACTGTAATTTCCTTTTGGATCAATAAAGTATTTACCTGTCTCTCTGTAGATGCACTGACCTGGTAGCTGACCGTTGGGAGCCTGAGCCCGGGCCCTTTCCAACCACTTTGTACAGCTGTTGAAGGATGCTGCATTGGTGATGTCATACACGAGGCAGATGACCCCTGCAAACTCCCACTGATTAAATTAAGCAAATATAGAGCAATTTAAAATTCACATTCTTTTCATCATTAATGGATTTAAACACTGCAACTCTCTAACATTTATGGACGGCACAGTGGCAGAGTTAGTAGAAGCACTGCCTCACACCACCACAGACCTGGGTTCAATCCCAACCCCTGGTGCAGTCTATACAGAGATTATCTTTCCCTTTGACCCTGTGGTTTCCAACCACATCCAGTGTGAATCACCCCTGCTGTGTGGATGAGTGGTAGAATCTCAGAGGAGTTGATGAGACTACTGGGGAGAAGGCAAGGATGTAACACTGAGGCTTTATAAGGTTTTGGCGAGGCCTTACTTGGAGTATTGTGAGCAGTTTTGGGCCCCTTATCTAAGAAAGGATGTGCTGACATTGGAGAGGGTTCATAGGAGGTTCACAAAAATTATTCTGGGATTGAAAGGCCTGTCACATGAGGAGCATTTAAGGGCTATGGGCCTGTACTCATTGGAATTCAGAGGAATGAGGGGTGACCTCATTGAAACCTATTGAATGGTGAAAGGCCTTGATAGAATGGATGTGGAGAGAATGTTTCCTATGGTGGGGAGTCTAAGACCAGAGGACACAGACTCAGAATAGAGGGGCATCCTTTTAGAACAGAGATGAGGAGGAATTTCTTTAGCCAGAGAGTAGTGAATCTATGGAATTCATTGCCACAGGCAGCTATGGAGGCCCAAGTCATTGGCTATATTTAAGGAGTTGATAGATTATTGATTAGTCAGTGCACGAAGGGATATGGGAAGAAGATAGGAAATTGGGGCCTAGAGGGAAACTGGATCAGAAATGGCAGAACAGATTGCATGGGCCAAAAGGCCTGATTCTGCTCCTATATCTTATGGTATTATCAAAGATAGCATTAATAGATGGAGTTAATATAGTGGGTGCTTGATGGTCAGTGTTGTTTATGTGCTGTCTCTGTCTCTCTATGATGATAGCACTGTGGAAGTGTTTAAATGTGAATGACTGCGGTGATTAAAGGCTGCTCTCCACTGCCTTCACAAGGATCATTAGGGACAGTCAATAAATAAATGCCCATATGTAGTGAATGAGTAAATCAAAAAAATCTACCAAATTACACACAGTGGCCACTTTATTAGATATCCCTGTACATCAGACAACCATGTGGCAGCAAAACAATGCAGACATGGTCAAGAGGTTCAATTGTTGTTCAGACCAAACATCAGAATGGGGAAGAAATGTGATCTAAGTGACTTTGGCTGTGGAATGATTGTTGGTGCCAGACTGGGTGGTTTGAGTATCTCAGAAACTTTCACACACAACGGTCTCTAGACTTTATAGAGAATGGTGTGAAAAACAAAAAAAAACATCCAGTGAGCAGCAGTTCTGTGAGTGAAAGTCTCTTGTTAGTGATAGAGGCCAGATAAAAATGGCCAGACTGGTTCAAACTGACAGGAAGGTGACAGTAACTCAAATAACCACACATTACAATAGTGGTGTGCAGAAGAGCATCTCTGAATGCAGAACATGTCGAACATCAAAGTGGATGGGCTTGGAGCAACAGAAGGCCATGGATATACAGCACGCAGGAGGTAACTAACAAAGTGCCCACTGAGTGTATTCTATCAAGGCTAATTAAATAAAAACTAGAACAATACAGCACTGGATGAAGGGTCATCAAGAATCCTGATGAAGGGTCTCGGTCTAAAAAGTGAACTGTTTATTTATTTTCAGAGATGCTGCCTGAACTGCTGAGTTCCTCTAGCAGTTTATGTGTGTCACCTATCACCTGCCTGCTTGTACTCCTTCCCACGTACTTATTACGGCTTCTCTCCCCTTTCTTTTCAGTCCTGATGAAGAGTCTCAGCCCAAAACATAAACTGTTTAATTCCCCTCCATAGATGCTTTTAACTGCTCATGCATTTTTTTTTTTTGCACTTCTCTTTATTGGCATTTCGTGCAAAAATGAACTTCTGATGTCATGGCTCCACTTTATTGCAGCTCCTTGACTCTGCTATTTTGGTGCAGACTAGTTTTTGGTTAAAGTGATTTTTACGAGAATTCAGCAGCTTTGCTTATTGATTCCCTCATCACCATGGAGGTGCGGTGATGTTGTTTTGTCTGGATTGTTTAGATCTCGAGTTGAACGCTCTGCTGAATGGGTTTCCCTGGGGTCACCATACTGTCTTTTGTTCTGGAAGTTGCCTGTCTGATGTGAATATTGCACTGAAATGGAGCCTAAGGCTATCCAGAGCAGAGTGCAGTTTTATACACCATTGGACCATAAGATAGAGGAGCAGAATAAGGACATTTGGTCCATTGAGTTTGCTCTGTCATTTCATCATGACTGATTCAATTTTCCTCTAAGCCTAAATCTCCTGCCTTCTCCCCTGACCAATCAAGTATCTATTAACCTCTGCCTTAAATATACATAAAGATTTGGCCTTCACAACTGCCTGTGGCAAAGAAATCCACAAATACACCGCCCTCTGCCTAAAGAAATTTATCCACATCTCTGTTCTAAAAGGATGCCCCTCTATTCTGAGGCTCTGGTCTTAGACTCTCCCACCACAGGAAACATCCTCTCCACATCCACTCCATCGAGGCCTTTCACCATTTGATAGATTTCAATGAGGTCACCACTCATTCTTATGAATTCTAGTGAATACAGGCTCAGAACAATCAGATGTTCTTCATGTGACAAGCCATTCAATCCTGGAATCATTTTCATGAACCTCCTTTGAACCCTCTCTAGTTTCAGCACATCCTTTCTATTTTATAATAAAGGACCCACAACCAAGTGAGGCCTCACCAGTGCTTTATAAAGTATCAACATTGCCTCCTTGTTTTTATATTCTAGTTGTCTTGAAATGAATGCTAATATTGTATTTGCATTCCTCACCATAGACTCAACCTGCAAATTAACCTTTTAGGGATCCTGCACAAGGGCTGCCAAGTCCCCTCGCACCTCAGATTTTGCATTTTCTCTTCATTTATAAAATAGTCAACCTTTTCATTTCTTCTATCAAAGCACATGACCATTCACTTCTCGACATTGTACTCCATCTGCCATTTCTTTGCCCATTCTCCTAATCTGTTTAAGTCCTTCTGTAGCCTCTCTACTTCCTCAAAACTACCTGCTCCCCCAGCTATCATCTGTAAACTTTGTAACAAAGCCATCAATTCCATCATCCAAATCATTGATATATAACGTAAGAAGAATCAGTCTCAACACAGGCCCCTATGGAACACCACTAGTCACTGGCAGCCAGTTAGAAAAAGGCTCCCTATATTCCCACTCTTTGCCTCCTGCCAATCAGCAACTGCTTTATCCATGCTAGAATCTTTCCTCTAATATAGTGGGCTCATTTTTTTTTTACCAACAGAGCAATGCTATCCCCTGTCCAGAATAGCCGATCCTCTAGTGGGCTCAACCATGAGTGGCTCTAAAAAGCTCTAGATATTCCCCCTTCTGGAATGCAGCACCAGCCTGATATTCCCCATCTACCTGCATAGTGAAGTCCCTCATGACTATTGTAATATTGCCCTTTGGGAAGCATTTGCTATCTTCTGTAGTAATTTGCAGGCCACATCCCCACACACTACTGTTTGGGGATCTGTATGCAATTCCCATCAGGTTCTTTTTACCCTTGCATTTCCTTGGCTCTATCCACATCAATTAAACACCTTCTGACCCTATGTCACCTCTTTTTAAAGATTTAATTTCAATGTTTACCAACAGAGCAATGCAGCCCTGTGCCTGCCTATCCTATCAATACAACGTATAGCCTCAGACATTAAGCTTCCAGCTACCATATTCTTTCAGCCATGTCTCCGTAACGTCTATAACATCATACCTGCCAATCTACAACTGTGCTGCAAGTTCATCTACCTTATTCCATATATTGCGTGCATTCAGATACAACACCTTCACTCCTGTATTCACCCTTTTTGATTTTGTTGCACCATGCTCAACCTTTTGATTCATGACTTGGTTTGAGGACTTACCAACCATCTGTCTCCACAACCTCTCCACTAACTGGATGGGACATCCTGGTTTGCATGGACCAGTTGGGCCGAAGTTTTCATGTGGTATAACTTTTTGACTCTAAAACTGCGCTCTGCTGTGGATAGCCTTAGGCTCCATTTCGGTGCAATATTCAAATCAGGTAGTCAACTTCCAGAACAAAAGACAATGTGGTGACCCCAGGAAACCAATTCAGCAGAGCTCTCAACCAGAGATCTGAACAATCCAGACAAAACAACATCACAATACCTCCACATGATGTTGAGGGAATCAAGAGAGCAAATTTGCTGAATTCTTGTAAAAATCACTTTAAAGACAACTAGACTGCACCAAAATAGCAAAGTCAAAAGAAACACAATAAAGTGGAGCCATCACATCAGAAATTCATTTTGCACCCAATACCAATAAAGAGAAATGCAAAAAAAAAAGCATGAGCAATTAAAAGCATCTAAAGAGGGGAATAAACAGTTGATGTTTCGGTCTAGGATCTTTCATCAGAACTGGAAAGGAAGGGGGCAAAAGCCAGATTAATAGGTGGGGGGGGGGGAAGGAGTACAAGCTGGCAGATGATAGGTGACATACACAAAATGCTAGAAGAACTCAACACGACAGGCCTCATCTCTGAAAATAAACAAACAGTTGACATTTTGGATTAAGACCCTTCTTCAGGAACTCAGCCCAAAATGTCCAACTGTTTATTCATTTCCATGGACGCTGCTTGGCCTGCTGAGTTCCCCCAGCATTTGGTGTGTGTGTTGCTCTGGATTTCCAGCATCAGCAGAATCTCCTGTGTGTAAGCGATAGGTGAGACCAGGTGTGGGGGAAGTTGGGTGGGTGGGGATGAAGTAAGAAGCAGGGAGGTGATAGGTGGGTGAGGAAAGGCTGAAGAAAAAGGAATCTAATAGGCGAAGACAGTGGACCTTGAAAGAAAGGAAGGGAGGAGGGGAACTGGGTAGTAGTGATGGGCAGGTGAGGAGAAAAGGAGAGAGAGTAATAAGAATGATGAATGGAAAAAGAGAGGAGGGAATGGAGGTTAGTAATTAAAAGTTAGAAAAATCAATGCTCATGCAATCATGTTGGAGACTATGAAAACAGAATACAAGGAAAACGGAAATCAATGCTCCTGCAACCTGAGTGCGACCTTATTATAGAAATAAAAGAGGCCATGGACAGACATGTCAGAATGGAAATGAGAAGTCAAGCTGAAATCGGTAGCTACCGGGAGATTCCTTCCTCTTCAGCCCTTTACCTCTTCCACCTACCACCCCTCCTTTCCCACCCATCCATCTTCCTCCTCACCTGGTCTCACCTATCACCTCTTCCACCTACCCGCTCTCCTCTCCCACCCACCTACTTTACCCCTCATCTAGTCTCACTTTTTACCGCACCCATCATCTGCCAGCTTGCACTCCTCCCCTCCCCCATCTTATTCTGGTTTCTGCCCCCTTCCTTTCCAGTGCTGATGAAACACTGATTGTTTATTCATCCCCACAGATACTGCCTGACTTGCTGAATCCCTCCAGCATTGTGTGTGTGTTGCTCCAGATTTCCATCATCTGTAAAATCCCGTAACTACATCAGGCAGTTAAGAATCAACCCATTTACGCTAGACAATCAAACACATATGAGCCAGGAAAAAGGTTGGCATTTGCACTCATTCAATTGCTAGTTACCTGGCAGAGCCAAAGTAGCATATAATGAGGAGAGTCAGCCCAGAAATTTTTTTTAAAATACTACAGATGATGGAAATCTGACATGAGAACAGAATCCTGGAAACACTCAGCAGGTCAGGCAGCATCAATGAAAAACAGAGTGAACATTTCAGGTTGAAGACTCCTCTTAATTTTCTTTTTCCACAGATGCTGCCTGATCTGCTGAATGTTTCCTGCATTTTGCGTAGTTATCCAAATGAAAGCTCTGATCCGTAGTCAATGTATTGCTTCAGAAGTAGCCTAATTGTAAATGACCCTGCCTCCTGTCCTATCTGGCACAAGTATCACGAATGCTCCATTGAGAGTTAGATCCACTAATTGATCACCATACTTGATTTTCCACCATGTCGTAGAAGATTTCTTTCCCTGAAGAGTCAAATAGGAAAAGCTCCTGGGAACAGAAATACATGAATAAAACAAATCAACATCCAATCACAGATAGCCACACTAAATAGAAGTAAATTATTTTTAAACTGCATATACGCTGGACATATTTTTAAAGATTAGCTTTATTTATCACATGTACAGTACTGTGCAAAAGTCTTAGGTACCCTAGCCAATTTTAATTTTTTTATATTTTTATATATATATATA
The DNA here is from genome assembly GCF_048418815.1 of Hemitrygon akajei. Classification (NCBI taxonomy): domain Eukaryota; kingdom Metazoa; phylum Chordata; class Chondrichthyes; order Myliobatiformes; family Dasyatidae; genus Hemitrygon; species Hemitrygon akajei. The sequence goes on from NC_133154.1 coordinate 10,276,675, forward strand.
TATGTGTGTGTGTGTGTGTGTGTGTGTGTGTGTGTGTGTGTGTGTGTGTGTGTGTGTGTGTGTGTGTGTGTGTGTGTGTGTGTGTGTGTGTGTGTGTGTGTGTGTGTGTGTGTGTGTGTGTGCGCACAGTACTGTAGTAATTTTATGTATTGCACTGTACTGCTGCCGCAAAAAGAAACAAATTTAATGACATATGTGAGTGATAATAAACCTGATTCTGATATGGGTCTCTATTGTGGACTGAAAGTGGGAAGGGGTCAAGGAGTGGGGAATCATGGTTGGGAAAAGGGGAAGGGAGAGGGGAGGGGATGGAAAGCATCAGAGAGACATTCTGTGATGATCAGTAAACCAATTGTTTGGAATCAAACGACTTTGTCTGGTGTCTCAGGGCTGGATGTGTCTGGATGCGTCCGCCCCGGGACTCCTTCTCTATCTCCTATTCCACACCCCTCCTGGGGTGCTCCACTCTTGCCATTCCCAATATCATTTGCGTGCATGTGCGTGTGTAAGTAAAAAGACTTTTGCACAGTACTGTACATTGAAACGTACAGTGAAATGCGTTGTTTGTATCAACAACCAACACAATTCAAGGATTCTGCTGGGGGAAAACTGCAAGTGTCACCATGCTTCTGAAACCCACAAAGCATGCCCACACAATTTACTAACCCCAACCCATACATCCTTGGAATGTGGGAGGAAACCTACAAGGGCACGGGGAGAATGTACTCCTTACAGACGGTGACGGGAATTAAACCCCAATTGTGATCAGTGGTGCAGTAAAGTATTACACTAACCGCCACACTACCCTACCACCCTTAAGGCAAAATCTAAAAAGGAGTTTATACATTCTCCCCTTGGGTTTCCTCCGGGTGCTCTGGTTTCCTCCCATAGTCCAAAGATGTACGGTTGGTGGGTTAACTGGTCTTTGTAAATTGTCCCGTGATTAGGTTAGGCAGTGCGGCTTGAAGGACTGGAAGAGCCTATTCCGCATTGTATCCCAATAAATTAATTAGATAGATAGATAAATGAATGAATAGAATGAAACAAAAGATAATGCTAGAAAATCACAGTAGATCAGGCAGCATCTGTGGAAAGAGAAACAGAGTTTCAGAAGGGTTGCAAACCCAAAACATTGATTGTTTCTCTTTCCACAAATACGGCCTGACTTTCTGAGTTTTGCCACATTTTCTGTTCTTGTACTCAACAAAAGCAGTTGTATATTGCAGATAGAAAGGTCACTTGTTTCTTAAATACTCACCACACTGTCTGAAGTGTCTGGGATAGAGACTGGGTTTACATACACATCCACTCCAGTTGTCTAAACAGAAAAAGGGCTGTTAGCACATCTACACTTCAATTTCTGTACCATTCTATAACCTCACTAACCAGACCTCAATAACTCAATCACTTTTACAAAATTCAAACCCAAATAAATTGCTAGAAGGTGTATCCATAATCAGAATGACTAGAGGTCTGGAGGTAGGATCCAGAGACCAGAGTTCAAATCCCTCCATGGCAACTATGAAACTAAAATTCAGTTAATAATCTGCAATTTAAAAAGCAAATTAATCTTAGTCATGACATTGCCCAGAAGGAGTTCATACATTCTCCCTGTGACCACTTGGTTTTTCCCCGGATGCTCCAGTTTCTTCCCACAGTCCAAAGACGCATCATTGGTAGGTTAATCGGTCATTGTTATTATCCTGTGATTAGGCCAGGGTTAAAAATCGGGGGATTGCTGAGCAGTGCGGCTCGAAGGGCCAGAAGAGCCTATTCCATACAGTAACTCAATAAATAAACAAATAAATAAATAAATAACTACAGATGTCATAATGCACGACAGAAAATCTCCCATCATCACCCAATCTGGCTAATAATGCCTCTCCAAAACAGCCAATGTACTTGACTCTTAAATGGTCTGGGAAGTCACTTAGTTTAGTCTTGTCAACAACAGCAAGAAAAATAAATACATGACACAAAAAAATATGAAACCGAGAGAAGTCAGCAATGGAATCTAGCAGCTACACTGAAATATTGCATCCCAACAGTATGTTCTTTCTCTAGACTGTAACCTGGATACATTATCCATGCTGTGTACTGGCAGCTGAGTAAGGATCAACAAGGGAGTCATCGTCGCATCTCACCAACTTTTGGAAAAGTTACAAAGATCCTAGAAGATCTGTACAATATAATTTCCCCATATCTTTAATGGCCTTATTGGTAAAAAATCTATTAACCTGAATCATAAAGTTCCAATTGACCTCTGGTATCCACAACCCATTGACAGGGAGAATTCAAGACTTCCACTACCTTGTGGATGAAAATATTCACCTGATTTCCTCCTAAAAGCCTGGCTTGATTTTAAGAAGTAACACGGCGCAGCAGTCAACCAAAACACAACAGAAGCATTCAGTGAGTTAAGTGATGTTCTGACGTAACTCCATTTTCCACCAAAATTTCTAAACAGTCTAAAACATATGGATTGCAATGAGTTCCTGAGGCCCTTTTGGGGTGAAGAACTCCAAACAGTTACCATTCATTGGAAGAAGATGGCACCAGCGAACAACACAACCAAATGTTACGTCCTGCAGACAGTTTACAAAACTACTTCTTTTACTTCTTCTTTCAAATATGATTCTGCTTCTATTGGACCTTTGATTTACATTTTGATGGTGTGTTTGAGCCCATTTTATGCAATTTGGCACTTTACTGTCTCCAAGGGAGTTCAGTGAGGTTTTCAGCAGAGTGTGCAGCCTGGAAGCCAAAAAGCCTTGAGATGGGACGTGATTAAAGCGCCAAGCAAGATTGAAATTAACAAGGACAAGAGTGGGTTTTCAACGTCACCTGCCTGCATTTGACCAATCTCATTCTCTCTCTCGATTCTGCCGGAGGATAGTGCCGGAGACTTGGGTCTTGGGCAAGGTTTAATCAAGCAAAGCACACAAAATGCTGGAGGAACTCAGCAGGCCAGCATTTTGTGTGTGTTGCTTGGATTTCCAGCGTCTGCAGATTTTCTCATGTTCAAGGTTTAATCAATGTGGTTTGTGGATTGGACTCTATAGTTCACGTTAAGATGTGTTTCTGGTTAATCCTTTTGCTATTGCTGTCTTGTACAATTTTGATCAGGACAGACTGGCTCTGTAGCTTGCAATTAACAAACAACACAGCACTAAATTGAACTGAATTAAACTGATATCTCATCTTCTGTGTTTTTCAGTTGGTTTTTGCCATTTGCATGATTGATTATTTTTTTTTACACGTTGGGTGTTTGATATTTTCTTTGAACAGGTTCCATGGTGTTTCCTTGTTTTGTGACTGCCTGTGGGAAGACAAATCTCAGGGTTGTATACGGCATACAATCTGACAGTAAATGTACTTTGAATCTTTCGAACTTTGAACTCTCTGTGAAGGAATTTCAAATCTCAATGCTAACATGACCAATCCCTCATCATGAGTCTATCTAGCTTTAGCCTTGACAGTTTGAGGAAACATCTTTCTGGCATACTCTAAAGTCCTCTCAGAAATCTCAGCACTTATCATTGCAATTACTATCCTTCTTCTGAAGTTTAAAGGACCCTGCTCAATCCCTCCTTGCAACCCAACGTAAGGCAACCTGGCCTCACGAGGTAATATTTTAATCCTAGCATCAGGTTATTTTTCATTATTAAGGTTCCTGTCAAGATGGTTCCATCCAAAGTGAAACTACCTCAGAGCTGGGTTCACTCATTTTTGTTCCATTGAAACTTAAATTTGGGGAATCATCTGGAAAATCAGAAACTTTAAATAATTTATAAACACAAGAAAGTCTGCAGATGCTGTAAATCCAAAGCAACACACACACTAAAATGCTGGAGGAACCCAGCAGATCAGGCAGCATCTATGGAAATGAATAAACAGTCGACATTTCAGGCCGAGACCCTTCTTCAGGACTGGAAAGGGCAGTGAACTTGTTTGAGGACACTTAGCAAAAGTGAATAGTAAAAACTCAGCACTAATGAGGATACACCTTGACACTTCTCATTACAAGACTGATCAAAATGAACACAAGCCTTCCCTTAATTTCAGTTTTGAGACTTTTGGCTTCTTTCAACCAGTAAGAATACCTCTAGAATTTCCGCCCCATCTCCAGTCTACAAGTAATGGGATCAATTTTCCTATGCCAGTTTGAGTCTAGATTGCTCTTGTCTGATTCAGCCTGCTTTATGATAGATGAACATTGCTCTTTCACAGAACACAAAATCAGCCTTCCTGTGGACTCAGTCACTGGCACATCCCTCCCCACCACCGATAGATAGTATCTGCATCACCAAAGATTGCACTATTCAGGCCTTGCCTCCTTCTCACAGCTGCCATTGGGCAGCAGGTTCTGAAGCCAGAATCTCCACACCACAAGATTCAAGAACAGCTACTTCCCTTCAACTCTTTGGTTCTTCAACCAACTGGCACAACCCTAACCACTACAGTTTAGTAACACTATACCAACTTTGCACTAACGTGGACTTATGTATTTTTTTGTTATACTTATGTTTATTTTTGTTTATACAGTGCAGAACAGGCCCTTCCTGCCGAGCAACCCCACCTACACTAGCGTAATCACAGGACTATTTACAATGATCAGTTAACCTACTAATCAATACATCTTTGGACTGTGGGAGGAAACCGAAGTACCCGGAGGTAACCCACACGGTTCATGGGGAGAACATGCAAACTCCATACAGACGGCGCCAGAATTGAACTCCGACCTCTGGAACACCGTGAGCTGTAATAGCGTCGCACTAACTGCTATGCTACCAATGTGTTCTTTCATGTAAAAATTGTTTAGGTTTTTCTTATGAATGCTACCTGTATGATGCTAGGTGCCAGTGATTCTGCTGCACCTGTCAACATGTACTTGTGCCTATGACAATAAACTTGACTTTGACTTGTTATTGCACCACCTCCATGCTTTGCATTAAAACCTTTGTCAGCAAATGGGGTGGGTAACAGCTTCTCCAGGCAAGTTTCTACCCTCTTGTAGCTCCACTCAGCATCTTTCTGAGACAACAGGCTGGATGTGTTTCTTGTGCAGGGGGAGCAATTAAGCCATCTCACAAATGTCCTCATTGCCTAAAAAATTAGATTCTTGCAATTTCACAATTAACAGTGCCCTAAAACTGCTCAAGTTTTTACCCTAAAAAGCAAAAATCTGCCGACTATGAAAATCTGAAATATAAACAGAATATGGTGTACTCAGTAGGTGAGGCAGCTCTGTGGAGGGAATTTTCCTCACAGGTGCTGCCTAACCCACTGAGCATTTTTAGTATTTTCCATTTCTCATTTAAAATTTTTATCACGAGCTTAAAACCACCCCCAACCAAGCTTTGGACAATATGCACTATACAAGTGTTGGTGTCAAATTCCTTTCCAAATTCATTTCTATCTTGCACCAAGCCCTGTTTACCCATCAGACCAATGCTTGCTATCCTACATGGAAATTACTAGAATCTTGTTATAAAATCCCTCTGTTATCAACTTTACGGGACTCTGAGGTACCCCCACATCTCCACTTCTACTGATACGCACATTCCCAATTTTTATGGTTCCACCTTTGGTCATCTTCAGCCTAAATTCTAAAATGTCTACCCAAAAACTATGCCTCTCACTTTTTCCTTAAGAAGCTCCCAGATACCCTGACAAAAACTCTGGATGTACTGGTATCTCCTTCTCAACGTCAAATGGCCCAAAGTCCCTTCACTTTATTACAAGGCACTACTGGTTTTAAAAAAAGTTATTCTCAGCATCACTGGCAATACTGTATCTCGAGTTAAGTCAAGTTTATTGTCAATTAACTATATACATGTATACCGCCAAATGAGATGTTTCTCTAGACAAGGGCGTAAAGCACAGTAAAACACATAACACATATGTAACGCACAATAACTTAGGAAAGCAAGAATTACAAATCCACATAGATTATGCATAGATAAACAAAGTAAAGTGCATAAGTTAAAAATTGTAGGGTACAGTACAAATTATCCAGTGACTCTTCAAATGAGATGTGGCAGGGAGTTGAGAAGCCTAATGGCCTGAGGGAAGAAAATGTTTCGCATCCTGACCGTTCTTGTCTTTATGCATCAATCTCCTTCCTGATGGTAGATTGTCAAAGAGGATGCTGGATGGATGGATACCTGTTTAATTATTGTCTCCTACCTTAGTTACTTACACCGGAGACAGAATTAAATGGTATTGAGGTAGAGGGTCATGATCAAACTGAACGGGAGAGCAGGCTTGAAGGGTTGAATGTCCTGGTCTTGCTTCTACTTTTCTTGATTTTCTATCTTACTGCTGCTATAAATTCACAAACATTACGTTTGGACATTTTTAAGGCTGAAACACAGATCAATTAACCTACCATGGTATAATTTTTCAGAAAATGGGCACTTTCACTGCGAAATACTTGCACCAATGCACTCTTCCCAACAGTGGAGTCGCCTAAAAGACAGAGTTAAATGACAACATTAAAATTACCATCAGCACTCAGTTTTAGTGGAATTTGGCATAAAAACAGAAAATTCTGGAAATATGCAGCAAGTGAAAGAAAAAGTGTTAACATCTCATGTCCGGAATCTGTCATCAGTACCCTTAACCAAAGGGCCTGGATCAGAACCATTAACTATTGATTGGTCCACAGATGCTGCCTGACCTGAGTGTTTCCAGGATTTACATCACATGTAATGAGATTGCAGAAGCTGAAATCTGGAGCAACAAACAGTCTGCCTGATGAGCTCAACAAATTGGGATTATCTGTGGGAGACGGGAAGGAATTGTTGGCATTTTGGGTGGAAATCCAGACTTGGTCATGGATTGTCTGTCCCGATCTCATCAGGGAAGAAGCTACGCCGAATCCACAGCAGGACCACTAGACTCAAAAGCAGTTAGTTCCCCCAAGAAGTCAGGCTCATCAACACCTCTGCCCATTAAAGCTCAAACTAAATTTATTATCAAAGTACATATATGTCAGCATATACAACCCTGAAATTCCCTACCACCACTACATATACATCTCCTAGTGTCACTTTATGTACACACATACAATCAGTCTACGTATACAAGAGCTACTTGTACATTGGGTTCTATAGAATTGCTTTTATATTTACACTTATTGCGTTCTTTATGCTTATTGTATTTTTTATGCTGAATCAGATCCGGAATAACAATCATTTTGTTCTCCTTTATCCTTGAGGGCTGAAGAACGACAATAAGCAATCTTGAATCTTGAAATCTGAATGAGCTGGACCTTCCTCTCAGCAGTTTCCTACTTGCACCATCACTACACAACAATCTGCTACAGGATCTTCACTCCTGTCAATTACAAAATAATCCTTCTCACAAAGAAGGACAGGTAAAAGCCATGGAACAGCTGAGAAAACCTCCGACAACTGGTAAAGCTATATTCCAAGGCAAATCCAGCTGCTAACAATTTTGAATGCTTCTTGACATTTAGAAACAGTCAAAACCTATAAATAAAATTAAATGCACACATATTTTAAAATAAATCCAATAAAAGATAATAATGATAACTTCTGCAACAATTGGCAGTTTAACACAGGGAAAGCTCTTGAAGCAATGATCAGGAACAGAATTAGGAGTCACTTAGTGCAAGCAATTAAGAGAAAGCCAGAATGGATTTGTTAAAGGCAAACTATACCTAACCAAATTTACAGAGGTTATTGAATTGAAGAGAATTGAGGCACAATCTTCGACAATAATATATACAGACTTCCAAAAGGCTTTGGCTGAAGTGCCTCATAATATCAAGAATATTGCTATCATGAAATAAACATTATATAATAATAGGGGCAATAGCAGCATGGATAGAAAATTGGCTAACCAAAAAAAAACACTGAAAGTAATAATGGAAACTTTTCTGACTGAAGATCACAGGATATAGGTACAAAATAGACCATTTCGCCCATCGAGACTGCTCCACTATTTCATCATGCCTGATCCATCTCCCTCTCAGCCCCAGTCTCCTGCCTTCTCCCACTATCCCTTCATGCCCTGACTAATCAAGAACCCATCAACCTCAGCCGTAAATATACCCAATGACTTGGCCTCCACAGCCGCCTGTGGCAACGAATTCCACAAATTCACCACTCTGGCTAAAGCGAATCCTCCTCATCTCCATTCTGAATGGATGCCCTTGATTCTGAGGCTGTGTCCTCTAGTCTTAAGACTCCCCCACCACATGAAACATCCCCTCCGCATCTACTCAATCAAGGTCTTTCAATACTTGATAGGTTTCAATGAGATTTCCTCGTCATTCTTCTGAATTCAGGTGAGTACAGTCACTGGGCCATCAAATGCTTTGAATGTGATACGTCTTTCAATCCCAGAATCATTTTTGTTAACTTCCTTTGAGCCCTATCCAACGCCAGCACATCCTTTTTTAGATAAGGGGCCAAAAACTGTCAACAATACCCCAAGTGAGGCCTCACCAGTGCCTTATAAAGCCTCAACATTACATCCTTGCTTTGATATTCTAGTCCTCCCAAAATGAATGCTAACATTACATTTGCCTTCCTCACCAGACTCAACCTGCAAATTAACCTTCAGGGAATCCTGCGTGAGGACTCCTAAGTCCCTTTGCACCTCAGATTTTTTAATTTTCTCTCCACTTAGAAAAATAGTCTACACTTTTATTTCAAAGTTCAAAGTATATTTATATTAATGTACGTATACATTATACAACCTAATTAGTCTCCTCTCAGGCAGCCACAAAACAAGGTAACCCCAACTGAACCCATTTTTTAAAAAGTCATATACCCAAAGGACAGACAGAAAGAAAAAAAATTGTGCAAACAATAAGCAAAAAGCATTCAGAACTGAGGTTTTACAAAAGACACGAAGCCAGGCATCACTGTTGAGTAAACATCACGGAGCAGAAAGCAGAACCAGCTCCTCTCTCACCTCTGGTCCTGACACCCTGACCCTTCAATGTGGCCTGGTGCTTCAGTCATCCAAATATTGGATCGCTCCTCACTCTCAGAGAGCTCTAGGGCCTAGACCCTGCTGCCATGATTCAGCTTGTACCCAACCTTTCCAATTCGATCAGGCATCAGGACTTCCCTCACCCCCATCTCCGTTTGCCTCTGTCATGTCTCGCCTTCGCCTCTCTATTTAATAGAGCGTTTAGCTGATTTTCATTGTTTTGTATTTTGCCACTAGGCATCACCAATCTCATTTTAAACACTTCCCGACACTGTATTCAATCCGCCACTTTGCCCATTCTCCTAATCTGTCTAAGTCTTTCAGTAGCCTCAGAAGGGAAGTGTGCAGCTAGAATTTCCCAGGATTGGTACTAAGACAGCTTTTTAAAAAAAAATACATATTAATTATTTGGACTTTGCTGTACAAGACACAGCTCCCAACTCTGCAGATGATACACAGCTTTGAGAGGGAGCAATATGTAATAAACTTCAAAAATATAAAGACATGGGTAGTGAACACAGCAAGCAGGGTAGCAAACAGAAGTTTATGCTGAGAAATGCAAAAGGTTGCATTTTGAGATGATGAATTAGAACAATACAAGCTTGAGCAGAAATCTAAAAGAAAAAGAAAGATCTGGAGGCACGTGTAAACAGTTGGTTGAAAATAGTGAAGCAGATTGAAAAAGTGGTTGAATGAAGCACAAGGATCCTGGGGAAAATAATTAGAGACAAAAGTAAAGAAGTGCGATGAATTGATATAACACGTCACACCTAAAGTATTACGTCCACTTCCAGGCCCTACACTTAGCAAATATTTAAAATCTTTAAAAAGAATGTAAAAGAGATTTACTAAAACTATTCCAGGACGAGGGTCTTGTTAGTACGTATAGACAGGCAAAGCTGTGATGTTTTTCCTTAGAATGAGAGAATCTAATTTTTTTTTTAAAAAGGTACAGTAGAAAGGAACAAATCCCAGTGGCAGAAGGGTCAAAAACTAAGGTAAAGTTATTTACTAAGGTAAATAAGTTAAAGTAGGAGACTGACAGGAAACAAAACTCAATGTGAAGTAAATTCTTCATGGAATGAATACTTAGTGCCAGGATTTCACTAACAAGCATAATAGAGGAGGCAGATTCAATTAAAGGGTTCAAAAGAGGTTCAAGGCTATGGAAGGCAGCAGGGGAAGTGGGACCATCAGGATTTCTCTAAAGAGTGAAAATCGTTAAACATCCTATTTTTAATATGTATTGCTATAACCCTTTTGGGTTTATTCTTGATGATAAGACACTATATTTCTTATATTGAATATTATATTCTCTCATTCTAAGCAGAACCATCACAGCTCTCCCGACTATTCATATTACTAAAGTCGTTCATATCTGGAATCAGTTTGGCAGGCAAAAAAAAAGGCAGCAAATACAGGGCTGATGTGATAATATTCAAACAAGGTGAAGGCAGACAAAAGCATTCAGTGGTCAAAAAAACATTCACATCACATGCTCTGTTCAAAACCTTAACCATTTTGCCAAGAAATGTTCAAGGTTAAAATCTGCATACAAATAAGCATCGAGATAATTATGCAAATTATATCACTAATCAGAGAATGAAAATAAATAGTGCAATAATCTATTTCTGAATTTCCAATAATCACTCCATCACTCAAGAAGACCCCCATCATCCAGGACATTCCCTTTTCTCAGTGCCACCATCAAGTACAGGAGCCTAAAGACACACACTCAACATCTTACTGACAGCTTCTACCCTTTGCCATCAGATTTCTGAACGGACATTGAATCCAAATACACTACTTTTTTCTTTTTATCAATACTTATTTGATATATATTTCTCAGTGTAATTTATAGTTGTTTTAATATGTATTGCTGATGGCGTAGTGGCATCAGCGCCGGACTTCGGAGCAAAGGCTCCCGAGTTCAAATCTAGCCGGCTCCAAAAAAAAAACTGGAGAGGGATGGGCTCCGCAAGGTTTCAGATGCCCAAGACACAGCGTATGATGAGCAATCACCAAAAAGATCGGTGCAAAAAGCTTGTCATGACGACCCACCAGGAGTTAAGGGCACACACACGCACGCATTGTACTGCCGCCACAAAACAGTTCGAAAGGAACAATCCTGAGAGATACTTGCATTGCCAGAAGTGTAGTACTAAGGGAATACATTGGGTGGGGGGGGGGGGGGAACCTACTGTAAATGGAGAATCTAAAATAAAAGCAGAAGAAATTGCAAATACTCAGCAGGTCAGGCAGCGTCTGTGGGAAAAGAAACAGAATTAACATTACAGGTTGAAGATCCTTTATCAGTGATAGGAAGGAGACAAAGGAAGTTGCACTGATGGAAATGCTATCAATGGAACAAAAAGCTACTCTGGCTTCTGTTCCAGAATCAACCCTGATGTGGTGTGGTCCCATTGCGACCAATGGTTCCATTTAATATCAGAGAATGTATACAGTATCATCATCATCAGGTGCCATCCCTGTTTGAGTTTTGCCTGCCATGGCCCACACACTCCTGTTTCCGGTCCACTGGATCAGTTCACTGGTATTCATTTCCAGTTCTCCAGTTGCTGTCTCTATCATCATTTGTCTTTGCCTTCCTCTTGCTTTCTTCCCTTCAATCTTTCCCATAATTACTGTACATTCTAACTCCTCTTTCCTAATCACATGTCCAATGAAGTTACGTTGCCTTTTCATGATCTCATATATCATTTCTCTTTTTGTGTTTGCTCTGTTCATGACACACAGTATACAACCCAAAACTCTCATTCTCCGCAGACATCTACGAAACAGAAGAAAAATCCCAAAGAATGAATGACAGGAAAACGTTGGAGCCCCAAAGTACCACTAAAGCATTCGATGGGTCTGCCACTATCACGTCTGATGGACCTTACTGTGTGGAGCAAAGTATTCCTACACTCTAGTTTCGGGAGATGGTCAGCTGTGAGGCACCTGGATGTGTCTTGGTAAGGCTGGAGGCGCCACACAAATGCAGCTCCTCCTCCTGCGAGTTTTTTTCACTCGACTTACCAGCCAGGAGGCATTTGGCCCTCAGTTTCACCATGGTTGATTCTGGTAACGGACTATCAGCTCATTAATCCGTTGATTAGTTCAATACAAGACTAATTCGGTAAATTCGTGTTACTACTGATCAATAACCCGTTCTCCGAACCCTCAAACCGCTCCAGGCCTTCGCTGTGGCCTCCTTAGTTACCGCTCCCCAGCAACGCATCTCACAGGCGCTATACCGCCGTCTTCCTCTTTCATTGGTCACCGGCCTGTCAATTAAATTCTTCGCTACGTAAGTGGCTTACTGCTGCCAATCACACAATTCCCACCTCTTCTTTCCTCTGGTCCCAGACAGAAGGACTATACAGATGCCTGAAATTATGGCAATACTTAGATTATTTTAAAAAGGAAGTTTAATTTTCATGTAATTATATTTTTAAATCAGATAAAAAGTTCTAGAAAGGCTGTAAGAATAAGCCTGGAAATTATAGGTTGATGAGCCTGATGACAGCAGAGGGTAAGTTACTAGAAGGTATTCTAAGGGGCAGTGTATGTAAGTATTTGGATAGACAGGGTCTGATTGCATGCGACCTCGATTTCAACATTTAAGAGAAGTTTGGATAGGTACATGGTTAGTAGGGCTATGGTCCCAGTGCAGGTCCATGGGAGAAGGCAGTTTAAATAGTTTGGCAGGGACTAGATGGGCCAAATGGCCTGTTTCTGTACCGTACTTTTTTATGATTTGGGTTAGTCAACGTGTGTGTGTGTAATAGATCGTGTCTAAACAATGTTAATTTTTCGAGGAAGTTACTGGAAAAGTTATTAAGGAAAGGAGGTTGTCTACGTGGACTTTAGTAAGGATTTTGACAAAGCCATGCATGGGAGGCTACTCCAGAAGGTTCGGTCGCTTGACATTCAGAATGAAGCAGTTAATTAGATTCCGCATTGGGGGCCTGTGATTAATGGTGTGCCCCATGGATTGTTGCTGGATCTGGTGTTGTTTGTCATCTATATTAGTAATTTGAATAATGTTGTAAACAAGATCAGCAGATTTGAGGATGATACCAAGTTTGAGGGTGAGGTGGACAGCTAAAAAAATGTTTTAGGATCAGCTAAAAAAAATGGTAGATGGAATTTAATGCAGTGCGATGTTGCGCTTTGGGAGAGCAAACCAGCTCTCCCAAAAGATAACAGAGAATGGTTGGTCACAGAGGAGTGCAGTGGAACAAAAGGATACTTTATTAGGAGTTTGAAGAGTTTTGTCATGTCAACAAATACACTCAAAAACCTATGTAGTTGTACTGTGGAGAGCATTCTGACAGGCTGCATCACTGTCTGGTATGGAGGGGCTACTGCACAGGACCGAAATAAGCTGCAGAAGGTTGTAAATCTAGTCAGCTCCATCTTGGGTACTAGCCTACAAAGTACCCAGGACATCTTTAGGGAGCAGTGTCTCAGAAAGGCAGCATCCATTATTAAGGACCTCCAGCACCCAGGACATGCCCTTTTCTCACTGTTATCATCAGGTAGGAGATACAGAAGCCTGAAGGCACACACTCAGCAATTCAGGAACAGCTTCTTCCCCTCTGTCATCTGATTCCTAAATGGACTCGAAGCTTTGGACACTACCTCACTTTTTTAAATATATAGTATTTCTGTTTTTGCACATTTTAAAAAATCTATTCAATGTACGTAATTAATTAATTTATTATGTTTTATTTTATATATTATTATTTTTCTCTCTTTGCTGTATTATGTAATGTATTGAACTGCTGCTGCTAAGTTAACAAATTTCACGTCACTTGCCGGTGATAATAAACCTGATTCTGATTATTCAGCAGTTTTCTTGACATAGCTGTGCACATCTTAAATTCAAAGTAAATTTACTGTCAAAATACATGTATACAACCCTGAAATTCATTTTCTTGTGGGCATACTCAATAAATCCAAATAGAACAATAACCAGAATAGAATCAATGAAAGGCTGCACCAACTTGGGCATTCAAGCAGAGCAGTCTGCAAAAGATGATGAACTGTGCATATATGTAAAAAAGAAATAATAATTAATAAGTAATAAATATCAAGAACATGAGATGAAGAGTTCTTGAAAGTGGATACATAAGTTGTGGAAATATTTCAATAATGAGGCAAGTGAAATTATCCCCATTGATTGAAGAGACTGATGGTTGAGGGGTAATAACTGATCCTGAACCTGGTGCTGTGAGTCCTGAGGCTCCTGTACCACTTTCAGCAGTGAGAAGAGAGCACGACCTGGGTGGTGGGAGTCCCTGATGATGGATGCTGCTTTCCTGCGACAATGTTTTGTGTAGATGCGCTCAATGGCAGGGAGGGAGTTACCTGTGCCGTATCCACTACTTTTTGTGGGATCTTCCTTTCTAGGATATTGGTGGCTCCAATACCAGGTTATGATCCAGCCAGTCAAGATACACTCCACTACACACCTATATAAGTTTGTTAAAGTTTTAGATGTCATGCTGAATCTTTGCAAACTCCTAAGGAAGTAGAGGCTCTGTTGTGCATATTTCATAATTGTACTTATTATTGACCTACAGTGAGGAGTAGACCCTTTGAGCAACGCCTCCCACTGTTCTGAACCCAGGACAGGTCGTCCAAAATAGTAACACCAAGGATTTTAAAACTGCTAACCCTCTCCACCTCTGATGAGGACTGGCTGATGGACCTCTGGTTTCCTCTTCTTGAAGTCAATAATCAGCTCCTTGGTCTTGCTGACATCGAGTGAGAGGTTGTTGTTGTGGCACCACTCAGCCAGAATTTCAATTTCCCCTTTATATGCTGATTCGCACCACCTTCGATTCAGTCAGTGGTGTTGTCAGCAAACTTGAATATGCCATTGAAACTGTCATAAGTGTAAAGCAGGTAGAGCAGGCTTGATCTCCATTTTTATAGATCTATTTGGGACACCTAATCAAGTCAAGCCAAGTCACTTTTATTGTCATTTTGACCATAACTGCTGGTACAGTACATAGTAAAAAATGAGACGTATTTCAGGACCATGGTGTTACATGACACAGTACAAAAACTAGACTGAACTATGTAAAAAAACAGAGAAAGCTACACTAGTCTACAGACCTACACAGGATTGCATAAAGTGCACAAAAATCTCTCAAAGCATTTTTTTTTGGTTTCCTGAATTAGTTCAGTCTAACTCGAAGTATATTTATTATCAGAGTACACATATATTACCAAGCACTAACTCCAGATCCAGTTTCTTGCAGGTAGTTACAATGAAAAACAAATAGAATTTTCAAAATATTATACAAAAACGAAGGCTGACATCTAGGGTGGCAAAGTAGTGTACTAGTTAGCTTTAACAGCAGCTGTCAGACCAGGGTTCAATTCCCACCAGCACCTTCAATAAGTTTGTATGTCTTAATGTGACCATGTGAGTTTCCTTTTACAATCCAAATAGATGTACTGGTTAGGGTTAATAAACTGTGAGCATGTTATGTTGACACTGGAATCGGTACGGTATGCCCCAAGAACATCAAGACTTAGTTTCACTGAATGTTTCGTAGTACTTGTGACAAAATAGTGCTAATCTCAAGCAACTAATGTGAAAGACAAATTGCAAGTAGAAAATACTGAAAAAGTTAAGTTGTAGAGCCCTCGAAAGTGAGTTTGTAGTTCATAGAATCAGGTTGTATACTAAACTGTTCCTACCAACTATGGACTCTTCATCTCTCTTTCAATGTTTGTAGCTAATTTGTATTGTGTTCTTTTACATTTGGAATTTGTCATCTTTTGCACTTCAGTTGTTGGCCCATCCAGTTAGGTGCAGCCTTTCAAAGATTTTTTGCTTCTTGGATTTTCTATGTATGTGCATAAGGTAACAACTCTCGATGATGTCTTGTATATTCTTTGATAATAAATTTACTTTGAAGTTATCCATGTCCATTCAGGAACCCGATGGTTGTTGAGGTTCTTGAATCTGGTGTAGGACCTAAGGTGGGGGTCATGGCCTATATTGGAGGGGGTGATGGGCACTGTTTTCTTGTGGTAGCACAACCATTACAATGTACAGTATTCGGATCGTAAAGATCCACAAACCAGACTGTCCAGGCCTAGGTAGGCCTATTCTCAACCTGCTCCTGTCCCACAGAACTCATATTCTATGCCCTTTGATAGATAGATACTTTATTCATCCCCATGGGGAAATTCAACTTTTTTTCCAATGTCCCATACACTTGTTGTAGCAAAACTAATTACATACAATACTTAACTCAGTAAAAAATATGATATGCATCTAAATCACTATCTCAAAAAGCATTAATAATAGCTTTTAAAAAGTTCTTAAGTCCTGGCGGTTGAATTGTAAAGCCTAATGGCATTGGGGAGTATTGAAGGGTTCAATCCCTTCTGAGATCTGCAACACTTGTTCCAGCAATTGGATGTTGAAATGCATTCAGTGGTGAGCAGGGTTTTTCCTGTGATAAGCTGGGCTGTGGTCACCAGATACTGAGTGGCCTTTTCCCTTCCTGAGCTTTAGTGTTTCTATACCAGCCCGTGTTCAAAGCAGTTAGTACACTCTCCACTGTGCTCTCAAGTTAAATTTCAAAGTAAAATTTATTGTCAAGAGTACAACCCAGTTTATTTTTCCTGCGGGCACTCTGCAAATGTATAGGGCAGTAACTGTAAACAGGATCAATGAACACTGCAAATGCAAATATAAATAAGGTTTCAAAGGTACATTTAATGTCAAATGCATACAATATACATCCTGATTTTTTTTGCAACTATCCATGAGATCAGGAGGGCTCCCAAAGAATGAATGAGTCAATCCTCGAACCCCAAAGCTCCCCCCTCCCATGCATAAGCAGCAACAATGATCCCTCCTCCCTGACCAGCAAAAAAAAAGCATCAGCACCCATACAGAAAAGCAAGAGACTTGCAGTACCCGACTATTCATTTACCTGGTGTTTGACATACCACGGGCTCTCTCCCTATTAATGGAGAAAAGTGTCTCCATTTCACAGCAAGAGGGGAGACATCAACTCGCCGGTTTGCAATGTTAAGTCCATTAAATCGCTTTTTCCAAGCTGTGCCCAAAGAACTCGGGGTCTCTGGGAACACTGCTAGCTCGCTGCTTTCGACCTTCCATCTCCCAACACACCGGATTCCTAGACACCTACCTTCACCTCCAGATCCACAAAATCTCGGACCCCAAAGGGCAGCAAAACTTAGGTCCTTGGCATGTCAAATAACGGCCAGTCATGAAACCTGAGAGCAGGTCCCATTCCCGCAAAGAACCCAAGTCAAGAGTTTTATTCAAGAGTGTTGACAGTTGAGGGATACTAACTGTTCTGGAACCTGATGGTGAGTCTTAAGTCTCCTGTACTTTCTACCTGATGGCAGCAAGTGTACAGCCTGGGTGATTGGATCTTTGATAATTGATGCTGCTTTTCTACAGCAATGTTTCATGTAGATGTACTCAACGACTGGGCCTTTTGTGGGATTTTCCACTATATGTTATTGGTGTTCCCATACCAGGCCAAAATGCAGCCAGTCACTTTCCACCACATAGTAATAGAAGTTTGCCAAGGTTTCAGTCACAAGTCACTATCGTATGCTGGATATCATACAAGTTACTTTGATGTGAGCCTACAGATAAAAGAAAGGGAATTGGAAGTTGTGACCTTTGGACTAAAACTTGAGACTTGATAGAAGGGTTCAAGATCACAAAAGCCGTTATTAAGCATCTGGAAACACCAGTCCTCCCTGGCGCTACTATGTAGCTCTCAATCCAAAACTGTACCAACTAATGTAAACATATCAATTATACTAGATCCAATTCTATGTAGAATTGTACAATATAGTAGGCCTCCATTACTCTCAATAGACCGTGGATTTGCACCTTGGAAAGTTTCCAGGGCGCACTCCTGGGCAAGGTTTTTTTTTAAAAATGGAAGACTGGCAGTTGCCCAAGCTGAAAGTCTCCCCTCTCCATGCCACCTGTTGTCCAAGGGAAGGACATTAGGACCCATACAGCTTGGCACCAGTGTCGTTGCAGAGCAATGCGTGATTAAGCGCCTTAAGGACACACGCAGCCTCAACCAAGGCTTGAACTAGCAACTAGACAAACGCCTTAACCACTTGGCCATGTGCCAACAATATAGAACACAGCTAAAGATTTGTGAAAAGTCTTTTTTAAAGCTAATGTCCATCAGACATTAAAACAGGTGTTAATGGATTGGCAAATTTGAAGTCAATTTTAAGGAAAACTCCAGTCAAATATCAAAGTGTTATGTTTGGGTTTGATAAAACTACAAGAAAATGCTTCACACTAATCTTGCTAGTAGTTCACATCTAGCAATTGTTGACCCAATTACTGATTGATATTGTTATCCCTATAGCTAAATCCAATTATGCGACAAACCCAGATGGCAAAGCAACAGGGAGAATATAGTTCTAGAGGACAACATGCTAAGCCAAGAGTGGGACAACTGCTGTAATTACCCCAAAAGGAATGCTATACACTTTTGGAATTGTGGTGAATTAATAGCAAAGGAAATAGAAAGGCAGTTTGGAAACAAATAACTAAACACAAAAAGACCAAATATTTAATGTAATTTGCTTTTTAAAAGCAGTTATTTATTGACCAATTACAATCATTGGCTCAAGATTTATGCACCTTCTTCCTTTGCAATCCGATCCTTCTTCAGTGGTCCCTGAAAGGAGAAAGACAAGTAATGAGCAAATCACAAGACCCAGTCAGAACAAAGCCAGTCAATCCTGAGAACAGTAATTCAACAGGGTAAAACAAATCTAATGACTGAAGTAGTATCATGTGCTGTGGACAAAGGGAAACCTGTGAATATATCATTTATTTATTTGAGATACAATGCAGGATGGGCCCTTCGAGCCACACCACCCAGCAATCTCCCAATTTAATCCAAGCCTAATCATGGGACAATTTACAATGACCAATTAACCTACCAACCAAGACTACAGGAAAAAACATCTTACAGACAGTGGCAGAAACTGAACCTGGGTCACCTGTAAAGATACCAGTCTCCAGAAGACATTTAACATGCTATGCCAAGCTTATTAGAAAATGCAATACAGTTAGATCAGTCAGCTAACAGGAAAGAGTAGATATAAATGTATCTTTTGCTGGTAAGATGTAGGAGTTGGTGCACTTTAACCTTTGGTACCAAAGGAGCAGCTACAAGAATACAGTGTACACTTAGCAGGAAAAATATAAAAGCATTTGGATGAGACAGAATTGAAATCATCCTTAAATAAGGCAAGTGCATTATAATGCAGTTCAAAGGTTCACAAACCGATTATCTGGAAGGATTATCATAAATGAACAGGCAAAGTTCACGTCTGCGGGAGAAGGGAAATGGAGGGCTATGGTTCAAGAGCAGGTTGATGGGACTAGTTAGAATTCAGTACTGACTATATGGGCCGAAGCACCTATTCTTGTGCTGTAGTGCTATGACTATCCTAGATGGGTTTGGAGGTCTGTTCTGAAAGGAAGATATGGCATATCCTGTGGGAGGATACCAAATTATGGATAAAGGTTTGCCACATTTGGGCCAAAACAAAACTTCCTGCCCACCAGTCATGAATCTTTGAAACTCCAAGGAAAAGCAAAATCTTTAAAGTAGATTCTTGATACACAACAAAAAGTTGCTAGGATACATTGGAATATGATGTTAATTCTAACCAGATTAGTACTATCTCAAAATGAAGTATGTAGCAAGTTTGAGTTAAGCAGCCTAATGAAAAATCACCTTCCCATCAACAGCCCAAGCACATTCAGCAGATGAAAGATCACAGGCTTTTTGTGCTCTTCCCCATTTGCAATTTGATAAAGACTTGTTATAAAAAACAGACAATTCTAAGAGCCACTCACCATGAATGCCTTCTTCTCTTCAATAGTCTGGAAGCGACCGTGACCAAACTTGGAAGAGGTGTCGATGAATTTCAGGTCTATCTTCTCCAAAGCACGACGGCTTGTTTGAACCAATAGTGACTGCAGAATTCAAAGTGAACGGTAAGCAATCTGCAGAAGGAACTGCTGGCCAAATTTGGACAGATCCATCCCAAGCAGTCAACATATTCACAAACTTGAAATACAGATATTAAGACTACACTTACAGTAAATAAGTGGGCTTTATAATCCCATCAATTCTACTGTCCAAGAATACAAGTCTTCCACACTGACTACAACCGGTCAAGATAATCCATGATCGCAACTAATTACAACACTGCCAATGCACCCAAATCCCATGAAAAAACCTGCTATTAATCTCTTGTCTCACCCCAACTAAAGGAAGCTTCGTTAATGGCAAACTTAAAAGCAAACTATAACTCAGCAGGATTAGCATGCCATAGAAATAAACTACCTACCCTGCATTGGAGGTGTCCAATCATGACCAAAGTCCAAACATTTAACTCAGTATTATGATTCTCATCTGGCAGTCCAGTACAATAACTAGTCCTAAAACTTTCAGACTGACTTACAAGTCAAAACACATTTACTTAACAGCCTGGCTCCAGGGATTCCTTCCAAATTCCCCACCTGTAAGATAGTGGAAACCAGCAAGATACAATAGAACTAAGAGGCAGTCACCTTGCGCAGAGTGAGCACACGTTTCTTGGTACCAACGACACAGCCTTTCACCATCAGGAAGTCATTGGTCACCTCACCATAGTGGGGAAATCCTCCCTGTTGGAACAATGAGAGTAACCGTTAGAACCCAAGGCTTAAGTTGACGGCCCACTTAAGTGGAATGCCACTGATATTCTGTTCACTCACCAGAGGATTGATGCTCTTGTCTGTCAGATCATATTCAGTAGAAGCATTGTTCTTTACTAATTTGCCATCCTTTTTCTGGAAGCCCGCTCCAATCCGGTAGATCTGCAAAGGGGATATTTCTATTAGACCGCAGCTCTAAAGGGATTTGGTACAATAGAAATGCCAAGATACTAATCTGCACTGAGCTGCAGTCTTTATCATGCCAGCTGTACTAACCTGATGTACAGAAATCAAAACCTAGTTACAGGAGATACTACTACTTAATAAATAGCCACCTGAAACAATTTCACCTGTTCTGTATCTAGATTAAAATCAATCTGGTCTTTTTTTAAATGGGCATTTTTGAGAAATTCACTTAAGTGAGTAAGCAATGTCAAATCATATTGTTGTAAAACATGAACTGCTTCAGAAACGTCTGCGTCTGTAAGAAATCCTCCCCACAGTTTAGCCTCCAGTTTCGAAGCTCAGTGACTGAGCAAAGACATTTGCTTTGCAGCATCCTGCCATTTTGATCACAGCACACTTACCTTCTTGTTGATCTCAGTGCGGTGGTGGTAACCCTTCTGACCAGCACGAGCAACAGAGAAAGCCACACGGGCAGGATGCCAGGCTCCAATACAGGCAACCTTACGTAGACCTTTGTGAGTTTTCCTCGGCAGTTTCTTTGTGTGCCATCGGCTTGTCACACCTTGAGAAGAGGAAGGACAATCACTAAAGACGTAGAGTCTATTAGATACAACTCTTCATCTCATTGGAGATCTCAGAAGGAAGGCAGCATGGAACGGTTCCTCATCAGAATCAGGTGCCATTACCAACACTTATTCCACGTTATCATCATAGTATACTCCCAACAAAGACAAAGCATTGTATTATACTGAAGACTGATTTCATATTTAGTAAAGCCTTAGATAAGTTAACTTCCTGGTGACTTAAAAATTAAGCATCTGAAATGAAATAAGTATGCTGCCTACCCTTGAAGCCATGGCCCTTGGTTACACCAATGACGTCGATCATCTCATCTTGACCAAATACGGAACTGATAGCAACCTGCTGTTCCAGCTTCTCTCTTGCCCAGTCAACTTTATCAGCAATTGTTCCACCATTCAACTGGATCTCCATCATGTGGGATTTCTTCTGGCGCAAAGGAAGCAAGCGCATCTGTAAAATAGAAATTAAAGATTAGAGCTGGAGTTCCAAAGGACAGCAGTACACCAATTACCCATTTCTTATATCATCCTCCTGAAGCCTCCAGTGGCAGTCTACAACATGCCCCACGTTTCCAAATGAGATAGGTTGCACAGGCCTACACCTGCTTAGAGCAATTCCATATTCAGCACTAATCCGACCTATTCTCTCCACATTCCCAGCCCTTTTATGCTATGGACTCCTACCACATCACTCACATTTCTCAGTATTGTATTTATTTATTTCTGTATTTGCAGTTTGTGGGTTTTTATTTGCACATTGGCAGTTATCCATCCTGTTGGGTGCAGTCTTTAACCTATTCTATCGTGCTTCTTGTATTTATTGTGATTGCCTATCAGAAAATCTCAGCAATATACATGGTGACATATGTACTTAGATAATTTGAACTTCCATTACCCTCCAACCTCCCGATTGTAAATTAAAATGCTACAAATTCTTCCAGTAATATCCAAGTATCACTAAAAGATTGAGATTATGAAAGGTTCGTGATTTGAAAAGCCAAATATGATGATACTGTTATTCACCTACAAGTCGACATGTTCAATCACCTTAACTACATTGCAACAGGTAACAAAAGCCACTGTCCACAACCCCAATTACTATTTCACCAGGGTTTCCAAATATTCCACAGCCCAAAGCTGGACGCAAGTTCTCATAGACATCTATAGCCAAATATCCCATCAGCAATCAATTGAGGACACAGCATTAAAATTAACTGAATTGTACATTCCTAGACTGTTTCAAGGTTTTGCAGGTTGATGTTTAATATTGTTATTTGCTCAATTTTTGCCATCTATCGGATTTGTTTTTTGCATGTTGTTTCTTTGTTCTTTGACTGTCTGCAGGAAAGAATCTTGTGGTTGTGCACTGCATACACACTTTTGATAATACATACTTTAAATCTTTAATCACATGTGGTCAACTACCACATGTAAGTATGAAGATTAAGGGATTGGACACACTAGAGGCAGGAAACGTGTTCCTGATGTTGGGTGAGTCCAAAACCAGAGGCCAGAGTTTAAGAATAACAGGTAGGCCATTTAGAACGGAGCTGAGGAAAAAAAATTTTCACCCGGAGTTGTGGATCTATGGAATGCTCTGCCTCAGAAGACAGTGGAGGCCAATTCTCTGGATGCTTTCAAGAAAGAGTTAGATAGAGCTCTTAAAGGGATATGAGAAGGCAGGAACGGGGTATGATTGTGGATGATCAGCTATGATCACATTGAATGGTGGTGCTTGCTCGAAGAGCCGAATGGCCTACTCCTGCACGTATTGTCTATCGTCACCACCCATAACCCATAAAGACCCCATGACCAGGCCTTACAATCACAGAACAGTGAACAAAAAGCAGGGGTAGTGTCCCATCTAAAATTTAGAAATGAAAAGCAGTAAAATTCACTATTGTGAAGATTTCACTGACCCTTTAGGCTGTGTATGGCATTGTACAGACACAACTGCTTCACAAAAAGCAATTGCAGGAACAGTACCAGCCAAAAGCAAGATGTTTTATACTAGATACCAGATATAGCTAATTAGGTCAAGTCCCAAAGCTTACCTGTGTGTGAGCAATGATGCGAATGACTTGACAGTATTTCTTCATGCTGTTCAAATCCTTCTCCAGCTGTTTCTTGCCATCCTCATCTTGCCACTTCTTGCAATACTTTGTGAAAGCCTTCTTTTTAGATTTGTACCTTTACAAAGAGACAAGAGAACATTGGCGCGACCCCTCATCACACGTAGTGCGAGCGGAAGGAATCAGCACCACCAAGAATGGGCGGCTCATTGTTGTTTTCAAAGGACATTTTCCTCCAACAAACAGAGCCAGAGCTCATCGAACTGTGTTTCCACAGTCGAGCGGAGCTGCTGATAATCAAATGCAAATTTTAACACCATTCCGCTTAGAATAATTTACAGAAGTGACACTAGAATTGTTTAGCATAGTTACCAGTTCTTGTAGAAACGCCTCTTGCATTCGTCACTCATATGCTCCGCAAATATAGTTTTAAAAGCACGAAGACCACGTGGAGTTTCAACATAGCCGACGAGGCCAATGATTACCATTGGAGGAGTTTCAATCACTGTAACTGCCTCTACTACCTCCTTCTTGTTCACCTCTGCAAGAAATTATCAGAAATATTAACAATTTGTATTTTCCCCTAGCAATATCACATTTGGTTTACCCAGTCATGGGAACAGCTATGATTCAGCTGGAAGAATGGACACAATGCCTCTACCACTGCAGCTAAGCCACATGGTGCTGGTGAATAAAGAAAAAGGTTGCTAATGGCAAATCATTTCAAGCCCATTTTTACCACACTGGTCAGGAAACTCGACATTCAGCAAAAGCCACTACTAGCGACTGTTTATGTCCGCCCGTCGAGTTTATCATCATGTGTAGTTACACAAGCCATAAGCTGAGACAAGAAAAATATGCAGATGCTGGAAAATCAAGCAACATGCACAAAACGCCTTCTGGCCTGCTGCATACCAGCATTTTGTGTGTGTTGCTTTAACCTGAGGGTTCCCAATCTGGGGTGTGCTGATCCCTTGCTTAATGATAATGGTCATGGTATTAAAAACCCTGCTCTAATCCAATTGTACAAACAGTGCCATTTTTATCTACATATTTAATAAATAATAAATGTACTTTGTAAATCATTGTTCACTCCAACAATTACATTTGCCTCTTACCCTCATCATTCAGATTAACACAACTGGGACGTTACACAATTTGAAATTCAACAGGTCCATAAATCAAGTAAATGAACGTGAAGAAGCAGCTTTGTAACAATTGTTGCAGAGTGGCTAAAATAAGCCCATTATACAACTAAGTCCTATCTCACTGCCCAAGACCCTGAACTATACATGGTGCATGTAACAGAATGGACAGCACCTCAATGCTGCTCATTAGACCCCAAAATCAAAGTTCAAAAAGTTTTTAAGTATATTTTATTATTGAAGTACCATATACAGCTATGAGATTCTTTTAAAAGTATATTTAAGTAATTTTGAAACAATTTTCTGCAGCCCACAGAAAGTCACTGAAGATCAGCTGCTCCAGTTTGAATGACATTGGCTGTGGAATGAATGACATTGGCTGTGGAATGAATGACATTGGCTGTGGAAATGTCCCTAGCACATCTCTCAATGCCTACCTTGCAAGTTAAATTGGTCTATGTGTACTAGAAAACAATGGCTTGAGTGGGAATCTGGCAGCCAGGTTTTAATCAACTTATCTTAACTGCAATCTGGGGTATACTTCCGTAGGAAATCAATATCCAGAGATCCCCACCACCCAGGTCATGCTCTCTTCTCGCTGCTGCCATCAAATAGAGCCTCAGGATTCACACCACTGGGTTCAAGAAGTTACTACCCAACCATCTGCTCTTTCTTGAACAAGAGGGGATAACATCACTCACTTGCCCCATCATTGTGATGCTTTCCACAAAGGACTACCTCATTATCTCATCTTCTCATTATTTATTGCCATATTTATATTTGCATTTGAAGTTTGTTGTATTTGGCACACTGGTTGACCTTGTATTGATCCTGTTATAGTTACTATTCTATAGATTTGCTGAGTATGCCCACAAGATGAATCAGAGTTGTAGATGGTGATATTTATGTACTTTGATAATGAAATTTACTTTGTACTCACAAGGATACAAGTAACTGACAATATAGGAAACAGGGCAAGCGTAAAGGCCTGGAACTCGATGCACTCCTGGGCAGTGGAAACAAATTGGGAGCTTTTCAGTGGGGAATGGTGCAGGCAGGCAAGAGAAAATCATTTACTTTCCAAATAGAATATAGGGTAATGTGACCAGATTCAATTCCCTGAAGAGCCAGGACAAGTTCAACAGGCAACATGTCCGCCTCTTGTCAGTATCATGCAAACAGGCCCTTCAGCCCAACTCTTCCATAATAAGGAGATACCCCCGAAATTTCCACAACCAAAATATCAGAGGAACTCAGCAGGTCAGGTGGCATCAATGGAAATGAATCAAGGGTGTCTGACTGCACTTGGCCCAATGCTGTGAAATTTTAAGCACACAGTAAACCATTGCATGCAACCTGCTTGGCATTGATTAGACTAAGAGTGCAATACAAGCAGGCACTAAAATGCAGGCTTAGAGCTTATTCAGGTATTAAGAATCAAAAGTGATGGGTCCTCACAATATGGATACTGTTAAGACATTGCCCTAAAGGTGGGGCAGATTCAGGTCACCCGTTTTAAGATACAAATGCCTTTCATGAGACTAGGAACATTGTAATTATTAAGACCTAGAAGAGGCCAAAGAGATAACACACAGCACAGCAGGAACAAATATGCGCATGGCCTGCCGCTCGAGTTTCCTGTTCTCAAACCACACACGTGAATATTAAACCATTACTCACTGGATCCAGGCCTGTCGACATCTCGCACGATGTGGGTCATGCCGGCTTTGTACCCCAGGAAGGCCGTCAAGTGGACAGGCTTGCTAGGGTCATCCTTGGGGAAGCTCTTCACTTTGCCCCTGTGCCTGCGGCTCCTCTTGCGGGGCAGGAAGCCCAGGGAGCCGTGCCTGGGCGCCGAGAACTTACGGTGAGACTGAAAGATGGGGGAAAGACAAAATAAAATGTTGCTGCATGCGAAACCACGCCCTTTGGAGGTGCAGAACTATCTCAATACATATAGGGACAACTTTAAATAAATTATTGTACAACTGACCAACTCTACAGACCGAAATCCCCGATGTTTCGCCCTCCCGGTCTACTACAGAACCGCCTTTCCAGACCCAGTTTGTGTGGGTCCATTTTAGAGTAGAGTGGGCACCGATTTAACTAGTTCTATCGGCTCGAACGAGAAGCTCTAACAGCCCTGTAATCAAACCGCGGAGGATGGGAACAGGATGGCTCCGATTTTAATCGGATTTGCAGTCAGCGAGCGATCGCCATTTTGTACCCCTCACAAGAGTCATCGAGCACCTTTCCCCCGCTTTAACTCTAAAACATCCGATCAATATAACATTACTACGTTCGATAAAGGCGGCTGAAATGACTTGGTGGCGGCAGGAAAGCGCTAGGTGCTCGGATGGCGGTGATTCGCATCGGCTTGTTTCACACAACTCACCATTCCGCAGCCGGGCCTGACACCGAGAGAGAGAGAGAGAGCCGAGCGCCCGGCCCCGCCCTTTTATAGCCGGGCCGTGACGTCACTTCCGCGCATGCGCTCCCTCCGCTCTGATTCTCCACATTTATCCCACATTCCCCGCAGTGTTCTTTGCCTCTCCCATGTGCAAAGGGACGGTCGCAATTTTTGCATCTATTTTTCACCTCTGCAAAAGTTTCTGAAGAAGAAAGTGCTACTTTTTTTTTGACGAAGTTCTCACAGTCAGCAACAGGGAACAGTAACAGCTCCGTAAAGCTCCTTGCAACGGGAGTTCTCAAACTTTTTTTTATGCCATCGACCGCCCCCCCCCCCATTCCAGGTTGGGAACCCTTGCCTTGCAAACACTATTATGATTTCCTTCATATTTGAAGGATAGCAACTTCAATTTTTTAAAAAAAACAGCATTCTCACGGAAGCAGCCCACAATTTGCCTCGGCTCGAGATGCTGGAAGTCAGAAGCAACACACAAAATGCTGGGTAGGCAGAATCTATGGAAATGGATAAACTGATGTGGTTTACAGGACTGATGAAGGATGTTGGCCCGAAACTTGGACTGTTTTATTCATTTCCATTTGTCTCGATCAGGGGTTTCCAACCCGGGGTGCAGACTCCTTGCTTAATGCTATCAGTCCATGGCATAAAAAGGTTAAGAACCCCTGGCCCAGACTATTGTGCTCAACTCCAATAAGCTATGAATCCACTACACTCAGATTCACGAGTTCACGAGTGAGGGCACTGTCTACTGACCTTACCAGATAGTAGTTCATGTTGTCTGTGTTTAATAATTCTTTGTGATATGTATGATATGTATTTCATATTTGGTATGTATCATATATATATGTGTGTGTGTATGTGATGGTTATTAATATATTGGTTACTGTGCTTTACATCCTGATTCAAAGAAAGGTCTCATTTTTATATACATTACAGTATATGGTTACATACGTCATGTACATATATATAGTTAAATGACAATAAATTTGACTTGACCACTTGATTAAGCATTCTTTTTCATTTAAATAATTAATTATGGTTTATATCAAGTCAAGTCAAGTCACTTTTTATTGTCATTTCGACCATAGCTGCTGGTACAGTACACAGTAAAAACGAGACAATGTTTATCAGGACATGAAACAGTACAAAAACTAGACTGAACTACGTAAAACAACACAAAAACCACACTCGACTACAGACCTACCCAGGACTGCATAAAGTGCACAAAATGGTGCAGGCATTACAATAAATAATAAACAAGACAATAGGCACAGTAGAGGGCAGTAAGTTGGTGTCAGTCCAGGCTCTGGGTATTGAGGAGTCTGATGACCTGGTGGAAGAAACTGTCACATAGTTTGGCCGTGAGAGCCCGAATGCTTCGGTGCCTTTTCCCAGATGGCAGGAGGGAGAAGAGTTTGTATGAGGGGTGCGTGGGGTCCTTCATAATGCTGTTTGCTTTGCGGATGCAGCATGTGGTATAAATGTCTGTGATGGCAGGAAGAGAGACCCCGATGATCTTCTCAGCTGACCTCACTATCTGCTGCAGGGTCTTGCGATCCAAGATGGTGCAATTTCCAAACCAGGCAGTGATGCAGCTGCTCAGGATGCTCTCAGTACATCCCCTGTAGAATGTGGTGAGGATGGGGGGTGGGAGATGGACTTTCCTCAGCCTTCACAGAAAGTAGAGACACTGCTGGGCTTCCTTTGCTATGGAGCCGGTGTTGAGGGACCAGCTGAGATTCTCCGTCAGGTGAACACCAAGAAATTTGGTGCTCTTTACGATCTGTACCGAGGAGCTGTTGATGTTCAGCGGGGAGTGGTCGCTCCGTGCCCTCCTGAAGTCAACAACCATCTCTTTTGTTTTGTACACATTCAGAGACAGGTTGTTGGCTCTGCACCAGTCCGTTAGCCGCTGCACCTCCTCTCTGTAAGCTGACTCGTCGTTCTTGCTGATGAGACCCACCACGGTGGTGTCATCGGCGAACTTGATGATATGGTTGGAGCTGTGTGTTGCAGCACAGTCGTGGGTCAGCAGAGTGAACACATTGGACTGAGCACGCAGCCCTGGGGGGCCCCTGTGCTCAGTGTGATGGTGTTGGAGATGCTGCTCCCGATCCAGACTGACTGAGGTCTCCCAGTCAGGAAGTCTAGGATCCAGTTGCAGAGGGAGGTGTTCAGGCCCAATAGGCTCAACTTTCCAATCAGTTTCTGAGGAATGATTGTGTTGAATGCTGAACTAAAGTCTATGAACAGCATTCGAACGTATGTGTCTTTTTTGTCTAGGTGGGTTAGGACCAGGTGGAGGGTGCTGACAATGGCGTCGTCTGTTGAGCGGTTGGGATGGTACACAATCTGCAGGGGGTCCAGTGAGGGGGGCAGCAGGGTCTTGATGTGCCTCATGACAAGGCTTTCGAAACACTTCATGATGATGGATGAGAGTGCAACGGGACGGTAGTCATTTAGGCAGGACACTGAAGACTTCTTCAGCACGGGGACAATGGTGGCGGCCTTGAAGCACGTTGGAACGGTACATGTTGAAGATTTCAGTGAGAACATCTGCCAGCTGGTCTGCACATCCTCTGAGCACTCTACCAGGAATATTGTCTGGTCCAGCAGCCTTCCGTGGGTTGACCCTGCACAGGGTTCTCCTCACATCGGCCATGGAGAGACACAGCACGTGGTCATTTGGAGGAGGGGTGGACTTCCCAGCCACCATGTCATTTTCCACCTCAAAATGAGCATAGAAGTTGTTCAGCACATCTGGGAGGGAGGCATCACCCGCACAGTCAGGTGATGTTGTCCTGTAGTTGGTGATGTCCTGGATGCCCTTCCACATGCGCCGAGTATCGCCGCTGTCCTGGAAGTGGTGTGGATTCCCTGGGCATGTGCACACTTTTCCCCTCTGATGGCCGGGGACAGTTTGCTGTTGTTAGGGCTGCCTTGTCGCCTGCTCTGAAGGCGGAGTCACAGGTCCCCAGCAGCGCGCGCACCTCCGCTGTCATCCATGGCTTCTGGTTAGCGCGTATAGTGATGGTCTTGGACACAGTGACGTCATCGATGCACTTGCTGATGTAGCTGGTCACTGATGCTGTGTACTCCTCTAAGTTGGTAGAGCCGCCATCGGTTGCAGCCTCCCTGAACATGTCCCAGTCAGTGTTCTCAAAGCAGTCTTGAAGAGCAGAGATGGCTCCTGCTGGCCAGGTTTTCACCTGCTTCTGAACTGGTCTGAAGCGCCTGACAAGCAGTCTGTATGCTGGGATTAGCATAACAGAGATATGGTCTGTATAAATAGGTGAATTACATACCATATGATTAAGTCAAGTCACTTTTATTGTCATTTCGACCATAACTGCTACGTACAGTATATAGTAAAAATGAGATGATGTTTTTCAGGACCACGGTGTTACATGACACAGTACGAAAACTAGACTGAACTACGTAAAAAAACAACACAGAGAGAAAAAAAAAACAACTACACTAGACTACAGACCTACCCAGGACTGCATAAAGTGCACTAAACAATGCAGGCATTACAATAAATAATATACAGGACAATAGGGCAGTAAAGTGTCAGTCCAGGCTCTGGGTATTGAGGAGTCTGATAGCTTGGAGGAAGAAATTGTTATATAGTCTGGTTGTGAGAGCCCGAATGCTTCGGTGCCTTTTCCCAGATGGCAGGAGGGAGAAGAGTTTGTATGAGGGGTGTGTGGGGTCCTTCATAATGCTGTTTGCTTTGCGGATGTAGCGTGTAGTGTAAATGTCTGTGATGGCGGGAAGAGAGACCCCGATGATCTTCTCAGCTGACCTCACTATCCGCTGCAGGGTCTTGCGATCCGAGATGGTGCAATTTCCAAACCAGGCAGTGATGCAGCTGCTCAGGATGCTCTCAATACAACCCCTGTAGAATGTGATGAGGATGGGGAGTGGGAGATGGACTTTCCTCAGCCTTCGCAGAAAGTAGAGACGCTGCTGGGCTTTCTTTGCTATGGAGCTGGTGTTGAGGGACCAGCTGAGATTCTCCGCCAGGTGAACACGAAGAAATTTGGTGCTCTTAACAATCTCTACCGAGGAGCTGTCGATGTTCAGCAGGGAGTGGTATGGGCGCACCTCACTTAAAGTAAACATGAAGTTAGACCCGGATTCCTGAACTCCCATGTCTTCTTTTGAATCAGTTTTTATGTTTTGGAGTTGCAAAACATTTGCCACAGCAGCTTATCGCAGCCACCTCTCATCGCCATTGACTGGGATTTGAGGCACCATCACTGTTACGGGTTCTCCCTGTGAAGGTGTGGGTTTTCTCTGAATGCTACTGTTTCCTCCCACATCCCGATGTGCTGGAAGATTAACTGACTACTGTAAGTTTCCCCAAGTGTAGGTGGGTGGAAAACAATTAAACTGGAGTTGATACACATGTGAGAGAAAACAGATTACAGTGATGGCACTAATGGGATGCTCTGCTGGGAGCTAGCATGGGTTTATTCCTGAATAGTCAGCTGAGCTATAAAAAGTTAGTTGATTGACTTTCTTGTATTTAATATCTACTAACTCAAGCTTGTCTAATGTCACTTCCAGTACACAAGTGGTGTCATCGTCATTATGTGGGAGATCATGGTTTTATGATGGTTCTTGGCAAGTTTTCCTACAGAAGTGCTTTGTCATTGCCTTCTTCTGGACAGTGTCATTACAAGTTGGGTGACCCCAGCCATTGTCAATACTCTTCGGAGATTGTCAGTGGTCACATAGCCAGGACTTGTGATATGCGCCATCCACCACCTGCCCCCATGGCTTCATATCATCCTGATCGGTTGGATGGGGGGAAATGTAAGCACCGTTGTAACAAGTTTACTGTCACCTTCCTCTCAGCTTGAACCGGTCTGGCCGTTCTCCTCTGACCTCTCTCATTAACAAGGCATTTCCACCCACAGAAATGCTCCTCACTGGATTTTTATTTTGTTTTGTTTTTCTCACCATTCTCTATAAACTCCAGCGACCGCTGTGCATGAAAATCCCAGATCAGATTCGGAAATACTCAAACCACCCTGTCTGGCACCACAAACACGATAAAATATAGATAGATAGATAGATAGATAGATAGATAGATAGATAGATAGATACTTTATTCATCCCCATGGGGAAATTCAACATTTTTTCCAATGTCCCATACACTTGTTGTAGCAAAAACTCATTACATACAATACTTAACTCAGTAATAATATGATATGCATCTAAATCACTATCTCAAAAAGCATTAATACTAGCTTTAAAAAAGTTCTTAAGTCCTGGCAGTTGAATTGTAAAGCCTAATGGCATTGGGGAGTATTGACCTCTTCATCCTGTCTGAGGAGCATTGCATCGACAGTAACCTGTCGCTGAAACTGCTTCTCTGTCTCTGGATGGTGCTATGTAGAGGATGTTCAGGGTTTTCCATAATTGACCGTAGCCTACTCAGCGCCCTTCGCTCAGCTACCGATGTTAAACTCTCCAGTACTTTGCCCACGACAGAGCCCGCCTTCCTTATCAGCTTATTAAGACGTGAGGCGTCCTTCTTCTTAATGCTTCCTCCCCAACACGCCACCACAAAGCAGATGCCGGAAACCCAAGCAACACTCTCAAATTGCTGGAGGAACTGAACAGGCCAGACAGCATCTATGGAAAAGACTGATATTTGGTCTTAACAACATATGAGCCTCTTGACCATGTCTGCATGCTTTTATGATTGGTTGATTAGATATTTTCTTTAATGAGCAGGTGTACAGGTGTACCTAATAAAGTGGCCACTACATATATTTTGTCCTTTCTTCATGAAGGTGATGCTCTTTTATTTTTTTCGCACATGGAATGTTGGAATTGCTGAGGCAAAGCATTTATTTCTTTTGGCTTTGTGTTTGCAGCAGACAACACACCCATTCTCCTTCATGGTTGGCAAATGCTGATCTTAAAGTTAACGATGAAGATGAGCTTTATTTGTCGTACGTTCACGGAAACACGCAGTAAAAAGCATCATTTGCATCAAACGATATCAGCCAGGGTTGCACTGGGGCGACTGCAAGTGTCGCCATGCCTCTGGCACCAAAATAACCCTAACTGGTACGTTTTAGGAATGTGGGAGGGAACCCAGAGCACCCAGAGGAAATCCACGCAGTCACGGGGAGAACATATCAACTTCTTGCAGGCAGTGGTGGGAATTGATCCTCGATTTGGCGGTGGGGGGGCAGGTGTTGCTGCAAACTAACCACTAACGCACACAAAATGTGGGAGGAACTCAGCAGGCCAGGCAGCATCTATGGAAAAGAGAAAACAGTCGACGTTTTGGGCCGAGACCCTTCAGCAGGACTGGAGAAAAAAAAGCTGAGAAGTGGATTTGAGAGTTGGGGGAGTGGAGAGAGAAATGCCAGGTGAGAGGTGAAACCAGGAAGGGGAGGGATGAAGTAAAGAGCTGGGAAGTTGATCGGGGAAAGGGACAGAAGGCCATGGAAGAAAGGAAAAGGGGCAGGAGCACCAGAGGGAGGCGATGGGCAGGCAAGGAGATGAGGTGAGAGAGGGAAAAGGGATGGAGGCTGGTGAAGGAGGGGGCAGTGGAGGGTCATTACCAGAAGTTCGAGAAATCAATGTTCATGCCATCAGGTTGGAGGCTACCCAGACAGAATATAAGGTGACAGAATAGGCATCCGTTAGTCTCGTGAGATCATGGATTTGCACCTTGGAAGGTTTCCAGGGCGCAGGCCTGGGCAGGGTTGTATGGGAGACCGGCAGTTGCCCAAGCTGCAGGCCTTCCCCTCTCCACGCCACCGATGTTGTCCAAGGGAAGGGCACTAGGACCCAAGCAGCTTGGCACTGGTGTCGTCGCAGAGCAATGTTTTGTTAAGTGCCTTGCTCAAGGACACACACGCAGCCTCAGCTGAGGCTCGAACCAGTGACCTTCAGATCGCTAGACCGATGCCTTATCCACTAAGCCACGCGCCAACACAAGGTGTTATATAAGGTGCAGCAGTAGAGGAGGCCATGGACTGACATGTCAGAATGGGAATGGGAAGTGGAATTAAAGTAAGTGTGTGTGTGTGTGTGTGTGTGTGTGTGTGTGTGTGTGTGTGTGTGTGTGTGTGTGTGTGTGTGTGTGTGTGTGTGTGTGTGTGTGTGTGTGTGTGTGTGTGTGTGTGTGTTTTCTCTGAACAACTGCTTTCTCCCTGTTGGTTACACGTTGCTTGAGTTAATGTACAAACGCCTTTGACTGAGGTGAATTAAAAGATCGGACAAACCAGCTCTGCCACTGCCTGGTCTGAATGACTGGTTTCACTAGCCCCTCGAGAATACTACACTATCCAATTAGATCACGGCTGATCAGTATTCTAATCCCAACTACCTGCTTCGGTTCCGTAACCCTTAATCCTACCGTGTAACAAAATTCAATCAATCTCAGCACTGAAATTTTAGCTTCAACAACCGGAATTCCAGTTCTGCACCATACTTTTTGTAAAGAGATGCTTGCAGTAATCTTCTCTAAGCAGCACAGCTCAAATTTTAAGGTGGTTTTTCACATTTCCATTTGAGATAGGCCATTCAGCCCATCAAATCCATGCCTGTTCTTAGGACTGTGTATCAAAGAGGACATTCTGGGCATTCCCAGACCACAAACTATGGATGAACTGAGAGATCCATTCTTTACTAAAGTCTGCAGATGTGGCATTCAAATTAAGTGACCTTAATCTTTACAAAATGTTGAGATATGAGGGAAGCCAAGAGACAATTCCAGTCCAGGATCAAGTCTCAGATCAGCCGTCATTTCAGTCAGAGAAAGCAGAAGAAAAGAAAAATCCAAGGTTAATTTTTTTCTCTCCTTTTCTTCTTTTCATTTGCTCAGATACGACAATAGAGATGCCAGGCAGGGTAGTCGAATGCTCCTTTTTGCAGGATATGGGAAGGCAGGGGGATCTCCAGTCTCCCTGATAACTACAATTGTGAGAAGTGCATCCAACTGGAGCTTCTTACAATCCGTATTAAGGATTTGGAGCTGGAGCCGGATGAACTCCGGATCATTCGGGAGGCTGAAGGGGTGGAAGACAGGACATATAGAGCGGTAGTTACACCTAAGATGCAGGACACAGGAAAATGAGTGACAGGAAAGGGAAGGGGGTTAAGAAGTCAGTGCAGAGTACCCCTGTGGCCATCCCCCTCAACAATGGGTATATCGCTTTGGCTACTGTCGGCGGGGATGACCGAACAGAGGAACATCACAGCGGTCGGGTCTCTGGCACCTGTGACTCAGAAGGGAAGGAGGAAGAAGAGGCATGCTGTTTATGAGGAGGGTTTCATTAGTTAGGGGATCAGACAGGAGGTTCTGAGAGTGAGAACGAGATTCCTGGGTGGTATGTTGCCCCCCGGGTGCCCGGGTCTGGGATATCTTGGATCAAGTCCTCAGTATTCAGAGGGTGAACATTCTGAAGTCGTGGTCCATCTAGGGACCAATAACATGGGTAGGATGGGTGATGAGGTTCTGCATAGGGAGATCAGGGAGTTAGGTGCTAAGTTAAAGGGTAGAACCTCCAGGGTTGTGATTTCAGGATTGATACCCATGCCATGCGCTAGTGAGGCCAGAAATAGGAAGATTATACAGTTTAACATATGGCTAAGGAGTTGGTGTAGGAGGGAAAGCATAAGATTTTTGGATCATTGGGCTCTCTTCCAGGGAAGGTGGGACTTTACAGAAGGGATGGTTTGCACCTGAACTGAAGGGTGACTAATATCCTGGCGGGAAGCTTCGTTAATGCTGCATGGTGGGGTTTAAACTAGAGTTGTAGGGGGATGGGAACCAGAGTGCCAGAACAGATAGAGGAAAGGCTGTGAAAGCAGATGTTGGTAAGGCCTCGGACAAAGTTAGAATCAAAAGGTTGAGCATGGTGAGACTAGTGTCCGGAGCTGCATTATTTCAATGCAAGAAGTATCGTAGAAAAGGCGAATGATAGTGCTGAAGATGAGGTGGCTGGTTTACAAATAGAGGCCATGTGTAGTGAGGAGAGGCTGTTGATAGGGCAAAATTGCAGACAACGAGATGAGCTGCAATGTAAAATGCAGACAAAATCAAAAAGGATGGGTACAAGATTGAAGGTGTTAAATTCGAATGTGCGCGGTATATGGAATAAGGTAGATTAACTTGCAGCACAGTTGCAGATTGGCAGGTATGATGTTATAGGCATCACTGAATCATGAGCCCCGGCCATGACAGTAACACAATTTGTGCAGCCAGGCTGGTTTCTAGTTGGACATTACAATTTCACACTCACTTTCTTTCCTGACTGCAACTCAAGTGTGTCGCTGCCTGCTGTTTCCATTGATGCAGCTATTTCAACTGATCTTTTAAATGTAAGCTGTGCTTCAGTTAGAAGCTGTTTTTTTAATGTTTTCTTGTGAGATTCCACAAACTAAACAATCCCTTAGTGCATCCTTAAGCCCATCATTGAACAGGCAATGCTCAGTCAATTTTTTCAATTCAGCCATGTACACTGAATTGGACACCCCTTTCCACTTAAGAAACCTAAAGTGTTCTGCTTTCTGTTCCAAATTTCCTGAATTACCCAGAGAAATCAGTGGTAGCAGCACACTGCGTTTGAAATGGCTATAGGACAGCACAAAACTACTGTGCTTTTGGGACCACCTGGTGAAGGAAGCCATTGAAATAAAACTAGAGGAAAAGAATTTTAACAAAGACGAAGGTCTCGCACTAAGTACAAACTAGAATTCAGTTATAAACAAAGTGTGAGAGCAGAAACCTGATTGGGTGAGGACTAACCAATCAGGAGGGACAGACTACGGGGGTATAAATACCACAGGACTAGACATGCCCAGGCATCATCCCTGAAGAAGATGACAGAATTCGTCACTGAAACATCGGTTATAATCAATACCTGTACCTGGCTGGAAGCCCAAGAAGGGTTTATTCATTCCTCCATTACCTTCATAATATCAGCAAAGCTCATTTCAGCTAGTTTGGTTGGAACAGTTAAATATGTAAGTAAACTATATGCCTTTAAGCCCAATGTATTCAGCAAAATTGGCACTTGTTTTTCTCATTGGCTTTATTATTTGCCTTAAAATACAGCTCAGTTTGCTCAGTGTAGGTGAGGCAGTTACTGAGCAATTGATCGTGTCAATATTTCCGATGTAGCTAGCCATTTCTGCTCTTTTTTATGATTATTATCACCTAGCACTCACCATTTATGAACCCATGTATTCTTCCATTCCCTGCCGTTTTTTAACTCGATCATTTTTCCTCTTGGAAGAAAACATACTACTCCAAAGGAAAAAAAAAGTGCTGCGCCTTTTAAAAAACTTGACCATTTCTCGCTGAGCTTTTTTTTTTAACTCAAGCATCTCACTGCGCTTCAACAGGTGGGTAGTTGTCTCGGGTTCACTTAAAACTTCCACATCACCACTGTAATGTTTTGTAACTCCAAAGTATAAAAACTAACTGAGAGCAAAACAAGGGAGCTGGGATACAAGCCATGTACTTTGTTTTTACTTTAAGCAAGGGAGTACACATATCACGCAATGGCGAGATGACGTATGCCATTCACGTACTTTTACATACAACCATAATGCATTATTTAAACAACAAAGAATACTTAATCAAACCATATATTTACAATGTTACTCAAATATTATTGAGATATTAAATATACAACCTCTCATAATTTACCCCTCTATCGAATGTCCCCTCATTCTCCTATGCTCCAGGGGATAATGTCCTAACCTAGTCAACCTTTCCCTAATACTTGGGTTTGCAAGACCTGCAACATCCTTGTAAATTTTCTCTGTAGTCTTTCAGTCTTCTTGACATCTTTCCTATAAGTAGATGATCAAAACTAGACCAAATGCTCCAAATTAGGCCACGCCAATGTCTTCTTGATAATATTATCTCTCCCGTTCCAGTGACCCTTCCAAGCACAACCTCGTCTTCCAGAGAGACGGAACAGACAGCAGATGTTGGGATCTGAAGCAATTAGTAAAATGCTGGAGGAACTCAGCTCATCGGCAAGTCCAGATGTAGGGTCTCGACCCAAAACGTCGACTGTCCATTTCCCTCTTCCAGCATATTATTTGTTGCTGTAATCTACAGTATCCAGAACTGAATCAGTCCTGGCAAACTGACAGATTTGAAGCCTCGGTAATTTCACCCTCTTCAATGACAGCCTCTTCCCCTCGGGCTCCGAGGAGTGATGCAGGCTGATACAGCAGGCACATAAATTAATATGTGTGTACATCACTGGAACAGCATAATCAGTGAAGCAGCTCAGATTAATGGTTGCGTCTACAGATTTCAATTTAACTCCCCGCTGCTCCCTGGGTCTCTCTCGGTGCTCACGGCCAGCTCTCCTCTGATGTTGCTGAACGCAAAAATATTAAATCAACCATAGCAAACATAAAAGCTCAGTGTTCTTGGAACTCTTATATAGATTAATTTATCCTTTAAGAGTACAGTATTTATTCATATTGCAACAATTTTTTGTTAAACGTTATTTAGGGGAATTCAACAATGTTACTGCATGAATGTAAAATAGAATATTGATAAAAATAACTAGCTTTCACAAAAGGATTTTTATGACCTCCGAAT
This sequence comes from Hemitrygon akajei, assembly GCF_048418815.1. Lineage (NCBI taxonomy): Eukaryota > Metazoa > Chordata > Chondrichthyes > Myliobatiformes > Dasyatidae > Hemitrygon > Hemitrygon akajei. The sequence goes on from NC_133154.1 coordinate 10,315,426, forward strand.
ATCCCATCTAACTGAAGTATAGGCGCTTTTTTTAATGGCAGTCACAGCAGCCAATTTGCTCCTGTAATGAGCAAACATATTTCCTTTGTCATTTATGAATTTATTATCTAAATTGATGAAGACAGTAACAGTTCTTTATACAAAACAACAATCTGCTGGAAGAACTCAGTAGGTCAAGCAGCATCTACAGGAAGAAAGAAATTGTCAGTGTTTTGGGTCAAAGTCTTGGTGATGAGAGGGCGTACTAGAGTGAGATATATCAGCTAGTTGTGTGGTGTCATAGCAACAACCTTCAAAGTTCTAAGTTCTAATTAAAGTTTATTATCAGGGTACAAACATGTCACCACATACAACCCTGAGATTCTATTTTCTGCGGCATACTCAACAAATCTATAGAACAGTAACTGCAAGCAGGATTAATGAACAATTGCAAATAACAAGAGCATGAAGTAACAAGATAAAGTCGTTAAGGTGAGACCATCGGTTGTGGGAGCACAGAAGTAGAAGAGTGTAGTTATCCTCTTTTGTTCAAGAGCCTGATGGTTGAGGGGTAGTAACTGTTCTTGAACCTGGTGGTGGGAGTCCTGAAGCACCTGTAGCTTCTACCTGATGGCAGCAGAGAGAACAGTGCATGGCCTGGGTGGTGAGAATTTTGCACTCAACGTTAGCAAGACCAATGAGCTGATTGTGGACTTCAGAAAGAGTAAGACGAAGGAACACAAATAAATCCTCCTAAAGGCATAAGAGGTGGAAAATGTGAGCAATTTCTTTTTTTTTCTTGACAATATTTTTATGTTTTTTAAATAAAGAGAACATAGTATAAAGGAGAATTAGGCAGTGCATAACAAATGTATCAAATGTACAATTCACATTCATGTAAGAGATGCACCCATAGTACAATCATTATCACCCCACCTCTCCCAGTCCCCAACTCCAAGCCATCAATGCATTGGCAAGAAGGGTTAAACAGAACCTTTGTCCCCACAGAGCTGCATTGGTATAGAGGTGTCAAGTCAAGTCAAGTCACTTTTATTGTCATTTCGACCATAACTGCTGGTACAGTACACAGTAAAAATGAGACATTTTTCAGGACCATGGTGCTACACGAAACAGTACAAAAACTACACAGAACTACGTAGAAACAACACCAAAAAAAAACTACACTGGACTACAGACCTACCCAGGACTGCATAAAGTACACTAAACAGTGCAGGCATTACAATAAATAATAAACAAGACAATAGGGCAGTAAGGTGTAAGTCCGGGCTCTGGGTATTGAGGAGTCTGATAGCTTGGGGGAAGAAACTGTTACATAGTCTGGTTGTGAGAGCCTGAATGCTTTGGTGCCTTTTCCCAGACGGCAGGAGGGAGAAGAGTTTGTATGAGGGGTGCATGGGGTCCTTCATAATGCTGTTTGCTTTGCGGATGCAGCGTGTGGTGTAAATGTCTGTAATTTTTCTAAGGTGTATTTTTCTAATACATAGGCTGTTGTATGATAACAAATCTGAGTCCAGAGTTTTACTGGAAAATGCTGGAGGTCAGGCATTTATGTACTGAGGGAAGGGAGAAAGAATGGACCTTTAGTCCGGCTGGAAATTTTGAAAATATTCAAGAATGGGTCCCCACACCTTTTGGAACTTTATATCCGAATTGAGGATTGAGTAGTAGATCTTCTCAAGGTGTAGACTGGACATGATATCCCTGAGCCACTGAGCGTGGGTGGGCAGGAAACGTGGGCAATTTCAAGTTCCTGGGTGTCAATATCTCTGAGGACCTACCCTGCTCGCAACATATTGATGCAACTATAAAGAAGGCATGGCAGTGGCTATATTTCATTAGGAGATTGAGGAGATTTGGTTTGTTACCTTAAACACTCTACAGATCTACTGGGGAGACTATTCTGACAGGCTGCATCACTGTCTGGTACTGGGGAGGGGAGCTACTGCACAGGATCGAAGTAAGCTGCAGAAAGTTGTAAAATTAGTCAGCTCCATCATGGGTACTAGCCTCTGTGGTATCCATGACATCTTCAAGGAGCAGTGCCTCAGGAAGGCGGCGTCCATCATTAAGCGCCCCCACCATCCGGGAAATGTCCTCTTCTCATTGCTACCATCAGGAAGGAGGTACTGAAGCCTGAAGGCACACACTCAATGATTCAGGAACAGCGTTTTCCCCTCCACAATCCGATTTCTGAATGGACATTCAACCCATGAACACTACCTCACTACTTCTTTTTATTTCTGTTTTTGCATTACTTATACAATTTAATTGTTTAATATATATACTTAATGTAATTCATTTTTTCCTATATTTATCACGTATTGCATTGTACTGCTCCTGGAAAGTTAACAAATTTCACAACGTATGTCGGTGATATTAAACCTGATTCCGATCTGACGCTGCTTGAGCCGTTGAGTTCTCGGAGCAGATTCTTTGTTGCTCCAGGTTCCAGCATCTGCAGTCTCTTGTGTGCTTTTTACGTAGTACTGTTGGATCTTCTATGTCCATCCGAGAGGGCAGATGGTGTTCTTGTTCAACACCTCGCATGCTAACATCTCCTCCTGGCCGGCAGTCAACAACAGTGCATCTGAAAAATGCACCCTTAAGCCCACTGCTCTAATCTCACTATGCCCATTACTTTATGGCTAGGCACAGCTCAAACACCGTCTGTAAGTTCACCAATAAAATAACTGCTGTTGGCAAATCTCAGATGGTTTCAAGTCAATATACAGAGTGAGATAAATCGGCTGGCAGATGGCGTTGCAACAACCTCGTACTTACCATCAGTAAGACCAAGGAATTGGTTGTGGACTTCAGGAACACCAGTTGTCATTGTGGGGTTTGTAGCGGAGACGGTGAGCAGCTTTAAGTTCCTGGATGTCAACATCTCAGAGGATCTATTCTGGGCCCAACATATTGACTGTTCCCATCATGCAACTTCCCATACTAGTTCTTCTGAGGTCACTTCCTTTCTCCTTAGCCATGGTTTCCCCACCACCGTAATCATTAAGGCTCTCAACCAGGCTTGTTTTGCTTACTACACGCCTCCCTCTCCTGAGCAAGGATGAAGTTATAGACTCGCAGAGCACTACAGCACAGAAACAGACCCTTGGGCCCATCTGCTTTCTGCTGAACTGTTACTCTGCCCCATCTCATCAACCTGCACCCTTTATAACCCCTCCCTTATACTTAACCAAACTTCTCTTAAATGTTGTTATCAAACCCACTTCCACCACTTCCATTGGCAGATAGTTCCACACTGACATTACCCTCTGAATGTATTCCCTCACGTTCACCTTTCACCCTTAACCTTTGGCCTCTAGTTCTCATCTGACCCAAGCCCGCTTGCATTTCCCCAATGTATACCTCCCAATAAGTCTTAACCTATTTACCTTTTCCCTATAACTCAAGTCCTCAAGCCCCAGCAACATGCCTGTAAATTTTCTCTGCGCTCTTTCAATCTTATTGATATCCCTCTGCAATTGGCTCTTGGTCTATCTGACTAACAGACCCCAATCTGTTAAATTAGCCAACCTCTCCTCCTCCACTCTGACCCTGAACAATTGACCATGCCTCAAGGCTGTGTGCCAAGCCCTCTTCTGTACTCCCTTTTCACCTATGACTGTGTTCCTGTATATGGTTCTAACTCCATAATCAAGATCATAGACTACACCATGGTGGTTGGCCTGATCAGAGGAGATGACGAGACGGCCTACAGGGATGAGGTCCAGCACCTGGCCGTGTGGTGTGCCGACAACAACCTGGCCCTTAACACCCAGAAGACCAAGGAGATCATTGTGGACTTCAGGCATGCTAGGAGCCACACTCGCGTCCCCATCTACATCAGTGGAGCTGTAGTGGACTGTGTATCAAGTTTCAAATTCCTTGGTGTCCACATTTAACCATATAACCATATAACAATTACAGCACGGAAACAGGCCCTTCTAGTCTGTGCCAAACGCTTTCTCTCACCTAGTCCCACTGGCCCGCACTCAGCCCATAACCCTCCATTCCTTAATTTCCAAGGATCTTACCTGGTCCCTGAATTCCTCCATCCTGATCAAAAAGGTGCAACAGTGCCTTTATTTCCTGCGGAGCATCAAGAAAGCTCACCTCTGTCCCAGGATACTGATGGACTTTTACCGCTGTACTATTGAGAGCACATCAGTGTGGTATGGCAATTGTCCCGTATTGGACCGCAAAGTACTCCAGCGGGTGGTGAAAACTGCCCAGCGGATTATCGGCACCTAATTGCCCACCTTTTGAGAACATCTACCAGGAACAATGCCTGGGCAGGGTGAAAAGCATTATCAAGGATGCATCTCACCCTAACCATGGACTTTTCACTCTCCTCCCATCCGGTAGGTGCTACAGGAGCCTCCGCTCCCACACCAACAGGCTCAGGAAGAGCTTCTTCCCTGAGGCTGTGACCCTGCTGAACCTCACATCACAGCGCTAAGCAGTATTGCACCCATATTGTACTGTCTCAGTACTTTTATATTTGTGCGCTGTAGCACTTACTTTTTATTCACAGTTATTTTGTAAATAACACTATTCTTTGCATTTCTGATTAGATGCTAACTGCATTTCATTGGCTTTGTATCTGTACTCGGCACAGTGACAATAAAGTTGAATCTAATCTAATCTCATCTAATCTTTCCTGTAGGTAGTTGAGCAGAACTGGACACACAATATTCCAAACTCAGTCTCATCAACATCTGATACAATTTCAACATAACTCCTGCACTCAGTACTTTGATTTATGAAGGCCAATCTGCCAAAAGCTTTATTTACAACACTATCTAACTGTGACATCACTTTTAAAGAACCTAAGCTGTGGTTTTTTTAAATCTCTCGGTCGTCTTTAAACCACCAGGATATACACCCGGCAGCATTTCAAAATGTTCCCTAATCAATACAGCCATTATTATCCTCAAAGTTACCCTAACCTTTCTTCCTTAAAAAGCTTTAGTGCTTAGCTTGATGATATTACAGCTTGGGGCTTCGGAGTTTGGAGTTCATTCCGATGTCAACCGTAAGGAGTTTGTACATCCTCCCCGTGAAATGCATGGGTTTTCTCCAGGTGTTATGTTTTGGAACATAAAATTAATTCGAAGCAAAAAACACAGATCTGGGAACATGAGTCTAACTTCAGGTTTACTTTAAGCAAGGCCCACATGTATGTGCCGTGATGACGTAGGCCATTCACATACTTTTACATATAACCCACAATGTATTATGTGAACAACAAAGAGTGCTTAATGAAACAACATATTTTACAATATTACTGAAATATTAGATACACAACAAAGGGTGCTCCAGTTTCCTCCCGCAGTCCAAAGGCGTAGGGTTAGTAGGTCAATTAGTCATTGTAAATTGTCCTGTGATTAGGCTAGAGTTAAAATTGGGGGTCGTTGGGTGTCACAGTTTGAAGTTCCGAAAAGACCTATTCCACGCTGTATCTCAATAAATAAATAGATGAACAAACAAAAAAAAAGGAATGAATGACCAAATGAACAAATAAATAAATAAAGAGTTTCATCAGGAATATTTATTATCTAATCTGGTTTTGCTCGGGAGTCAGGTCTCATCAGCACAGTGCCGAAAGCTGTTCAGCTGTGTGCCCCTTTGTTCTCTCCTCCCACCCCACTGGATCAATGGTAAGGAAGGCAAACACAATGTTCGTATTCATTTTGAGAATCTGTGGATTTAATTGCAACAGACAGCTGTTGAAGGCAAAGTCATTGGGCTAGTTTAAAGTGGAGGTTGATAGGTTCTTGGTTAGTAAGGGTGTCATTTAAAAAAAAATTGGATAGGTATATGGACAGGAAAGGAATGGAGGGTTATGGGCTGAGTGCAGGTAGGTGGGATTAGGTGAGAGTAAGTGTTCAGCACGGACTAGAGGGCCCGAGATGGCCTGTTTCCGTGCTGTAATTGTTATATGGTTATATGGTTAAGGGGAGAAGGCAGGGGAATGGGGTTGAGTGGGAAAATAAAACAGCCTTGATACAATAGCGGAGCAGACTCAATGGGCTGAATGGTCAAAATCAGCTTCAATGTCTTATGGTCGTATGGATAATTTTCACCACCTTCGCAACCAGACAATCTTTTCCTCAGCTTTTGGCTTTTCCAGGAATCATTTCCTACTCAGATCCCTGGTTCATTCTTCTATCTCCGCTGATACCCGCTTTGCTTCCACGTCACCTTTCCATACAGCCCCAGGCGGTGCAACATGTTGCCTTTCACCTCATTTCTTCCCATCATCACGGGACCCAAACCAGCCCTTCCAACCCTCTCGTCCTCACGCACCCTACACAGGTGAAGCAGCAATTCATTTGCACTTCCTTGAATCTGTTGTGTTGGATCCTCTGCCAGTCCTGTGATCACCTCCACACAGAAAAGTCGAACACTGATTCAATGACTTCCTTGCAGAATATTCCCATAAGCCATAAGCCTCTATTTAGAACATAGAACAGTACAGCACAGTACAGACCTTTTGACCTGCAGTGCTACAGTATATGAAATCACTCCACAATCAATGTCATCTTTCCCTCCTGCACAGCCCATAACTCTCCATTTTTCTTTCATCCATGTGCCTGTCTAAGAATCTCATCAATGTCCTTATTGAATCAACCTTTACCACTACCCTAGCTGTATGTTGCAGGCACCAACCACTCTCTGTGGAAAATAAACCTATGTTGGGCCTCTCCCCAAAGCTCTCCTCTAAACTCCATAAACAGGTATCTTCTTATATTGGCCATTGCCATCCTGGGAAATGGTGCTGGCTGTCCACTCTATCTATGCCTTACCTAATCCTATACACCTCGATCAAGTTGCATCTTATCCTCCATAGCTTCAAAGAGAAAGCCCTGGATTGTTTAACCTTTCCTCTTAAGACATGTTGTCCAATCCAGGCAATTGCCTGGAGAATCTCCGATCTGCCTGCACATCATCATCTACCATCAGAGATCCCCACCAGACAAGCCAAGCTCTCTTCTCGCTGCTGCCATCAGGTAGAAGGTTCAAGAGCATCAAGCCTCCTCACCTTTTAATGCCATGGGTGATGCACCATCAATAACTCTCGGAGACGTGAGGCGAGATATAGGCTTTTATTGGCTGGAAGAAAGAACAAGCAGCAAATGGCCACCACACTACATCCTGGAGACTGAGGAAGGGGCTGTGCCTCCAATTGCCTTTATACCGGGGTCTGTGGGAGGAGCCACGGTCAGTGGGAGGAGCCACAGGAGCAGTCAGCGGGGGGGGGGGGGTCAGTGGGAGGAGCCACAGGAGGAGTCAGCGGGGGGGGGTCAGTGGGAGGAGCCACAGGAGGAGTCAGCAGGGGGTCAGTGGGAGGAGCCACAGGAGCAGTCAGCAGGGGTCTGTGGGAGGAGTCACAGGAGCAGTCAGTGGGGGGGGTCAGTGGGAGGAGCCACAGGAGCAGTCAGCAGGGGGTCAGTGGGAGGAGCCACAGGAGCAGTCAGCAGGGGGTCTGTGGGAGGAGCCACAGGAGCAGTCAGCGGGGGGTCTGTGGGAGGAGCCACAGGGGCAGTCAGCAGGGGGTCAGTGGGAGGAGCCACAGGAGCAGTCAGCAGGGGTCTGTGGGAGGAGCCACAGGAGCAGTCAGCAGGGGTCAGTGGGAGGAGCCACAGGAGGAGTCAGCAGGGGTCAGTGGGAGGAGCCACAGGAGCTGTCAGCGGGGGTCTGTGGGAGGAGCCACAGGAGCAGTCAGCAGGGGTCAGTGGGAGGAGCCACAGGAGCAGTCAGCAGGGGGTCAGTGGGAGGAGCCACAGGAGCAGTCAGCGGGGGGGGGGGGGGCGTGTCCAGACAGGTATATGTAGTTCACCACAATGGGTCACTGGCTTATCAGATTCCACCTTCCACCTCCCAGCTTTTTACATCATTCCTTCTTTCCCCCCCCCCCCCCTCCCTCACCTGCCTACCGTTCCCCTCTCACCTGCCAGGTGTCGTAGGAAAGCAACATCCCTCATCAGAGATCCCCACCAGCCAGGCCGCGCTCTTTTCTCGCTGCTGCCAGCAGGTAGAAGGTACAAGAGCATCAGGGCTCACGCCACCAAGATTCAAGAACATTAAATAATGGGAACCTGAGATAATGCGATAGAGAGTCCTTAAAGTGAGACCATTGGTTGTGGGAACATCTCAATGGATGGACAGGTGAGTGTAGTTATCTCCTGTTGTTCGAGAGCCTGATGGTTGTGGGGTAGTAGCTGAACACTAACAAGCTTCTACTGATTACTGTTGAGAGTATCCTCACTGGTTGCATCAGGTCTGGTATGGCGATTCGAATACACAGTAACATAAGAGGCTACAGAGGTATTAGACTCAGCCCAGTCTATATCATGGGTACGTTTCTCCTCACCATTAGTAGTATCCACAAGAGGTGCTGGCTCAAGAAGAAAGAATTCATCATCATTGACAAGCTAACCCTCCTTTACCTCCTAAGAAAGTAAAGGCGCTGACACATCTTCCTTGTGATTGTTTCATAAGACCATAAAACAGTAAAGGTGCATACATCAGGATGTTCTTTATTGATTACAGCTCAGCATTTAACACCATCTTCCCCTCAAAACAAATCAGTAAACTCCAGGCCCTGTGCCGCAATATCTCCTTGTGCAACCGGATCCTGGATTTCCTCACGTACCCAGTCCTACATCTCCTCCACAAACCCCAACAGCACAGGAGCACCACAAGGCTGTGTACTTAGCCCCATGATTTACTCACTGTACACCTATGACTGTGTGACTAAGTGCAGCTCCACACCATACACAAGTTGCTGATGGCCCCACTGTTGTGGGCCGTATTAAAGGGCTGATGAATCAGTATACAGGAGGGAGATTGAGAACTTGGCTGAGTGGTGGAATAACAACACCCTCTCACTCAATATCAATAAGACCAAGAAACTGATTGTAGACTTAAGGAGAGGGAATCCAGAGGTCCATGAGCCAGTTATCATCAGAGGTGGAGAGGGTCAGCAACTGTAAATTCCTGGGTGTCACTGTCTCAGAAGACCTGTCCCGCACCCATCATATTAACATAATTGTGAAGAAAGCACAAGAGCCCCTCTACTTCCTCAGGAGTCTGCGGAGATTCGGCATGTCATCGGAAACCTTGGCAAACTTCTATAGATATGTGGTGGAAAGTGCGTTGACTCTCTGGTATGGGAACACCAATGCCTTTGAGTGGAAAATCCTACAAAAGGTCATGGACTCAGCCCAGTATATCACGGGTAAAACCTTCTCAATCGTTGAGCGCATCTACATGAAACGCTGCCAAGAAAAAGCAGCATCCATCATCAAAGATCCTCACCACCCTGTTCGTGCTCTTTTCTCGCTGCTGCCATCAGGTAGAAGGTACAAGACCCTCGGAACTCACACCATCAGGTTCAAGAACAGTTGCCATCAGGCTCTTGAACAAAAGGGGTTAGCTACACTCTTTTAATGACTCTGTTATATTGTTATTTCGTGCTTGTTATTTATTGCTATTTATTTATATCTGCATTTCCACAGTTTGTCTACAGTTAACAGTCCCTGATGTTTACAGTTTTACAGTTACCGTTCTATAGATTTGCTAAGTATACCTGCAGAAAAAGAATCTCAAGGTTGTATCTGGTGACATCTAAGTACTTCGATAATAAGCTTTACTTTGAACACTGAGTAATGAACTTTGAAAACAAAGGAGCAGAATTAGTCTGCTCTGCCATTTTGTCATGGCTGATTGATAATTCCTTTCAACCCTGTTCTCCTCCCTTTGACACTCTTACTAAACAAGAACTCCACTTTAAATATGCCCAATGCCTCCACAGCCATTTGTGGCAATGAACTTTCCAGCAACACACATACAATGCTGGAGGAACTCAGCAGGCCAGATAGCATCTATAGGCATCCCTTAGTCTCGAGAGACCATGGATTTGCACCTTGGAAAGTTTCCAGGGCGCAGGCCTGGGCAGGGTTGTATAGGAGACCGGCAATTGCCCATGCTGCAAGTCTCCCCTCTCCACGCCACTGATGTTGTCCAAGGGAAGGGCAAGGGCCGATACAGCTTGGCACCGGTGTCGTCGCAGAGCAGTGTGTGGTTAAGTGCCTTGCTCAAGCGACCTTCAGATCACTAGACTAACACCTTAACCACTTGGCCACACACCATAGATAGTATAGGAAATGAATAAACAGTCAACGTTTTGGTCCGAAACCCTTCTTCAGGACTGGAATGGAAGAGGGAAGAAGCCAGAATAAAAAATGTGTGGGAAGGAGAAGGGGGATAGCTAGAAGGTGATAGGTGAAACCAGGTAGGTGTGAAAGGTAAAGGGCTGGAGCAGAAGGAATCTGATAGGAGAGGAGAATGGACCGTAGGAGAAAGGGAAGGAGGAGAGGCACCTGGGGGAGGTGATAGGCAGGTGCGAAGAGGAAAGAGGCCAGAATGGGGAATAGAAGAAGAGGGAAGGGGGAAGGGAAAACAATTACTGGATGTAGAAATTAATTTCCATGCCATCAGAAAGAACATAAGGTGTTGCTCCTCCACCCTGAGAGTTGCCTCATCATGGCAGAAGGGGACGATATGGACAGACATGTCGGAACGGGAATAAGAATAGAAGTTAAAATGGTTGGCCACTGGGAAATTCCACTTTCCACACATTCACCACCCTCTGGGTAAAGAAATCCTCCTCATCTCTGTTCTACAGAGTCGTCCTTCTATGCAGAAGATGTGCCCTCTGGTCCTGGACTCTCCCGCTACAGGCAACATCCTCTCCACACCAGCTCCAGGCCTTTCAACATTCAATAGGTGTCATTTTCTTTTGCTTTTTTTACAGGGACATCACACCTCCAGAACTCATTACAGCTTTGGTCCAAACATAGACCAAACAGCTGTATTTCTTGCAGGTTAACTCTTGTACTTTATTTTTGCTCCCTTTGTCAATCTCTTAGCCATTTTATTGAATCTTAAGCTGCTTCCAATCCCCAGGCTTGCTATTTTTCATTGGCAGCTTTAAGACTCCCTTTGCACATGCTACTGACTTTAACTTCTTCTGTTGGCCGTATTTTCTACAGATGCTGGAAATCTAGAGTAACACACACAAAACGCTGCAGGAACTCAGCAGGTCAGGCAACATCTGTGGAGAGGAATAAACAGCTTTCGCCGAGACCCTTCATCAGGACTGGGAAGGAAGGGGGAAGAAGCCCGAATAAGAAGGTAGGGAGAGGGAAAGGAGTTACAAGCCAGAAGGTGATAAGTGAAGCCATGTGAGGGGGAAGATAGGTGGGTGGGAATGGAGGGGGGGGATGAAGTGAGAAGCTGAGAGGTGATAGGTGTGCAAAAGGTAAAGGGCTGAAGAAGAAGGAATCTGACAGGAGAGGAGAATGGGAGAAAGGGAAGGAGTAGGGTCACCAAGGGGAGGTGATACACAGGTGAGAAGAAGAGAAGAGGTAAGAGGGGAGCCGGAGTGGGGAATGGAAGGAATGGAAAAAGGTTGGGGGGGGGGGGGTTGGAAATTACAAGAAATTAGAGAAATTCCAAACTGTCACCAGATTTTTGAATGGACATTCAACCTATAAACCTCACTACTTTTTTTCTCTCTTCTTCCACTACTTATTTAACTATATATACTTTTTACTGTAATTTACAGTTTTATTAGGTATTGCATTGTACTGCATAGCAACATATTCCACGACATATGCCAGTGATATTAAACCTGATTCTGATTCAGAAATTGAGGTTCACTCAGATTTCATCTAATTCAGGTTTTTTTTGGCTTTTTACAGGGACATCGCAGCCCCAGAACTCATCACAGCTTTGGTTCCAAAATTAGATCAAACAGCTGAGTTTCTTGAAGGTTCGCTCTCGCTGATGTTCACTTCTTCCGCTGCACTCTGGAGCTGGAAAAGAATGTATAAACTGCCGTGACTCCGACGTTCATTCCTTGTATGTTAGCCCTTGCGATTCCCTCCATGACTCTCAATGGCACTCTCCAATCTTTTCAGCCGATTCGTTTCTCATACGTTTAAGGTTCAAAGGTTCACTTATTATCAAAATTACAACTGTGAAATTCTTCTTCTCCGGATAGCCATGAAACCAAGAAGGAAAAGAACGGCAGGGCCTTCAACAACCACCCCCTCCCCACCAATCCTTCTTCCCCGCACAAAAAACTAACCAAAACGGACAGGCACGTCAACCCCCAAATCCCCCCGCCCCTCAACACACAAAATAAATGAGAAAGATTGGGTGAAAACACAGAATAGAAAAAAAACTATAAGACTGAAAAAAAGTACTTTAATTCCTTATCCAAAATGCAGCAAATCCTGGGTAACAATTTCTGGGCACAGCAGAAGGACTTACCCTCTCCATAGCAGAGCGATCCTGCCAGCAATCGCTTTCCACACTCACCTCGATGTTCCGATCTCCCTTGTACTTTAATCGGTGAGCAACAGAAGCTTTAATCAGTGAAATGGAGTCGGATATCGGCTCATGCCCCATCCCGCAGCCTCCTCACCACGAGGTTCGATCATCACCTCCTGGAATCCTCTCGGAGACTGCAGAGTGCTGAAACACCCAAACGATTTCCAAAGTGCAAAGCACAGGCCCCAACAGTTTCAGAATCACGTTCAAGATGAAAAACAAATGTAAAAGACACAAGAGAAGTGAAATATACGGTTTCATGATCGACCGAAAGAGCGTTGTACTCAGGCGCATCTTGACTGAAAGTTCTTCTCAGATTTCAAAGGTACATTTAATGTCAGAGAAATGTATACAATATACATCCTGAAATGCTTTTTCTTCGCAAACATCCATGAAAACAGAGGAGTGCCCCCAAAGAAAGACAGTTAAATGTTAGAACCCCAAAGTTCCCCCCCCAGCTCCCCTCCACCCCATATGTAAGCGGCAGCAAGCTACAATCCCCCCTTCCCCCACCAGCAAGAAAAGCATTGGCATTGCCATTGAGCAAGGCAACAGCAAAGACGCAGACTTACAGAACCCCAAAGACTACGTTGTTCAACCGGCATTCGACATACCACAGGTTCTCTCTCTCTCTTTAGTAAGGGAGAAAGAGGTGTTTCTGTTTCACAGTGAGAAGGGAGACATAACAAACAAGTCACTGGTTTACGATGTTAAGAGTCCGTTGGGTCACTTTTTCTGACCCCTGTGCCTAATGATCTCGTGTCTCTGGGCACACAGCCAGAGATCTTCCGTCTCCCATGACACACCGATCTCCTGTAGAGGCACCGACCTCCAATCCCCCCCCTCCCCCGTCCCTGATGCACCGTCAATAACTCTGAGACGTGGGTTAAGGTAGGCTTTTATTGGCTGGAAGAAAGCATGAGCAGCAAGTGACCATCACACAACATCCTGGAGACTGAGGCCGGGGTTGTGCCTCCAATCACCTTTATACCGGGGTCTGTGCGAGGAGCCACAGGAGCAGTCAGCGGGGGGTCTGTGGGAGGAGCCACAGGAGCAGTCAGCGGGGGGTCTGTGGGAGGAGCCACAGGAGCAGTCAGCGGGGGGTCTGTGGGAGGAGCCACAGGAGCAGTCAGCAGGGGGTCTGTGGGAGGAGCCACAGGGAGTCAGCAGGGGTCTGTGGGAGGAGCCACAGGAGCAGTCAGCAGGGGTCTGTGGGAGGGGCCACAGGAGCAGTCAGCAGGGGTCAGTGGGAGGAGCCACAGGAGCAGTCAGCAGGGGTCAGTGGGAGGAGTCACAGGAGCAGTCAGCAGGGGGTCTGTGGGAGGAGCCACAGGAGCAGTCAGCAGGGGTCTGTGGGAGGAGCCACAGGAGCAGTCAGCAGGGGGTCAGTGGGAGGAGCCACAGGAGCAGTCAGCAGGGGGTCAGTGGGAGGAGCCACAGGAGCAGTCAGCAGGGGGTCAGTGGGAGGAGCCACAGGAGCAGTCAGCAGGGGTCTGTGGGAGGAGCCACAGGAGCAGTCAGCAGGGGGTCAGTGGGAGGAGCCACAGGAGCAGTCAGCGGGGGGTCAGTGGGAGGAGCCACAGGAGCAGTCAGCAGGGGGTCAGTGGGAGGAGCCACAGGAGCAGTCAGCAGGGTCTGTGGGAGGTGCCACAGGAGCAGTCAGCAGGGGTCAGTGGGAGGAGCCACAGGAGCAGTCAGCAGGGGTCAGTGGGAGGAGCCACAGGAGCAGTCAGCAGGGGTCAGTGGGAGGAGCCACAGGAGCAGTCAGCAGGGGGTCAGTGGGAGGAGCCACAGGAGCAGTCAGCGGGGGGTCAGTGGGAGGAGCCACAGGAGCAGTCAGCAGGGGTCAGTGGGAGGAGCCACAGGAGCAGTCAGCGGGGGGTCAGTGGGAGGAGCCACAGGAGCAGTCAGCGGGGGGTCAGTGGGAGGAGCCACAGGAGCAGTCAGCAGGGGTCAGTGGGAGGAGCCACAGGAGCAGTCAGCGGGGGTCAGTGGGAGGAGCCACAGGAGCAGTCAGCGGGGGGTCAGTGGGAGGAGCCACAGGAGCAGTCAGCAGGGGTCAGTGGGAGGAGCCACAGGAGCAGTCAGCAGGGGTCAGTGGGAGGAGCCACAGGAGCAGTCAGCGGGGGGTCAGTGGGAGGAGCCACAGGAGCAGTCAGCAGGGGTCAGTGGGAGGAGCCACAGGAGCAGTCAGCGGGGGGTCAGTGGGAGGAGCCACAGGAGCAGTCAGCAGGGGTCAGTGGGAGGAGCCACAGGAGCAGTCAGCGGGGGGTCAGTGGGAGGAGCCACAGGAGCAGTCAGCGGGGGGTCAGTGGGAGGAGCCACAGGAGCAGTCAGCAGGGGTCAGTGGGAGGAGCCACAGGAGCAGTCAGCGGGGGGGGGGGGGGCGTGTCCAGACAGGTATATGTAGTTCACCACAGTCTCCAAAGCCACGAGATCCTGGGCCTGAAAAGGTGAGCGGAGCTCCTAGGCCGAGCCCTTGGCGTGCCAAACAACGACCAGTTGTGTAACCCCGAGAGCGGGTCCCATTCCCGCAAAGACCCGTAGCCAGCGTGTAACTCCGTCAGGGTCTTCAAAAGAACCCTGAAAGGGATAAATAGAGTTATTAAAGACAGAAATATCTGTTTTCAAAGATACAAGCAAAGGAGTTGGCATTAGACGCCATTAATCCTCCTAAGCTCCGCCTCCTTTTCAGATTTAAGATCTAGTTTCAGGTAGAACTATTTCATTTTCCATCTAAATGAAGAACTCTTTTCTGTTATGATCACACTTTAATAGAGATTCAAAGATTCAAAGTACAGTTATTATCAAAGTACTATTGCAATATATATTCGTCTGAATCGTCTTCCCCACAGACGGCCATGAAACAAAGTAAACCTTGGAACACATTCAAAGAAAAAAAACTTCACTCATCTCAACTCTGAACTGATTTCACAGCCTACAGACGCACATTCAAGGCCTCTTTTACACATGTTCCCAATATGTTTTGTTTACATAATTATTTATCATTATTATTTGTTATTTTTGTATTTGCACATTTTTTCTTCTTTTGCAAATTGGTTACATGTCAGTGTTTGTTTGTAGCTTTTTATTGATTTACTGTGTTTCTTTGTTCTACTGTGAATGCCTGTGTGAAAATGAATCTCAAGGTAGCATAAATTGACAAATACAGAATTATGCAAAAGTCTTAGGCACCCTAGATTTTTATATGGTTTCAGATGGTATGTCCTACACAAGACCCTGATCTCAACATCATCGAGGCTGTCTGGGACTCCCTGGAAAGAGAGAAGCAAGCGAGACAGCCAAAGTCTGCCGAAGAACTGCGGCAAGTTCTCCAAGATGCTTGGAACGACCTACTAGCTAACTTTCTTATAAAGCTCACGACAGTGAGTTGAAGTTTTAAAGGCAAAGGGTGATCACACCAAATATTGATTTGATTAGTCCTGATCAAGGGTCTCGACCTGAAATTTCGACAGTTTACTCCTTTCTGTAGATGCTGCCAGGCCTGCTGAGTTCCTCCAGCATTTTGTGTGTGTTGTATTGATTTGATTTAGTTTTTTTTCACTGTTTACTGTTCTTTATAGTAATTTTTTGTTATTTAGAAACTTTTCATTTCATTATTTTCGAAAGCATCTTCACTTTACAGAAATTTTTTTACATATATACAAGGCTTTTGTGTGTACTGTATGCACTTGGGTAATAAATTTACTTTGAACATCCCAAAGAGCCTCACGGGTTTTGTGATAACTGTTGTAATGTTGGCATCACAATGGAAAAACTAACAAAGACCAGCGTGATGATGGGCAGTTAATCGGATTAAGTGATGCTGAGTGAGGGAAAAAAATAATAATCCTGGAAAATCTCTCCCTCTCAACTATTTTGTTCAAAATGATTGAGAGAATAATCAGGTCTAGCTTTGTATATTTCATCCACTTCAGCATTCCCTCTGTGCTATATTGGAAATATCACTTTAGGTGTACCTAGCGGGTAAGTTAAAAGGTCAACACGTCATTGTGGGCCAACGGACCTGTACTGTGATGTGCTGTTCTATGTTCTAGTGTACGTTCTATGTACATTTGTGTACGAGGCCCTGTCAGTCATGCTCCATCATGGAAGTTGCCTTTCAGCTGTCTGCATGATAGGCAAGCCAGGGCAGTACGATATGGAGAGCAAGCTGTTGCCCATGCAGCAGACTCCCCCTCTCCACACAGCCGATGAATTCAAAGGAACAACGGTGACCAATACAATTTGAAACCAACGGTGCCACAGGAGTTGCCAGTCAATGTTGAACTCAACACAGGACTGCCTTTGGGACTCCAGCTCTGGGTTTTTCCTCGGGGTTTACTCCCGAGGACTTCACCATCAGTGGGTATAACCGTAAGGCAGTGGAGGTCAGAGTTCTCGTTAGATGAGCTGCCAACCACGGCTGATGAGCCCTATCTACCCAAAGTAACTGGTTTTAAGGTGCCAGTAACCTACCTTTGCCCCTTCTCCTGTCAGCAGACATGGTTCTGCTGGGCTTAGTACCTCCAAGGAAGTGCAAGATCAGACCTGAGGACCTGGAGGATGTTGCTGCTGGCCGTAACACTTGGTGACAGCTGTGTAGGGACGGGGTTCGTATTCTGGAGATGGAAAGAACAACCAGAAGACAGCAGAAGAGAGCCAGGAGAAATGCAGCCATGGTTATCATCACTACCACCACTACCACATATACATGTCCCACCTGCAATAGAACTTGTGGGTCCAGGATAGGACCGTATAGTCATCTAAGATCTCACCGTTAAAGGAGTGGACGTCATCATCGGATTCTGATGGACAACCGAACGGAACAGAACCTCCAAGAGGACCACAACCTTGTTATTGGGTTTGGAGGCTTGTGTGCCTCAATGACCCGGAGAGCTATGTGGCTGGAGTCAGGGCTTTATGCTTTGGCTCTTGGTCAGGTCACCCACGCCAAACAGGTCAAAGGGTAGCAGCCAGACTAAGAGTGGTCCACCAGTCCTCCAGGTCCCGGGGTCCAGCTCAATCAAGTTGTTACGGAAACAGCAACGGAGAATCCTTCTCCATCTGAGTACGACATTCCTGCGCCTCCACCCAGAACTTGCATCATTGACGGTAGTGAAAACCGAGAAGAAGCTAGTGACATGATGAAGGAAGCCCTGAACACCACCAGAAATGGAGGACCTTCACCACTGCCTTGGACACCAGCAGCGTAACAGGCAGTAAGTTAAGTGGGCTTAGTAGCGAAGCCATATGTGAAGGCCAGGAGCAGGATCTGGTTGTCAGAGGCAATTTGAGATACCCGCCATTAGGAGCATTTATTATAGTGGGAGCCTGCCCCCATTACTACCCCCAGCTATAGCAATCTTAAGGAACCACTTTGCACAGCAATTAACTATTTTTGCTCTAATCACTTTCTTCCTTGTATAATTATGTGTAATTTATGTTGTTAGTTGATACTTTTCTTGTGAATATTGTGTATCTGATGCCATGTGCCTGTGATACATGTAAGTTTTCCATTGTACCCATGCATGCAGGTACACCCAGTGGCCACTGCACATAATAAAGAGGCCACTGAATATATGTTCATGGTCTTCTGCTGCTGTAGCCCATCCACTTCAAGGTTCAATGTGTTGTGCGTACAGAGATGCACTTCTGCACACCACTGTTGTGACTCATGACTATTTGAGTTACTGACACCTTCCTGTCAGCTTGAACCAGTCTGGCCATTCTCCTCCGACCTCTTTCATTAACAGGATGTTTTTGCCACTCACTGTATTTTTTTTCTGTTTTTCACACCACTCTAGAGACTGCTGTGCATGAAAATCCCAGGAGATCAGTAGTTTCTGAGATACTCAAACCACCCCATCTGGCACCAACAATCATTCTATAGTCAAAGTCACTTAGATCACATTCTGAACCCATTCTGATGTTTAGCCTGAACATCAGCTGAACCTCTTGATCATGTCCTCAACATCTTAGCTGGAAAGGTTTAGAGCAAGGAGGTGGGGACAAGGCTCCCACTTATGACTCTACCATCTGAAGTCTCTTGGGAGAAAACTTGTGCAACTGGAAACGTCAACTCCTGTTGAGTTCCTCCAGCATTTTGTGGGTGTTACATGTGAATATCAGCTTGGTCATGCTGCCTCCATGGTCAAATAGCTGCTAACTGTGACGAGAGGCCTGGGCGAGGATGGTGAGGGCCCAAGTGTTGGAGTATCGAGGCCTGATTTTGAGACTGAGACAAGAACAGGGTTCTTGGCTAAATGCTAGACGAGAACCTGACGAGACTAGACGAGAATCTTTCTTTTTTAATCTTTTTATTAATTTTCAAATTCATAAACATAACAACAATTATAGTACAAAGAGGTTGGGATTAAATTATTGATAAATCGAATATGCAAAAACAAGCTACAGATAATACAAGAGTACTAAGCCTCACAAACTCTTAATGTAATTAAACATGATAAAAAAAAAGAAAAAGTGTCAAAAAAAACCCCCAAAAAAAACAAAAAACTAAACGAAACTAAGCTAAACAGAACTAAACTAAACAAAGCTGGGCTATTATATTACATTGGATACAATCATTGATGTCATTAACTCCGCTCCTCTATCCATATATTTAAGGTTAATAAAAAGGATTTGGAAAAGGTCAAGTTACATCGTATGAAAGTGTTGAACAAATGGCCTCCGAGTTTCTTCAAATTTAACCGAAGGGTCAAAAGTGACACTTCTGATTTTTTCTAAGTTTAAACAAGATATAGTTTGGGAAAACCATTGGAATGTAGTAGGAGGATTAATCTCTTTCCAATTCAATAAAATGGATCGTCTAGCCATTAATGTAACAAATGCAATCATCCGGCGAGCTGAAGAGGATAAATAACTATGTTCCAACAATGGTTAACCAAAAATTGCAGTAACAGGATGAGGTTGTAAATCAATGTGCAAAACTGTTGAAATAGTATCAAAAATGTCGAGATTCTAAATGAGACAAGAATCCTAAACGCAATCATGAACTGAACCAGAGTTAAGCTGACGACTGAGCACCGAACCTGAGTTCAGGAGCTCTCTAAATATCCAAAACGTTAGCGGAGTGGGCCAATACCTTTAAAGGGCCCACGTCCGGTATCCGTTCTCCGGAGAATCGGAGTGTCTAAACCCTGTGTTAGACTCACGTGAGAAGGACTAAATCTGCCTGAAGCTGTAGGACCTGTGCCACAGTGAGCTGGTTATCCAGCATCTCCCATCGTCTCCACTCTCAATTTGATAAATGCATGAGAGTGTTTGGTAAGTCAATTTGCCACTATAAATTATTCCTAGTGCGTAGGTGAACTGCTGAATCTAGGGGTAGTTGATGGGATTGCGATGAAATTAAACTGTGGTTGGAAAGGTCAGTACTGTCAATTTGTTTGGTTATGACCCAACTGCAGAGAGGGAGATATTGAAGCAGGTTGATAGTTTACAGACTTCAATACAAACAGGATTTTAAGGGAAAAGAATATGATAAACCCTAGGCCAGACAGGGCTGTTAACAAAAACTCTCAAATGGAAAACTGGATGCCAACACCGCAGCTGAAAGGAATATTTAAGTATAAAATGGATACCGTCAGACTTCAGTGTCAGTCGACTTGACAGCCCGCTTTCTCAGGCAAGGCCGGATGCAAGCAGGCAGCGTAACGTTGCTGTGCTACAATGAAAAAAAGGGAGTTAAATACCGCCATAATGAAATGATAATTAGCCGACACTTGCATATTCATGAGCGCAATTGCCGAATCCGTGGTTGTGACAGGTACGGGCCGAGTCGAAGCGACAAGCCCCAGAGCGTAGCAAAGTGACTGAACCGATCGTTGGGTGGCGATTTAGGCGCCAGGCCAGATTGAAAAGGTCAGGGTGTCTGGGGCCAAGGCAAGGGACAGGACAATTCAGTTCATAGCACCATGACATTTACTTGGCTCTGCGCTGAACTGAGGGTCTGTGGACGTTCAGACTTCCTGCGGACGTTTGTGGACTTCAGTTCAGAACGCTATTTGCTTGCTTTTACTGTTTGCGTGATTTGGTTTTTTTTTCTCTCTGCACATTGGATGTTTGATGGTCTTTTTTTTAATGGCTTCTATTGGGTTGTTTTGTTTTGTGGCTGCCTGTAAGGAGACAGAACTCAAGGTTTGTATAATGTCTACATACTTTGATAATAAATGTACTTAGAAGTGTGAACTTTGAGTAGGTTTACTAAATCTTACTCAATGAGCCGAAGGGCCTTTTTAAAATGCTGTTTGAACATTAAATTCAATGGCACTATGTCTTTAAAAATTAAACTAAGTTTAGTTTTCTTTATAGGGGGACTGGTCAGTGAGGGAGAATGATCAAGTAGGGACAGCATCAGATCAAATGGATTTTGACAAGGTCTTTAGCCAAATAATGGCTCCGTCTCAATCTAGACATGGGCATGCATGCATTAGTAATCGGCTTAATTCCCACTTGAAGTAGAATTATTACTTCTTCATTCATCTTTGGAGGTTGTAAAGTCAAATTCCTGTAGTCAGAGATCACAGCATCACCACAGGAGCTGTCCAACAGTTTATGGAATACTCCTGTACACCTGCTCATTAATGCAAGTATCTATTCAACCAATCATGTGGCAGCAACTCAATGGATAAAAGCATGCAGACATGGTCAAGAGGTTCAGTTGTTGTCCAGACCAAACATCATAATTGGGAAGAAAAGTGATCAAGTAACTTTGACTATGGAATTGTTGTTGGTGCCAGATGGGGTGGTTTGAGTATTTACAAAACTGCTAATCTCCTGAGATTTTCATGCCCAACAGTCTCTAGAGTTTACAGAGAATGGTGCAGAAAACAAAACAAAAAAGGAAAATATCTAGTGAGCAGCAGTAATGTGGGTGTTAATGAGAGAGGCCAGAGAAAAATGGCCAGACTGGAAGGAGACAGTAACTCAAATAACCACAGTGGTGGTGCAGAAAAATATCTCTGAATGCACAACATGTTGAACCTTAAAGAGAATGGGCACCAGCAGCAGAAGACCACAAACACACACTTAGTGGCCTCTTTATTAGGCAGATCCTGTACTAATAAAGTGGCCATTGTGTGCAGAGACAGCATCAGAGCAAATGGATTTTGACAAGGTATTTAGCCAAGTAACAGTTACAACTCAATCCAGACTTGAGCATGCATGCATTACCAATTCCCACTTGAAGTTTAATTATTATATCTGCGTTTATCTTTGGAGGTTGGAAGGTCACATTCACTTAGAGCTCACACCTACACGGCAGGATCTGTCCGATATATTTCAGCACCAACGGACACGCTGTTTAGTTTGGGATATTCTTGACTTTCACTTGACTGCTGAAAAGTGAAGCACTTGTTGTTTTATTCATGAGGAAACCCAGTAAGATTCAATTATAGATTGAATAAAAATGCAACGAACGGAGGAAGATTAAAGAAACACCTCCACCATCAGGAAGAGGCTGGGAATTAATCTGCAGGTCCCTAAAATACTCTGAATGGTTCGTATCAAAGTTAAACACACAAGATGCTGGAGGAACTCAGCAGGTCAGGCAGCTTCTATGGAAATGGGCAAACAGTCGACGTATCAGGCCGAGACCCTTCTTCAGGACTGAGAAGGAAGGGGGAAGCACCCAGAATAAAAAGGTGGAGGGATGGGAAGAGGAATAGCTGGAAGGTGATAGAAGCCAGGTGGGTGGGTAAAGTCAAGGGCTGGAGGGGAAGGAATCTGACAGGAGGGGAGAGTGGACAGTAGGAAAAATGGGAAGCGGGGTGTGATAGGCGGGTGATAAGTAAGAGGCCAGAGTGTGGAGTGGAAGAGGGGAGGGAGGAGAATTTTTTTTAACTGGAAGAAGGAATTGATATTCATACCCTCAGGTTGGAGGCTACCCAGATGGAATATAAGGAGTTGTGCTCTATCCTGAGGGTGGCCTCACCTCGGTACAAGAGGAGGCCATGGACTGATGTGTAGGACTTGCTATCGGGTTGGACGTTACCCAGACGGAATATAAGGTGTTGCTGCTCCACCCTGAGGGAGGCCTCACCTCGGCAGAGAGTAGGCCGAGGACCGACATGTCATTTCACATCCTCTGCACTTCCTTCCCCGTAGAGATAAAGTCCAACCGTATTTCAATCCCAACTCTCCAAACCCCGTCGTCCAGTGCCCCTCCTGAGGATCATAGCTGACTTTTATTTTTATGCCATTGTTTGGGCAGCTGCAGGGCAGACTCGAGAGCTGGGCGTCTCGCTCTGGCTCACTCTGAGGCATAGCTCCAATGGCAGAGGGTTCGTTCCCCGTGTGAGTCCTGCAGTAAATGACTGCAAGCTGCTACGTGTCTGTGGAGGGCAGCATATCCAAGCTTTCTCATTTCTTGCCTGATATTGACAATTTTCCATTTATTTTTTATCCCAGCAGAGTTCACTGTGTTTTGAAACACATGATTTATGTTTAACTATATCATTTACTGATATCAATATTCCTACGTCTGGGAGAACGGATTTAAGATTTATTGTAACCGATCAGAATTCAAACATGCAAACATATAAGGGCGCATATAACACATAGGAGCAGATTAGGCCGTTCGGCCCATCAACTCTGCTCTATCATGGCTGATGTCTTAACCCTCTCAACCCCGTTCTCCTGCCTTCCCCCGTGACCTCTGATGCCCTTGCTAATCAAGAACCTAGCAGCCTCCACTTTAAATATACGCAATGACTTGGCCTCCGCAGCTGGCTGTGGCAATGAATTCACCACATTGTGGCTAAGGAAATTTTTCCTCATCTCTTTTCTGAGGGGACGTACTTCTATTCTGAGGCTGCCAGTACCTGCGAGGTTTCAATGAGATTTCACCCCCTGATTCTCTAAACTCCAGCAAATACAGGCTCAGAGCCATCAAATGCTCCTCATACATTAACCAGTTGATGGCCGTCAAGTATGGAGCTGAGGCCTGGACTGCAGATGTCTTTCGTCCTCCAGTGGGTCCTCTTGGGCACTGTTCCAACCTCCCTTATTTGCTTCCACGCTCCACCTTTCTTTCCTATCAGATTCCATCACCTGCAGACCTTCGTTGCCTCCCAGCCTCTAACGGTTTTCCCACTCTTCCCGACCTCAGCTGACTCCATCTGCCAATCAACCTCTCCGCACCTGAGTCCACCTATCACTTGCCAGTTCTTGACCCACCCCACTCCCTCATGGCTTTCTATTGGCTATCTCCGCTCTGCACCTTCACGCAAGGTGAAGGATCTCGACCTGAAATGTGAACTATCCATTTCTTCTACACATGCTGCCTGACCGCCTGAGCTCCTCCAGCTGTTTGTATAACTCCAGATTCCACCATCTACATTCTCTTGTGTCTTGATAGGCGTCATCAGTACAGGCTGAATATAAAAGGGGACTAGAATATAAAAGCAAGAACGTAATGCTGAAAGTTTACAAGGCTTTGGTCATAGAAACATAGAAAACCAACAGCACAATACAGGCCTTTCGGCCCACAAAGTTGTGCCGAACATGTCCTTACCTTAGAAATTATTAGGCTTACCTATAGCCTTTTATTTTACTAAGCTCCATGTACCTATCTAAAAGCCTCTTGAAAGACCCTATCATATCCGCCTCCACCACTGTTGCAGGCAGCCCATTTCACGCACTCACCACTCTCTGAGTAAAAAACTTACCCCTGACATCTCCTCTGTACCTACTCCCCAGCACCTTAAACCTGTGCCCTCTTGTGGCAACCATTTCAGCCCTGGAAAAAAGCCTCTGACTATCCACACAATCAATGCCTCTCATCATCTTATACACCTCTATCACGTCACCTCTCATCCTCCATCTCTCCAAGGAGAAAAGGCCAAGTTCACTCTACTTATTCTCATAAGGCATGCTCCCAAATCCAGGCAACATCCTTGTAAAGCTCCTCTGCACCCTTTCTATGGCTTCCACACCCTTCCTGTGGTGAGGCGACCAGAACTGAACACAGTATTCCAAGTGGGGTCTGACCAGGGTGGAGAATTTTGTGGAGAATTGTGATCAGTTTTGGGCCCCATTTCTAAGAAAGGATGTGCTGGCATTGGAGAGGGTCCGGAGAAAGTTTACAAGAATGAACCTGGGAAAGAAAAGGTTAACATTAGAGGAGCGCTTGATGGCTGTAGGCCTGAACTCACTGAAGTTTAGAAGAATGAAGTGGGGATCTTGTTGAAACCTACCAAATATTGACAGCCCCAGAAGAGAAGTATGTCCCTTCAGAACAGAGATGAGGAGCAATTTCTTTAGCCAGAGAGTGGTGAATCTGTGGAATTCATTGCCACAGATGGTTGTGGAGGCCAAGTCATTGGGTACATTTAAAATGGTGATTGATAGTTTCTTGATTAGGAAGGACATCAAAGGTTACAGGAAGAAGACAGGAGAATGTTGTTGAGAGGGATGATAAATCAGCAATGTGGTAGTGGCAGAGTAGACTCGATGGGCTGAATGGCCTGATTCTGCTCTCATGTCTTATGGTCTTATGGTGCAATATGTAAATAGAAACTAGGAGAAACAGGGCGGTGTTGATGAAGATTTGTGGCAATAAGTGGTTAGGACTGAGTTCTGATGAAGGGTCTCGGTCCAAAATGGCGACCACTCATTCCCTTCCACAGAGGCTGCCTGGTTTGCTGAGTTCTTCCAGCATTTTGTGCGTTTTGCTGGAGGGATGGGATTGTTATGAGAGTTGGAATAGACCAATGCTGGAAGGGAAGAGAAACAGGGTTTCTGCTTCCAATTGAAGACCTTCCACCAGAATTTTGGAAAGTGATAAAACAAGGTAGTGTTAAGTTCCAGAGCGAGTGTTGGAGAGCTGGTTTAAGACAAAAGGGATGTCTCAGATAGGGTGAGGTTGGTAATTCTGCTGTTTATGAAACCCTCTGGTTGGTAGATTGAAGATGGGTTGTTCGAGACGGAAAACAAAGAGACATGCAAGTCCTGTGAAGTGCAGGGTGCTGAAAGCCGAAACCAGTTGGAGAATGGTGGAAATCAGGCTCTGTCCACGCCGAGAGACAAGCTGAGTTAATTTTACAGCTGGATAACCTTACAGCGGAACTGGCCAGTCCAGATACAAACAGAACAGGAAAAAAATTAGTTATCTGAAATTGTTCAATTTGATACTGAATTCCAAAGACTGCAAAATAACCAGACGGAAGATGAGATACTGTCCCTCAAATTTATTTTGGGCCTGCTTAAAACAGAGCAGGCTACAGATGATAGGTCACCCTGGGAGAGAGACAGAGAATTGAACTGACAGGACATGTCTGTAGACAAAACAGAGGTGCTGTGAAAAGCAGTCTCCCATTCTGTATGTGGTCTGCTTCTCTTTCCACAGATGTTGTCTGACCAGCTGAGTATTTCCTACAGTTACTATCTTTAGTTCAGATTTCTTGCATGTGCAATATTTTTGATCTGGTACCCTCTGTTGGCCAGAAAGAACTACAGTCTACAAACCAGTGAATTCGAATGAATCGAGAGCAGTGGAAGCAGACAGACCAATCATCTTTGTTCTTGCCATGAGGTTGAAGGAATGGAGGCTGCCATTTTGTGAAGCTGCTCTGCACCCTCCATTTTGTGAACTGGTTTTGCTTGGCTGAATCGGTGTTTTAAAGTAGAAACAATGATGCTCCAGGTAATCTGCTGGATTAAAGATAATTTCCAAATAAGAAGTTGTTTGTGAGGTGTTCTTTGGTCTGATATTACATTGAAGGTTTGTGAATGGTGGGGTCTGTGTCTGCCATTAGTGATTCGAGCTGGTAACTGATTTCAACCAAAGAGCCATAAATTACCAGTTACCACTTGTGGAAGAAGGGCAATAAATGGATGCTGACTTGGACCAGAGCCAATAAGAAAGTGATATAGGTCATCAGATGACCCACAGCCAATGAGATTCAAATGTGACATTTGACCTAGTAAGGAAAGAATATGAAAACAGAGGTTTTGGATGCAAAGCAGCGACAACTCTTCAGAGCCCAACCGTCATGGAAGTGGAGTACCCCACGGACACGTGGAGATTAGTTAGGGACCACAAGGAACACATGGTCAGCGTAGACTCCTTTTCAGGGTATTAACTCTTTGATGCACCATCAATAACTCTCGGAGATGGGAGGCGAACAATAGGCTTTTATTAGCTGCAAGAGACCACGATTAGCAGCAAGAGACCACCACACAACATCCTGGAGACTGAGGGAGGAGCAGTGCCTCCAATCGCCTTCATACAGGGATCTGTGGGAGGAGCCACAGGAGCAGTCAGCAGAGGGGCGTGTCCAGACAGGTATATGTAGTTCACCACACTCTTCTATTCTTTGACAGTTCATCGAGGGTCAGGAAACCTTAATAGGTGTGCACATAGGTATTCATGTGCTCTTCCATTGAGACAATAAAGATTCTTGTCAGTAACTACAGATTATCTCTGGGCCTGACTGAGCATTATGACTAAGGGATAAATCTTTGCAATCTTGGTCATTTTATCCCCTCTCTCCCTTTGTAAAGCCACTAAGATTTATGGATTCCTCCAATTCTGCCCTCTGGATCATACCTGAATTTAGTCAGTCTGCTATTGCCTCTAACTGCCCCAGATCCAGGTCCAAAGCTCTGGAATTCCCTCTCCAAACCCCACACTCTCCTTCCCCTTTTAGGACATACCACGACATTTGGTTCTCTGACCAAACTTTCCATCGCCCTTTATACAGACGACTTCCTCTTCGTCTTTCAATCCAGCTGAAAGGTCTCAGCAGGAAGAGCCATTGTCTATTTCTTTCCACAGATGCTGCCTGACTTGCAGAGGTCTTCCAGCTCTTTGTGTGTGTGTTTTTTTTTTGCTCAGTCTTTCATTGATCCTGTTATAGCTATTATTATTTTATAGATTTATTGAGTACACCCATGAGAAAATTAATCTCAGGGTTGTATCTGGTGACATATATGCACTTTGATAATACATTTACTTTGAATTTTAAGTGGCAAGCTCAAATGTTGTGTAGAAATACTCCTGTACCTTTGGGTGTTCCTTTTTTTGTTATTTTAAAGATGCTATGTCACTGCAAGTTTTCCCTTCTGCTGCAGCAGGAATAAAAAAATTTTATCTAGGCTTTAAGGATGGTTTTGAAATGTGATCTGGAAAGCAGGATTTCTGCAGAAAATTCCTTGCCCTTTTCACGACATTTGAAAGCTCTTTACAAGCAATTAAGTACGTTTAGAGCTTGGTCACGCAGGTAATGCAAGAAATACAGCAACCAATTTCTCCACAGTAATCTGCATACAGTGGTGCAGTATCCAGATTTTCTTACCTTTTAATAATATAGAAGCCATTCAGCCCATCAAACCTGCACCAGTTCTCAGAGCATTCCCTTTATTCCACCCATTTCATTGTAACCTCTCTCACATACCCATCAACTCCTGCCTAAATTTCCTATCAGCGACTTTCACTGGGGATTGTTTTCCCAATCGGCAATTAACCTATTAATTCCCAGCTGGATGTGGGAATGCCCAGGAGCAACCCCGCACCATCACACCATCATTGGGAGAAAGTGCAAACTCCACCATCCAAACATTTGGATATAGCCAAGGTGCAGCGAGAGAGAGAGAGATGAGAGAGCGAGAGAGTGGGGAGAAGGAGGGGAGAGAGAGAGAGAGGGGGAGAGAGAGGGGAGGAGGAGGAGAGAGAGAGAGAGAGAGAGAGAGAGAGAGAGAGAGAAAGAGAGAGAGAGAGAGTAAAGCCAGTCGAGAATTCACTGACTTTAATGAGAACTGCTGCAGAATTTAAAAGAAAAGAAAAACAATAAACACTAGGACCGTTAACTAAAACACTCAGACTGAAAGTTAATGCCAACACTGTGGCTGAAAGCAATACCAAACGAATACTGCTCCTCTCCAACATCAGTCGAAACGGTAGTCCTCTTTCCTGGACAAGGATGCGGGTAAGCAGGGAGTATAAATGTCGTTGTACTTCTGGTCAAGTCTTGCCAAGACTACAATGAAAAGAAGGGGGTCAAATACCACCGTAATGAGACAGTATTTAGCTGGAATGTGAGCACATTTGCCAAGCCTGTTGCGCAGCCCCGCCTGCGGGGGACGCGTAGACCCTAGCGCTGTCTGCGGTTGTGACGTCCATGCAGCCAGACACTCCGCACAATCGTGTGGAGGTCACGTTTACTGAAGCTCAAAGGCAACAGAACTACCTGCTGCAATAAGGCGTGACCACAAAATACAGGAGCAGAATTCGGCCATTTGGCCCATCAAGCCTGGTCCATCAATCGATCGTGGCTGATTTATTTTTCCCTCCAGAAGATAAAAGCAGAACACGTTCAACAAATATTTCATATCACTAAACACTCCCATGGAACATCAGCTCTTTCTCACCCACCAAATATGTTGCTTGACCTATTGAGTATTTCCAGCATCTACAGCGCTTTATATTTGTATTGTAGAACTCTGGTTAGGCCATATCTGGAGTGTTGAATACAGTTCTGGTTGCCCCTGCGATAAGGAGATGTTGAGGCTTTGAAGAGGGCGCAGAAGAGGTTGACCAGGATGCTGCCTGGTTTAAAGGTCTTGTGAGGGGCTGGACAAATTTGGGTTATCTTCTGTGGAGCAGCAGGGGCTGAGGGGAGATATGTTGGAGGTTTATAAGATTATGAGAGGCATAGATGGAGTAGACGGGGAGTGTCTGTTTCCCAGGGTAGTAATGTCTAATATCAGAGGGCAAGTGTTGAAAGTGAGAGGGGGATGTGAGGGGTAAGTTGTTTACTCAGAGTGGTGGATGCCTGGAATCGCTGCCTGGTATGGTGGTAGAGGCAAATACATTAGAGGCTTTTAAGGGACGTTAAGGTAGGCACATGAATGTGAGGAAGATGGAGGGATATGGACATTGTGTAGGGAGGAGGGATTAGCTTTTGGAGGATTTTGATTTGATTTTTAGCTGGTTCAGCACAACACTGTAGGGCAAAGCGCCTTTTCCTGTGCTGTACTGTTCTATGTCCTACGTCTCCATTAGTATTTTATGAAATACTGAATAATAAATACATTTTCTCCCAGGACAAAACAAGTACCAAAGATAGCTAGAAAGTCCGAAGAAAATTTACAAGGATGCTGCACTGCTGGGATTTGACGAATTGAGTTATAGGGAAAGGTTTAATAGCTTGGGACTTTATTCCCTGGAGCACAGGAGAATGAGGAGAGATCTTATGGAGGAATGCAAAATTAATGATGAGTCTCGGCCTTCTCCCCTCAGGTTGGGTGAGACTAGACTTAAAGATCGTAGGTTGAGGTGAAAGGTGAAATATTTATTTATTTATTATTGAGATACAGCACAGATAAGGCCCTTCTGGCCCTTTGTGCCGCCCAGTAATCCCCCAATTGACTCCTAGCCTAACACGGGACAATTTACAAAGATCAAGAACTCTGCCGACCGGTACATCTTTGGACTGTGGGAGGAAACCGGAGCACCCGGAGGAAACCCACACAGTCACGGGGAGAACGTACAAGCTCCTTGCAGGCAGCAGCGGGAATTGAACCCGGGGCGCCGGTACTGTAAAGCGTTGTGCTAACCACTACGCTACGAGATCCTGGGGGGGGGGAGCTTCTTCTTTCGGAGGGTGGTGTGAATGTGAAACAAGCTGTCAGTGGAAGTAGTAGACGAAGTTCTAGTGTAACATTTAAGAGAAGTTTGGTTAGGTGCATGGAAGAAAGAGATACATAGGTATGTATGATCCAGGTACAGCTAGATGGGACGAGATAGAGAACAGGTTGGCATGGATTAGAAGGGCAGAGAGGTCTGTTCCTACGCTATAGTAGCACAGTAGGTGGTGGAAGAGGCTGACAAATAAGGGGCATTTAAACGACTCTTTGATAGGCACATCCTCCAAGAGAATAGGCTTACTTGCCTTAATGACCTGGAGAGCCATGTTGGCTGGAGTCAGGGCTTTATACTTTAGCCATTGGTAGGGTCACCCACGCCAAACAGGGCAAAGACGAAGAGTGGTCCACTGGTCCTCCAGGTTCAGCTCAGCTGTCTAGTAAAACCAAACTGTTTAGGAAACAGCAATGAAGAATCCTTCTACATCTGAGTGGGACGGTATTCCTGAGTCTCCACCCGGGATTTGCGTGACTGAGAGGAGCGAAAACCGAGAGGAAGCTACTGACACGATGAAGGAAGACCTGAACACCGCCAGAGATGGAGGACCTTCATTGAGTAAGTACTCAATGACTCATAACAACTGAATATTGTGCTCATCTACAAGATAGATATCACTGAACTGGAAAGATTGCAGAGGAGATTTATGAGGTTGTTGCCAGGACTCAAGGGACTGAGGTATGGAGTGAGATTGTGCAGGCTCCAACTTATTTTGATTAGAATGTAGAAGAAGGAAAGATGATCTTATAAAATCATGAGGGACATAGGTAGGATGAACGAGTACAGTTTTTTTTTTCACAGGGTTGGGCATCAAGGACAAGGGGGCAAAGCTTAAAGGCAAGAGGCAAAAGATTTAATCAGAACCTGAGGAGCAATCCTTTCACCCAGAGATATAATGTCAGTTTACTGAATGAGCTACCTGAGGAAATGTTGAGGCAGGTATGTAAAAGCATAAGATGTCGGAGCAGATTTAGGCCATTCGGCCCATTGAGTCAGGCCCACCAATCCATCGTGGCTGATATGCTATCCCTCTCAACTCCATTCTCCAGCCTTCTCCCCGTAACCTTTGACAAGAACCTATCAACCTCCACTTTAAATATACCCAGCGACCTGGCCTCCACAGCTGCCTGCATCAATGAACTCCACAGATTCACCACCAGCTGGCTAAAGAAGTTCTTCCTCTCATTTAGAAGGTACTTGGACAGGGGGATGGATAGGAAATGTTAGAAACAGAGAAAACCTACGGCACTATACAGGCCCTTTGGCCCACAAAGTTGTGCCGAACATGTCCCCACCTTAGAAATTACTAGGCTTCCCCATAGCCCTCTATTTCTCTAAGCTCCATGCACCTATCCAAAAGTCTCTTAAAAGACCCTATCGTATCCGCCTCCACCACTGTTGCCAGCACCTGTTGAGAGGGATAGGGGCCAAATTTGGGCCAACGGGATTGGGTTAAATGGGAATCTTGGTGAGCACGGACCAATCGAGCTGCAGGGCCTGTTTCTGTGTCAGATGACTCAATGTGCCTTTTCAAGAACAGCATAATGATGCTTTTTAAATCCAGACAAAAGGGAGGACCGAATCCCAGTTTAACGTCAGATCTGAAAGCCATCACAGTACGGCACGTTTCAACTGCTGTACCAGGATTCTGTCAGGGCTTCATTCAGCCCTCCTGAGCAGGAGCTGAACCAACAGCCTCCTGACTCAGAACCCAAAGGCCTACCGACTGAGCCACATTTGAGAACAGCTGAGTGCACGCCTTGAGTATAGCTACAAGGTCACATTGCACTGCAGCAGAAATGACACATTACCTCACAGTTCCTTTCTCCCTGTGACAGTGGTGCCCTTTAAGCAGACTTCCATTAACAAATGTATATTTTAACAGACCATTAGACTAATTGGGCCATAGATGCATCCCAGCCTTAGGGATTACACTAAAGGGGAGCTCTGTAAATTGGAGCTGTCTGTAGGTGTTCGAATCATTATAATTTGGTTCTTGCACAGTATTCTGAGGCATGTACATTCGGCCCAAACAGTTCATGCTAGCACTTATATGCCACATGAACCTCCTCCTTTCCTTCTTCATTTAAATCCAACAGTGTGATCTCAATTTTGTTCTCTCTCGTGGGCTTGTCCAATTTCCCCTTAAGTGCATCCAGACTATTTGTTGTGACGTGAATAAAGTCACCGGAGAGACACTGAAGTTAGTGGATAGAGAAGTGTTTTATTCAACAAAAACGAGCAGCAGGCATCATATTGAGACACTCGTGGAAGAAGAGGCCTGCTCGGCCCAATATTACATGACATTTTTACATGCTAAAGATGAAAGGTAGTGACAGGACAATTCATACAGTAATACTGTATCTACAGTCCTTCCTCTTTTCAAACACCTCCCTCTTTGCACCCACACTCCAGACACCCAAAATGAATGTTAATTCCCGCCGACCCCGGGCTGCATGCATGCTTCTGTGGTCAAACGGAAGGTCATTGTTCAGAGCTGGATTTTAAATTCAATCTACAATCCATGTTCAGATCTGAAGACTGGCTACTGTTAGAATTAGTATTTCCTATATTCCATAACTCCAGAATACATCTGAACAGTGCACCCTCTTGCAGGCTGTTCACCTTAAGAGCCCCCTGAAGCCATCAGTTCCATATCCTTACCATTCTTTTCATCAATTTTTTGAACATCGCATCTCCATTTTTTGACCTTGCACCATTATACACCTGCCTCGTGCCTCTCCGCCAACCTTCCTATTTCTTTACAATGTTGACCCTGACTTTAGGATATAAAAAGTTCATCGTTTTAGGGAAAGCGATCATTGAAATCAATGTAACCTTCTCGGGCTGGGCAGGTTTCTGCTACCGGTAATTAACTGCCCACTTGTTAGCAACCTACAAAACGCACTGCTGCAGCTCGCCAAAGCTTTTTTTTTTAACCAATCTTTCCCAAGCTTTTGACCTTATCATCTAACAGGCCGAGTATAGCAGACACATGGGAACAATTCGGTCTGCTCCCCCTCCAAGACATGCTTTTCCCCGGCTTGGCTCCTTCATTGGCACTGCATTGAAACCGTGGAGTTCCCGACCAGCGGATTCCGTACTGTTGTAGATGCTGCTGTATGTTTAAAGAGAAATATTTCATCAGTTAAAACCTCAACATTCAAGACAGTTACATGTGGCCACAATGCTGCTTGCTTGATCACAGAGAAGGCACAATATTACAGACAGAAACTTGAAGCTGTTACATTTAAAACACACACACACACACACACACACACACACACTCACTCACACACACACACACACTCACACACACACACACATACACACACACACTCACTCACTCACACACACACATACACACACACACACACTCACACACACACACACACACATTCTCTCTCTCTCTCTATCTCTCCCCTCTTTCTCCCTCCCTTTCTTTCTCCCCCTCGCTTTCTCTCCTATTACCCACCTTCTTTCTCTCCTTGATCTTTCACCCATTCTCTCTTTCCTGCCCCCTTCTCTCTCTCACTCTCCTTTCCCCTCTATCTCCTTTCCCCCTCTCTCTTTCATTCACTTTCTCTCTCTCACTCTTCTCTCTGTTTGTCTGTCTCTTTCACTCTCTTAATCACTAACTCTCTCTCTCCTTTCTCTGCCTCTCTCTCATTTACTTTCACGTTCTCTCTCTCTCACTCACTCTCTTTCGAAGATATAATGAATTGTTTTCGCTGTCTAACCTGAGAAATGGTTAGTTGCCTCCTACTTCTATTGGGACAATTCCGCCTTTCTGCCCCAATGGACGTTTGGATTCCAGGTACCTAGGGTTTCTCACTGTGCAGTTGCAAATCCCCTGAGCTCTTAATCAGCACAACCATACCTTTGGTTCCACGCTGGAGATAGGAGCACAGAAATCTGGGCTGAGTCTCCCAAAGCAGTTACAAAGGAGCCCCACGCAGAAAATGCTCGAGTAACTTAGCAGGTCAGACAGAGGAATAACCAGTCGATGTTTCGGGGCAAGACCCTTTCATCAAGAGTTGAAAGGAAGACGGAAGAAGCCATTCTAGCCCAAAATGTCGACTCTTTATTCCTCTCAATAGATGCTGCCGGACCTGCAGAGTTCCTGAGTCCCTCCAGTGTTTTGCATGTCTTACTCCAGATTTCCAGCATCTGCAGAATCTCCTGTGCTTACAGAGGAGAACAGCACCTTTCGATGTGCTGCTTTGACAGGAGTGATTAAATCGAAGACCTGCATGCTCTTGACAAATAGACGGAAAGAATCCACCTATTTTTTTGGGGGTGGGGGGGAGATCAGTAAAGAGGGTATTTGAACCTCAGAAACACAAGAGATTCTGCAGGCGCTGGAAATCCAGAACAACACACACAAGATGCTGGAAGAACTCAGCAGGTCAGTCAGCGTCTATGGAGATGAATAAAAGACAACATTTCAGACCGAGACTCTTCATCGGGACTGGAAAGGAAGTGGGAGGAGCCAGAAGAAGATAGATAGATAGATAGATACTTTATTCATCCCCATGGGGAAATTCAACTTTTTTCCAATGTCCCATACACTTGTTGTAGCAAAACTAATAACATACAATACAGGTGGTGGTGGGTGGTGGGGAAGGAGCACAAGCTGGAAGGTGATAGGTGAAGCCAGGTGGGTGGAAAAGATGTAGAAATCTGACAGGAGGGGAGAGTGGACCATGGGAGGAGGGGCACCAGGGGGACTTAACAGCAACTGAGGAGAAGAGAAGATGTGAGGAGGGGGCAGAGTGGGGAATTAAAGAAGAGGGACCAGGAAAGAGGAAAGTTAGCAGAGGGAAAGGGAAGGGAAGGGGAATAATTACTGGAATTTGGAGAAATTGATGTTCATGCCAACAGGTTGGAGGTTACTCAGAACCAATATGAGGTGTTGCTCCTCCAACCCGAGAGTGGCCTCGTTATGGCAGTAGAGGAGGTTATGGAGCAACATGTTGCAATGGGAATGGGGATTGGAATCGAAGTAGATGCCATTGAACCTCAGTGCATTTTCCAATAGTCAACATTACCAGAGAGGAACTTTTCCTCTACTCCGTCCCCAAGTTTGGCTTACCCTTCCGTCTCCTCCACTGCTGATTTAATCCCCACCTTTCCCTCAACGTTAATTTCCACTCCTCTCCCTCTGTGCAAGTGGGATCTTGCCCTATGCAAATTGTCTGCCAGGTCTCAAATTCAAATTCAAGTTTAATTATCATTCAAACGTAAGTACAGCCAGATGGAACAGCGTTCCACTGGGTCAAGGGGCGAAACACACGCAGCACATTCAAAATAGTGAGCAAAAAAAAAGCCACGCGAAAAAAAAACACACACATATATATATACTACAACGGTTACTGCCATTTAAAAAGCATTTCATTTGCTGTAAAGCACTTTGGGACATCAGAAAAATAACTTTAGGAATGTAAATCTGTCATCACCACAGGCTTGTGAGTATTAGAACAAGACTGAAAATTTATATTGATCCATTTCTTTTCTCTGGGTTTCTGCATCTCAGAGTAACACCAGCTATCACCTTGTGCCCAATATTTCTTTTGATTAATGAATATAATGGACTACTTATTTGTTGTAAATTTGTTATTTATCAATTAACTTAATAATATATTTAAATATAATTTATTAATAAAAATAAATGTACTTATTATCATTTAAATTGCAAACGTTTTCCGGTACATTGGTTAACATACACTGAAATGTTAAATAGCGACTTATCACAAGTAAATTTTATTCCACGTTCTTATCTAGCTTGCTTAGTGATATTCTGAAATATTCACTCTATTTGCACATATTAAAATATTATTCATCTTGATATTTCTTGTTTGTGTGTTCTCAATTTATTAAGCATAGATTGTAGTTTAATTCTATTTACATTATTTAACATGAATTTTTAATATTAGGTTGTTTTGCATATAGAAAGATATTTTTATCAGATTTCTTAACGTACAATATCAAAATATACTCATAAAATTATTTTGCATTCATTTTTATTTTGAAGACTCAGTATCACCTCATATTCCATATAGGATCACTTCATATTTTGTCCTTTTAAAACGCAACAATATTATCATGCATAATACTTTACTGCTACAAGGACATTTAACAGGTGCAACAATTAAAAATATATTTGCGGGATGTTTTAACAGGGGTATTACAATTTTAATACTTGATAAATTGTGCCATATGAAATATCTTTAAAAATGTTTTGCAATTAAAGGTTTATATGCTATCGCATGTTATCCTTTATTTCGTGCTTCTGGGTTGAGGAGGTCTTTCGAATTCTGCTCGCGAATCGCCTTTTCTCCCCCTCCCCGCTCGTGCACTCCGGCTTGGTCCAGGCGGCTTCCGTGCCTGGGAGTGCGCGCCCCCGCCGGCGCCGGGCGCGTTCCCGTCGCTCCAGCGCTGGGAGAAGGAAGAGGCTGGAGAAAGATGGAGACCGCAGCAGCCTATGGAGCTGGCAAGGCTGGGGGAGCCTTTGACCCCGTCACGTTCATCAGGCAGCCTCAGACCATACTCCGGGCTGTCAGCTGGGTGAGTGGGGGGGGGCCGAGCTGCCGGCAAGGGGTGGGGGTGGGGGGCAGATGCACTGACGGTGGGCTTAGGGAGAAGGTTGGATTTAATCAGTTAGGAGGACGGGTGGTGGGGATTTAAATTAGCCTGAGATGTGTGAAGTTAAACCAGACAGTGGCAAGGGGTTAAGTTAGACTTCTTGCAGGAGAAGGGGTTAATGCTGGTGGGGGTTGTGAAAATAGGTTTGTACTGGTTAGGTTGTGAGATGCGGGGGGTCAATGATAACTAGTATTGTCAGTGTGACTGTGGGAGGGGCATTTAATACTGACTAGACTATGGGGAAGTCAACCTTGGTTAGACTGTGAGGAGGGGTTAATGCCAGCTGGACTGTGGGAGAGGAGGTGTTAACACTGTGGGGATGGGCGTTAAGGCTGGTTAGATTGTGGGACAGGTGTTAATGGCATTTAGTCTGTGGGGGATGTGTGGTTAATACCGGTCAGACTGTGGGAGATGTGGGGTTAACGCCCAGTCAGACTGCAGGAGACGTGGGGTTAACGCCGGCCTGACTGTAGGAGATGTGGGGTTAACGTCCGGTCAGACTGTGGGTGATGTGGGGTTAACGTCCAGTCAGACTGTGGGTGATGTGGAGTGAACGTCCAGTCAGACTGTGGGTAATGTGGGGTTAACGCCGGCCTGACTGTAGGAGATGTGGGGTTAACGTCCGGTCAGACTGTGGGTGAAGTTGGGTTAATGTCCGGTCAGACTGTGGGTGATGTGGTGTTAATGCCGGCCAGACTGTGGGAGACATGGGGTTAATACCGGCCAGACTGCAGGTGATGTGGGGGTTAATGCTCGGCCAGATTGTGGGACATGTGGGGTGTTAACCCCGGCCAGACTATGGGAGGAGGGGGTGTTAACCCTGGCCAGACTGAGGGAGCTAGAGTGGATTAACACCAGTTGTATTGTAGGAGACGGGGCAGGGGTTAACGCTGATTAGACTGTGGTGGCGCAGTGGTTAATGCTGCTTTAGATCTCTTGGGTTTAATGCCGGTTCAATTTTTAGGAGAGTGGGTTAATGTAGGCTAGGAGAGCACAGTAGTTTAAGGCAGTATGGAGTGGTTTGACGGAGTGTGTTTAACAGTGGTTTAACACAGTGTGGACTGTATTTAACAGTGGTTTAACACAGTGTGGACTGTATTTAACAGTGGTTTAAGGCAGTGTGGACTGTGTTTAACGGTGGTTTAAGGCAATGTGGACGGTGTTTAACGGTGGTTTAAGGCAGTGTGGACTGTGTTTAACGGTGGTTTAAGGCAGTGTGGACTGTGTTTAACGGTGGTTTAAGGCAGTGTGGACTGTGTTTAACGGTGGTTTAAGGCAGTGTGGACTGTGTTTAACGGTGGTTTAAGGCAGTGTGGACTGTGTTTAACGGTGGTTTAAGGCAGTGTGGACTGTGTTTAACGGTGGTTTAAGGCAGTGTGGACTGTGTTTAACGGTGGTTTAAGGCAGTGTGGACTGTGTTTAACGGTGGTTTAAGGCAGTGTGGACTGTGTTTAACGGTGGTTTAAGGCAGTGTGGACTGTGTTTAACGGTGGTTTAAGGCAGTGTGGACTGTGTTTAACGGTGGTTTAAGGCAGTGTGGACTGTGTTTAACGGTGGTTTAAGGCAGTGTGGGCTGTGTTTAACGGTGGTTTAAGGCAGTGTGGGCTGTGTTTAACGGTGGGTTAAGGCAGTGTGGACTGTGTTTAACGGTGGGTTAAGGCAGTGTGGACTGTGTTTAACGGTGGGTTAAGGCAGTGTGGACTGTGTTTAACGGTGGGTTAAGGCAGTGTGGACTGTGTTTAACGGTGGGTTAAGGCAGTGTGGACTGTGTTTAACGGTGGGTTAAGGCAGTGTGGACTGTGTTTAACGGTGGTTTAAGGCAGTGTGGGCTGTGTTTAACGGTGGTTTAAGGCAGTGTGGACTGTGTTTAACGGTGGTTTAAGGCAGTGTGGACTGTGTTTAACGGTGGGTTAAGGCAGTGTGGACTGTGTTTAACGGTGGTTTAAGGCAGTGTGGGCTGTGTTTAACGGTGGTTTAAGGCAGTGTGGACTGTGTTTAACGGTGGTTTAAGGCAGTGTGGACTGTGTTTAACGGTGGTTTAAGGCAGTGTGGACTGTGTTTAACGGTGGTTTAAGGCAGTGTGGACTGTGTTTAACGGTGGGTTAAGGCAGTGTGGACTGTGTTTGACGGTGGGTTAAGGCAGTGTGGACTGTGTTTGACGGTGGGTTAAGGCAGTGTGGACTGTGTTTGACGGTGGTTTAAGGCAGTGTGGACTGTGTTTAACGGTGGTTTAAGGCAGTGTGGACTGTGTTTAACGGTGGGTTAAGGCAGTGTGGACTGTGTTTAACGGTGGGTTAAGGCAGTGTGGACTGTGTTTAACGGTGGGTTAAGGCAGTGTGGACTGTGTTTAACGGTGGGTTAAGGCAGTGTGGGCTGTGTTTAACGGTGGGTTAAGGCAGTGTGGACTGTGTTTAACGGTGGGTTAAGGCAGTGTGGACTGTGTTTAACGGTGGGTTAAGGCAGTGTGGACTGTGTTTGACAGTGGGTTAAGGCAGTGTGGACTGTGTTTAACAGTGGCTGAGGGAAAAGCTTTAATGTAGGCCAGGATTGGGGTTGAGAGTTGTTGGGTTGACGTGGCTGGAAGAGGAGGGTGGTGATGGGGGTTGGTGAGGAAGTGAAAAATGAGCTGATCCAGGCTGGAATGCCAATTAAGGAGTGGAGGTTAATGTTGACCAAGAGGCAGGGGAGAGGTTTAAACGATGCAGGGAGAAGTGGTTAAACACGGCCTCCTGGAGCAAAGTTAACTGAGTTTGACTTGTAGGGGGGGGAGAAGATTGGGAAGAGCAGCCACCATAACTTGGGTGGGCCAGAGCGGGGAAGGCTGTGATACGGGAGCTGGTTCAGGCTGGGTGCACGTGAGTCCTGGAATGGCGAGATAGGGAGAGATTGAACAAAGTCACCGCTCACTGAAACAAGATAAGATGCTAGTGTGACATCAGAGTTGTTCAAAGCACCCTAATAATTTGATGTGTGTTAATTAGGAACCAATATTTGCCTCATGTGCCTTTCCCCATGTGTGCTAATGCATGTTACACCAGTTGAAATCTGCTGGATTGCAATTATCTCAGGTTGGCTGCCCTTGCTTATGAGGTATTACCATTTCTGATCTTGACTACATTAATAATAATAACTTATTTATAGAGAACTCTTCATACAGAATCACCAGCGTATGTCGTGAAATTGGTTAACTTTACGGCAGCAGTACACTGATAAATAAATAGAGGGGAAAAACTGAGTTACAGTAAATATATATGTCTATTAAATTGTTAAATTAAAATACGTAGAGCAAAAACAGAAATAAAAAAGTAGTGGGGTAGTGTTCATGGGGTCAATGTCTGTTCAGTGCAGAGGGGAAGAAGCTGTTCCTGAATCGCTGAGGGTGTGTCTTCAGGTTTCTGTACCTCCTTCCTGACGGTGGCAGTGTG
This sequence comes from Hemitrygon akajei, assembly GCF_048418815.1. Classification (NCBI taxonomy): domain Eukaryota; kingdom Metazoa; phylum Chordata; class Chondrichthyes; order Myliobatiformes; family Dasyatidae; genus Hemitrygon; species Hemitrygon akajei. The sequence continues at coordinate 10,355,566 of NC_133154.1, forward strand.
AAGGGGGCAGGTCGTGGGTGGTGGGGATCCTTAATAATGGATGCTGCCTTCCTAAGGCACAGCTTCACGAAGATGTCCTGGATACTACGGAGGGGCTGGTACCCACGGTAGAGCAGATTATTTCAATCTTGTGCAATGCCCACCCACCACCACCCCAGACGGTGATGCAGCCAGTCAGAATGCTCTCCATGGTACAGGCCACTACAGTTCTTTTACAATGGGATATAGTGCAAACATGAAATTTTATAAGTCAAGTTTATTGTCATTTAACAAGATACATGTATATAACATTTATAGCCATATAATATATGTAACATACATATATAGAAACGAGACACCATTTCTCTGAACCAGGGTGTGAAGGACAATAGTACACATAACACACATTACACAGGATAACTTGTGAAAGTTCGGATAAAATCGACAGATGAATCACACAAAACTAACAAGCTAAAGTGCATAAGGTAAATATTAGTCCCGATGAAGGGTCTCAGCACAAAACTTTTCCAGAACTGCTGCCTGACCCGCTGAGTTCCTCCAGCAATACGTGTGCATTACCTAAATTAAATATCGTAAGGTACGGAGCAGATTAACCAGTGCCACTGAATACAATGCAGCAGGGAGGTCAGAAGCCCAGTGGCCTGAGGGAAGAAACTTTCTCATCCTGGCCGTTTTTGGCTTAATGCATCAGAATCTCCTTCCTGATGGTAGAAAGTCAAAGAGGATGCTGGATGGATGGGTGGGATCCTTAATGTCATGAAATTTGTTATAACAATGAGAAGAGGGCATGTCCTGGGAGGTGGGGTCCTTAATGTCAGACACTGCCTTTTGGAGGCATGGCTCCTTGAATGTTCCCATGATGGAGCTGACTAATTTTACATTTCTCTGCTGTGCAGCAGCCCCACCTCCATACCAGACGGTGATTCAGCCAGTTAGAATGGTCTTCACGGTACATCTGTAGAAATTTGCAAGTTAAAAGCAAGGTTAATTAAATAGGTTTTGAGCTGGTGTTTAAAAGTGTCAAGTGAGTCTGCATCAGGCATTCCCTTTTTTTTTCTTTCTTATTTTTTTAATAGGGATGTTAGGGGGGAGGGGTTAAGGGGAGGGGGGCTGGGTAACACATTTTTTTTTCATACACATTTATTCTGTAACTATTTGAAAACAATAAAAAAAAGTTTTTTTAAAAAAAAGGTATTGAATTCCACACTTTAGGAACGTTGTTCGAAAAAGCTGACGTGCCAGTTATCTTTTATGGGAGATTGTTTGAATCTAAGAGACCGGTGGAAGAAGACCTGGGAGTTTGAGCAGGATTAAAAAAAGATTATAAAATATAATTGAGTTCAGTGGGTGTTTTTGTTTTAAATCATCCCCTCCGTTCTTTAGAATCCCGTGGGATCTCTGGAATATTGATAGTATTTGATACCTCGAATGCGTGGGAAGGGGACTGAACCCTAAATGAGGTAATTCTGGTCACTGTTATTTATTATAGCCCATGATGAAGGTGTGACAGCAGTTAACAAAAATATATTCACTTTTTTCAAGAATTGAAATTGAGCAGGCAAGAAATCATTTTATTGAGATACAGCGCGGAATAGACCTTCTCGGCCTTTTCAGCCGCACTGCCCAACAGCCCCCGATTTAACCCTAGCCCAATCACAGGACAATTTATTTGTTTTTTAACAATGACCAGTTAACCTACCCGGTGCGTCTTTGGACTGTGGGAGGAAACCGGAGCTCCCGAGGAAAACCCACACAATTCCACGGGGAGAAAGTACGAACTCCTTACAGAGGACGTCGGAGTTGAACTCTGAATTCCGATGCCACTACGCTACCTTAAGTGTCCACTATCCAAATATGAATTGTTGGATTTTTAAAAAACTTCCACTAAGTTAAAAGTTCAAATTGCACTTATTATCAAAGTGTGTATATTTTATATACCACCTCAAGATTTGTCTCCTTATACAAAGAAACCCATTAAATCACAAGAAGGCCATCAATCATGTGTGGTGATTTCTTTTGAACTTATAGTCCTTTAACATCTTTGGACTATTTTTACTGTGCCCATGGTCTTTTTTTTAATCAATTATGCTATTGTTTGCACTGTTGTAACTATATGTTGTGACTATGTGGTTTTGTGCAGGTCTTGTAGCTTTAGTTTTTGGTCTTGTTTTGTCTGGTGGATTGGAGCTCCTTTCCGGGGAACGCGCTAAGACGGTAGCGCGATATTAATACGCAGCAGCCTCTCCGGATTCTGGATTGGGGATTGCCAAACGATATGTGGATTTTCTGGTGTAGTCTGTTTTGTCATATGCTTTTGTGATATCATTCTGGAGGAACGTTGTCTCATTTTTTAACTGCATTGCGTTTGTGGTTTCTAAATGACAATAAACTGAATCTGAATCTGAATCATCCAATGTGCAGTTAAAAAAAAATGAATTGTCCAAACAATAACAGTAAGCAAGTAGCATTCGGAACTCGAGTTCACGAAAGTGAGTTCACAGCCAATTCAGGAGTACATTAGTTGCAGGACACAGCCTCAGTTCAGTGCAGAGATGAGTAAACCCTGAGGACCAGTGAGCTGAAACATCAGTGTGTGTCTCACCTTGAATTTTTTTTTTTAAAAAGCAGAGTTATAAAAATAAAACATGGAAATAAGGAATTGATGTTGCGAATTGATCATGATCTTACTGGTTGGTGGAATTGGCTCAGGGAGATTAAATGGCCTACTCCTGACCCTAATTCGCACATTTGTATTTGTTGGAGGATAAGGGGTGACTTGATTGAGGTGTACAAAATGATAGACCAAGTGAACTGCCAAAGACTTGTTCCCAGGGTGGAAAGGACTAATACAAAAGGGGACATAATTATAAGGTGATTGGAGGGAAGTATGGGGGATGTTGGAGTTAAGTTCTTTACAGAGAGTGGTTGGTCTGTGGAACGCCCTGCCAAGGGTGGTAGAAGCAAATACATTGGGGGCATTTAAGAATCTCTTAGATAGGCATGTGGATGATAGAAAAATGGAAGGTTATGTAGGAGAGAATGGTTAGATTGATCTTAGGATAGGTTAAAAGGTTGGCACCACATCATGGGTTGAAAGGGCTGTACTGTGTTGTAATGTTTGATGTAACAGGTGAACTGAGGAAAGAATCCCCAAAAAAGTACCTTCCCAACTAAATGAAAACATTATTGCCTTGAGAAACTCCCTAGTCCCCAGGGCTCGCTAAGCTACATTCAACAGACTCGTTCTAATCACTCCTTGGGTTGAGTGGAGTTCCTTCTTCCTCATGAGGGAGGGACCCAGTGCGTGGCTGGAAATGTGATGTGGTCAGCGAGACAGATCTCTGGTCAGCAGTGCAGGATATGGGTCGACAGGCATGCAATCTGATCTGTGGCAGAAGGTAAATAGGGTGTGTATCTTGAATGGGGAGATGAGTCATTTTAATGGGGAGCTGCTATCGTGATTTGGACATAATTTCATGTCCTTGTCTTGGAAGCATGGTTTTTTCAGTTGCATGTTTACCAAGATACAGTGAAAAGCTTGTCTTGTGTACTGTTCCATAAAACATGGGCCCTATGCAGCCTGTTCTGCCATGGCTGATTTATTCTCCCTCTCAGCATCATTCTTCTGCCTTCTCCTGTAATCTTTGACACTCTTACTAATTAACACTTGTCACATCCATTTTAAATACAGGTGCCCCCCCCCCTTTTCAAACGTTCGCTTTACAACAGCCCGCTGTTACGAAAGACCTACATTAGTACCTGTTCTTGCTAACCAAAGAGGATTTTTGCCTTTACAAAGAAAAACGCCCACTTTATACGTATGTTTACCCCACAAAGACTACCATGACCGTGAAGCCTTGTGCGGGCAGTTGTGTGCGCATGCGTGTACGTGCGTCCACATGTATGTACGTATGCGTGTACGTACCGATTTTTTTCTCCAAATCGATTTTGGCTCGCTGTCTTCCTAATTTTGATATGTGAAACTACACCATATATACAATATTTCTACTTTATATAGGCTGTGTATTTATCATATCATTCCTGCTTTTTCTATATGTTTGTGTTATTTTAGGTTTTATGTGTTATTTGGTATGATTTGGTAGGTTATTTTTTGGGTCTGGGAACGCTCAAAAATTTTTCCCATATAAATTAATGGTAATTGCTTCTTCACTTTACGACATTTCGGCTTACAAACGGTTTCATAGGAATGCTCTACCTTCAGATAGCGGGGGGAACCTGTATGTCCAATATCTTGGCTTCTACAGCCATCTGCGGCAATGAATGCCACATATTTACCACCGTTTGACTAAAGAAATACCTCTCAACTCTGTTATAAAGGGACGTACTTCTATTCCGCGACTGTGCCCTCTGGTCCTAGACTCTCCCACTGTTGGCAACGACTTATCCATGTCTCTTTGGTTTCTTTTTCTCTCTGCGCATTAGCTGTTTGTCGTCTTTTTTGGGTTGTCTCAAGGTTGTATAATATATACATGCTTTGATAATAATTGTACTTTGAACTTCAAACTTTGAGTAGGATTACTAAATGGGACCCGGTGGGCCAAATGGCCTAATATTGCTTACGAATAGAAGGACAATAAGGTGAGATTCATGTAAATAGATCTTTGAGGGTCAGCGTAGAACAAAGGGTCTGTTTCTGAACTTATGACCCTATGATCAAATCTTCTACACAGTTTTTATATTCCGTGCTTTCACCTGTTTTTTTCTCATAGATTTTTTTTGCAGGAGAGGTGGGGTTGTGGTCCATGATCTTGTTCCATTTTGTGTGGGGGGGTGGGGAAGTTTGGGGGATTGATAATCATGTTGCCATTCTTTTCTGTGTGTGTGGGGGGGGGTATTGGGGTTTAATACCTCCATGGGTTTTCTTTGTTTCGTGGCTATCTGGAGAAGACAAATCTCAAATATGCGTACTGCATACGTACTTTGACAATAAGTGAAACTTCGCACCTTTGAAGCTTTGAAGTGGGTATTAGGTGAGGAGGGGCACAACACATTCACAGTAGAGATCACGGTGCATGCTGAACTCCAAGGGGAGTGTGAGAAATGGGAAGTAGAAGTCCAGTTAAACATTGGTTTAGTTCCAGAAATGTAAATCATATGGCCATATTCCAGGAATATGTAAAGGAAAAATATTGATATTCCCATCAAAATTAAAGGGATAAATGTATTACAAGTGAATAAATTGTAAGTAGGTTGTGATTGATGCAATGTGATGCATAATTTTTTATCTTTGCACTGAGTTTAAAAGTCTATTATACTCAGTGGCCACCTTATTAGATAAGGTGTAGGTTCATGGTCTTCTGCTTCTATCCACTTGTAGGTTAGACATCTGTGCTTTCAGAGATGCTCCTCTGCACACCTCTGTTGTAACACATGGTTATTTGAGTTGCTGTCACCTTCCTGTCAGCTTGAACCAGTCTATCCATTCTCCTCTGACCTCCCTCATTAACAGTTTTCACCCACAGAACTGACACTCACTGGATGTATTTATGTTTTTCACACCATTCTCTGTAAACCCTAGAGTAGGGGTTCCCAACCTTTTAATGCCATGGACCCCTACCATTAACCAAGGGGTCCGTGGACCCCAAGTTGGGAACCCCTGCTCTGGAGACTGTTGTGCATGAAAATCCCAGGATATCAGTTTCTGAGAAGCTTAAACCACCCGTCTGCCACCCAAAATCATTCCATGGTCAAAGTCACATAGATCACATTTCTTCTTCATTCTGATGTTTGGTCTGAACAACAACTGAACCTCTTGACCACGTCTACAAGCTTTTATGCAATGAGTTGCTGCTACATGATTGGTTGATTAGATATTTGTATTACGAGCAGGTGTGCCTAATAAAGTGGCCACTGAGTGTATATTTATATTAAAAAAAGGAATTCTAACATTGTTTCCTAGATCTGAATTATTGTACTTCAGATTCAGTCATTCAGCCAGGAGATGTGAATGTTAATTGAGTCTTGGTTGGTTATAGTTTAGAGTGAATTTCTTCTTCCATTGTTTTTGTCAAAGGAACAAATATAAGATATAAAGTTATCACACAGTAGGGACGATGACAAAGAAGGTGCAGATCTTTATCTTTATGGCTCTAAGATGATGGTTTTAGCTCTGTGGAGAGGATGGATAAAACTGCTGTCCAAAGAGCAGAAAAGGTCAGTAGATTTACTACTGATACACAAAATGTTTTGTTGGAGTAAGTAAAATGATTGAGAGTCGGGTTAATATCACCGGCATATGTCATGAAATTTGTTGTTTTGTGGCAGCAGTACTTTGTATTACATAATAAAACAGTAAAATACAAAAAGCATATATAAAATATAACTTTAGTGCAAAAGTAGAAGGAAAAATACTGAGGAAATATCCATGGACTCATTGTCCATTCTGAAATCTGATGGCGAAGCTGTTCCTAAAACTTTGAGGGTGTGTCTTAGGACTCCTGTACCTCTTCCTTGATGGTAGCAATGAGAAGAGGACATGTCCTGGGCGAAGGGGTTCCATAATGCATACCAAAATTGCAATAGTCATGGGGAACTTCAATATGCAGGAAGATTGGGAATATCAGGTTGGTGTTGGATTCCAGGAGGAGAGCCTAAGAGATGGCTTTTTAGGACGGCTCGTGGTTGAGCCCACTAGAGGATTGGGTGTTGTGCAATGAATCAGAATTGATTAGAAAGCTTAAGGTAGAATAACCCTTAGGGAGAAAGTGATCATGGTATGATTAAATTCACCCTGAAATCTGAGAAGGAGAAGCTAAAGTCAGATGTGTCGGTATTACAGTGGAGTAAAGGGAATTACAGAGGCATGAGTCGGCCAGTATTGATTGGAAAAGGACACTGACAAGGATGATGGCAGAGCAGCAATGGCTGGAATTTCTGGAAGCAATTCTGAAGGCACAGGGTATATACATCCCAAAAAGGGAAAGGTATTCTGAACGAAAGATGACACAACAGTGGCCAACAAGGGAAATCAAAGCTGACATAAAAATCAAAGAGAGGGCATATAATAGAGCAAAAATTAGTGGGAAAGTTGGAGGATTGGGAAGGTTTTAAAAACCAGCAGAAGGAAATTTTTAAAAAGCCATTAAGAAGGTAAAGTTTCTTCAGGTACATAAAGTGTTAAAGAGAGGTGAGAGTGGATATCAGACTGCTGGAAAACGATGCTGGAGAGGTAGTAATGGAGGACAACGAAATGGCAGATGAACTGAAAAAGTACTTTGCGTCAGTCTTCACTGTGGAAGGCACTAGTAATATAGTGGAAGTCCCAGGTGTCGGGGGTCATGAAGTGTGTGAAGTTACCATAATTAGAGAGAAGGTTCTTGGGAAACTGAAAGGTCTGAAAGTAGATTAGTTACCTGGATCTGATTGTGTACACCCCAGGGTTCCGATAGTGGTGGCTCAAGAGAAAATGGAGGCATTAATGATTTTTCAAGAATCACTAGGTTCTGGAATAGTTCCGGAAGACTGAAAATTGCAAATGTCACGCCACTCTTTAAGAAGGGAGAGAGGCAGAAGAAAGGAAACTAGGCCAGTTAATCTGACCTCAGTGGTTGGGAAAATGTTGGAGTCAATTATCAAGGATGAGGCCTTGGTACTTGGAGGCACGTAATAAAATAGGCCATAGTCAGCGTGGTTTGTTCAAGGGAAAATCTTGCCTGAGAAATCAGTTGGAATTCTTTGGAGAAGTAACAAGCAGGATAGACAAAGGAGAATCAGTTGATGTTGTGTACTTGGATTTTCAGAAGGCCTTTGACAAGGTGCCACATGTGAGGCTGCTTAACAAGCTAAAAGCCCCACTGTATAAGAGGAAAGATTCTAGCATGGATAAAGCAGTGGCTGATTGGCACTAGGCAAAGAGTGGAAATAAAGGGAGTTTTTTCTGGTTTGCTGCTGGTGACCAATGGTGACCCAGAGGGAGTCTGTGTTGGGACCGATTCTTTTTATGTTATATCTCAATAATTTAGATGATGGAAGGGATGGCTTTGTTGCAAAGTTTGCAGACGATATGAAGATAGGTGGAGGGGCAGATAGTTTTGAGTAGAGAGGCTACAGAAGGACTTAGATTAAGAGAATGGGCAATGAAATGGTAGATGAAATACGGCGTTGGGAAGTGTGTGGTCATGCACTTTGGTAGAAGAAATGTAAGGGTTGACTATTTCTAAATGACAAAAAAATGCAAAAAACTGAGGCACAAAGGGACTTGGGAGTCCTTGTGCAGGATTTCCTAAAGGTTAATTTGCAGGTTGAGTCGGTGGTAAGGAAGGCAAACGCAATGTTAGCATTCATTTCAAGAGGACTAGAATATAAAAGCAAGGATGTAATGTTGAGACTTCATAAAACACTGGTGAGGCCTCACATGGAGTATTGTGAGCCGTTTTGGGCCCCTTAGAAAGGATGTGCTGACACTGGAGAGGGTTCAAAGGAGGTTCACGAAAATGATTCTAGGATTGAATGGCTTGCCATATGAAGAGCGTTTGATGACTCTGGGCCGGTATTCACTAAAATTCAGAAAAATGAGGAGTGACGTCATTGAAACCTGTCGAATAGTGAAAGGCCTTGACAGGTTGGATGTGGAGAGGATGTTCCCAATGGCAGGAGAGTCTATGGCCAGAGGACACCATCTCAGAATAGACAGGCGCCCTTTTAGAACGGAGATGAGGAGGAATCTTTTAGCCAGAGAGTGGTGAATCTGAAATTCGTTGCCACGGTGGCTGTGAAGGCCAAGTCTTGATGTATATTTAAGGCAGAGGTTGATTCTTGATTGGTCAGGGCATGATAGGATACAGGGAGGTGGCAGGAGATTGGAGCTGAGAGGAAAATTGGATCAGCCATGATGTGGAGTCTGCTCCATATGGTGACTCGATGGACCAAATGGCCTAATTCTGATCCTATACATTATAGTCTTGTGATCTTAACGATGGATGCTTCCTTGATGCATTTTGAAGGTGTCTTGGATGCCGGGGAGGCTAGTGCCTGGGGTGGAGCTGGCTGAATTTACGATTTTCTGCAGCTTTTTCCAATTCTGTGCAGTGTTCACTCCATATCAGACAGTAATGCAACCAGTTATGATGCTCTTCACGGTACATCTGTAGAAATTTGCAAGTGTCGTTACTGACACACCAATTCTCCTCAAACTCCTAATACAATATTGCCACTGTCTTGTCTTGTTTGTAACTGCATCAATATGTTGGACCCAGGATAGATTAAAAACCGGGACTTGAAACTGCTCACCCTTTCCATTTCTGATCCCTCAATAAGGACTGATATTCATTCCCTCGAATTCCCCTTCCTGAAGTCCACAACTGATGTTGAGTGTCAGGTTGTTGCTGCGACACCACTCAACCAGCTGATCTGTCTCACTCCTGTACGCCTCCTTGTCACCATCTGAAACTCTGCCAACAATAGCTTAGCTGCCAAGAGGGTTGTTGACCAGAGGGAACAGAGCTATAATGATTGGCATTTGGAAAGTGATGACATTTGGAATCAATTATTTACAGAGCAAGTTAGACCAGGACGACCTGCCTGAGTAATACGTGAACGTTGATTCAGTCGAAACTTTCAAAAAAGAATTGGAATTGTGAAGATGAATTATGGGAAAAGAGTGAGGTAGTGGGAATGAGTGAAACAGCATGAGGAACGTGGCTGAATGGCCTCCTGTGCTGCTAAATCATCCTGTGAAATTCAGAAGGGGTTCTGGAATTAAACCAACACTTCCCCTCACAATGTACGTGTCCTTAATCGATTGCCGCACATGGCCGTAAAGGCCAAGTCATTGAGAATGTTTAAAGTGGAGTTTAACAGGTTCTTGATTCGTAAGGGCGTCGAAGTTTATGGGGAAAAGGCAGGAAACAGATTGAGAGGGATAATAAATCAGGGGTGATTTTCTTTTTGCAGTTCGTTTGATTTGTTTTTCTCTGTGGTGGGGGGTGGTGTTTGATGCTTCTGTTGGCATTGCATGATGTTTTTCACGTGTGGGGGGGGTTGATGATCATTTTGCCGTTCAGCATGTTTTTGTTAGTTTTCTTTTGTGCGGGGGGGGGGGGCTTGATGTTTCCTTTGAATGACTCCATGGTTTTCTTTGCTCTCTGGAGAAGATGAATCTCAGAGTTGTATACTGCATTCATACTTTGATAATAAATGAACCTTTGGACCTTTGAATGGCAGAGCAGTTTGATGGGCCAAGTGGCTCAATTCTGCTCCTTTGCCTTATGGTTTAATTGAACTTTAACTCGGTTAACTTACTGTAGAACCGCCTGAGTGACTGAATGAATTCTCAACAACACAAATTATGCCAGTACTGATTGTTATTTAGGAGTGACTGCTCACAGAACGAAAAACTCTGCAGAGATTGAGTGGTAAATGATCAACATCGTCAGGTTGGCCCTTATGACCCAACACCCAAGATAGGTGGAGCATCAACTGAATCCTTCCCATAACTGACCTCCCCTCCTCCCTCCTATAATTAGATGCCCCCTTGAGATAGCCAAGAATGGAAAGACTCTACCCAGGCTCAAGAAAACAAACGTATAACTGTGGAGTTACTCGCCTTCTGTCCTGTCATTGAAGGGGGGATATCTCAATAACAAAATGTCAAGCACATAATTGAATGGTGCGACTACTGACCCATTCAGGCACCAATCAGAATTGGGTTTGGATGAGCCGATTCAGGCAAAATTCCAGACCACAACTCATGAAGTTCACCACACTGCCAATTGGCAATGGGATTTCCTCCCCACATCACAACTGAGTGATGACGTCTATTCAGCTGATAAGGCTTTTTCCACTGAGGTTGGGTGGGACTACAACTAGAGGTCATGGCTCAAGGGTGAAAGGTGAGAAGGTTAAGAGGAACATAAGGAAACTTCTTCACTCAGAGGGTGGTGAGGGTGTGAAATGACCTGCCGGCACAAGTGGTGCACGTGAACTCGATTTCAAAGTTTAGAAATGTACATGGATAGTAGGGTTAGGAGGGTTATGGTCCCGGTGCAGGTCGACGGGAGTAGGCAGTTTAAATGGATTTGCATGGACTAGATGGGCCAAAGGGCCTGTTTCGGTGCTGTACCTCTTTGTGACTCTGTGACCAAGCATTCAGAGGACACACCACAATCAACAGCACAGTGACCATGTCCCCTCGCATGGTGACGAAATGTTTGCAAGGGAATTGCCGAGATCGGAGTACAGCTTAACCCAGAATCAGGTTTATAATCACTAACATAATGTCGTGAGATTTGTTGTTTTGCAGCAGCAGTACAGTAAATTTTATTTATTGTATGAACATAACATACTATAAATTATAGTAAGAATATGTATAAAAATGATAAATAAGTAGTGCAAAAAGAGAACAAAAATGGTGAGGTAGTGTTCATGGATTCATTGTCCGTTCAGAAATCTGATGGCAGAGGAGAAGAAGCTGTACCTAAAAAGTCCCTTGCAAAGGGGAATTTCAGCTGTCAACACACCAATAACACACCAATATTGTGAAGGGGCTTGATCGGGTGGATGCGGGGAGAATGTTCCCAATGATGGGTGAAACTAGGACTAGGGGGCATAATCTTAAAATAAGGGGATGCCGTTCCAGGACTGAGATGCGGAGAAATTTCTTCACTCAGAGGGTAGTGGGGCTGTGGAAGCTACTACACTCAATAAATTCAAAACGGAGATAGACATTTTCCTGGATAAAAATGGCATTAGGGGATACGGTGAGCGAGCAGGTAAGTGGGCATGAGGTTAGGTTTAGATCAGCCATGTGATCTCCTGGACCAGTTTTCGATAGCCTGGATGGGTCGGAGAGGAATTTTCAAGATTTTTTCTCCTCAATTGGCAACTCGGTTTTTTTTCCCCGGGTGATCACATGGGTTTGGGCGGGATGAATAATAAAATAAAATGGGCGGCATGGTGCCCTGTTGGTTGGCACTGTTGCCTTGTGGGATTCGGTGAAAACTAGAGTTAAGATTGGATCAGCCATGATCTTGTTGAATGGCGGAGCAGGCTTGAGGGGCCGATTGGCCTACTCCTGCTCCTATCTCTTATGTTCTTATAACACATTGAGGAGTTCCCTCCTCTCTATGAGAAGCAACAGCGTGGCAGTGGCTCTTGGCTGAAGCCAGTGTTGATTGGTGCTCCCAAAACAGGAGTCGTCTTCATGACCTTTTGATCTTATTTTAAACCTGCAATTGGTCTGCTCTTGGCTAAGTAGACTCAAGTTCTTTGTCCTATCTGTGACCGTACAAGAAGAGGTTGCCAGCCTCAATTCTACACATCCCTTGGTTCCTTCCTCCACACGTCTACTCAATTTCTCAATTGCACCATTGATCAATATCTCTGCGTAACTGTCCCATCAGTCAGCCCCCTCGCGGGTGAAAATCGGAGAACTGCAAAAGCTGGAAATATGGGACAGAAGTGAAAAGTGCTGGAAAAACTTAGCAGATCAGGCAGCATCTGTGGAAAGAGAAACAGGTGACAGTTCAGTGACACACACTAAACACTGAGGGGACCCAGCATGTTGTGTTTGTTGCTCAAGATTTCCAGCATCTTCAGAATTTATTGTATCTCTAATAAAGTTTCAGTTCCAAGGCTCAGCGGGTGGAAATATTATTCTTTAACTCTAGATCCAAGTGCTTTGTCACCTTTTCCTTTATGTAATTTAGCTCCCATTTCCAAAAGGCAATTCAGTCCAATTTCTTTATCCCGAGTTTTAGGCTGCTTGTAATCAACCCGGTCCTCTGCTTTGTACCTGTGTTTATGAGAAAGCAGACTCCCATTGCTCAGCTTGTGGTAGCTCCCGTGCAGCCATTACACCCCACAGGCTGGGTCCTGGAAACATTTCAATCTTAAAATTCTCGTCCTTGATAAAACCAGCAAATTGAGTCTGTTCCACCATTCCATCATGGCTGATTTATTATTCCTCTCAACCCCATTCTCCTGTCTTCTCCCTGTAACCTTTGATGCCCTGATTAATCAAGAAACTATCAGCCTCTGCTTTAAATATACACAATGACTTGGTTTCCACAGCCTTTGTGGCAATGAATTCCACAGATTCACCAACCTCTGGCTAAAGAAATTCCTCCTTATCTCTGTTCCAAAGGAACACCCTTTTATTCTAATGCTGACCCTTGGTCCTAGACTCCCCCACTATTGGAAGCATCCTCTCCATATCCACTCTATCCAGACTTTTTGATATTCAGTAGTTTTCAATGAGATCCTCCCTCATTCTTCTAAACTCCAAGCCATCAAATGCTCCTGATATGTTAAGCCTTTCATTCATCTTAGCCGTAGTCATCTCAGTCATACTCTTCAGTTCCAGGGAATAACCTCTCCTTCTAACTCAGGCCCCAAGTCTAGGCAGCATCCAGGTAAATCTTCTCTGCACTCTTTCTGGGAAAGGGATGGGAGATTGGGAGATTGGTCAGAATGAAAGGATGATAAGGGGTTGACTTGTAGAGGTTTGAGGAGGGAGCAGGAATCAGCCTGGGGTATCCAAAGTGACCTTCACTGAAAATTAATGGTGGTGAAGGAGCTGAGATGTTATTGAGCAGGAATTCAGAACTGAAGTGCAAAGATGTTGGATGACTGTGGAAATAGGAAGCAGTGGCAATGAATTCCACAGATTTCTACTATGTTGCACTCCCACCTCCTCAACTCAACACTGCTTTCTATTTCCCATCATAGTTACCATTCTTTAGATCTGCTGAATACGCCCACAGAAAAATGAATCTCAGGATTGTATGTGGTGATATACAGTACCTTGTGAAAATATTTGCCCCTTAATCCTTTGTTCATATAAATAAGTATTACAGCCAGGGATTTTGATCAATTTCACTGAAAATTTTTATTTGTGATTCACATGCTTTTTTTTTCAGTAGAGCAGTACAACAGGGAAAATTGTAAAGCATGAAAAACTAAAACTTCAAAAACTGAAATGTCAGAAGTTCAAAAGTCTTCATCCCCTTTGCTCAGTACTTAGTTGAATTACCTCTTGCAGCTATTACAGCCAGTAGTCTTTTTGGATAAGTCTCTATTAGCTTTGCACAACGTGATAGAGCAAGATTTGTACATTCCTCCTTGCAAAATGGTTCAAGCTGTGCCAGGTTACTTGGGGAGCAGCAGTGGACACCAGTCTCGAGGTCTTGCCAGAGATGTTCAAAGGGATTAATGTCAGGATCTGACTGGGCCACTCAAGGATATCAGTTTTCTTCATTTGAATCCACACCATGGTTGCTCTGGCGGTGTGCTTTGGGTCGTTAATCCTGCTGAAAGATTAACTTCCTCCCCAGTTTAAGCTTTCTGACAGAGGCTAGCAGGTTTTTATCCAGCATCACTTTGAACTTAGCAGCATTGATCTTCCCATCAATCCTGATCAGATTTCCAGTCCCTACAGCTGAAAAGCATCCCCATAGCATGATGGGGATCCACCACCTTTACAGTAGGGTTGGTGTTACTTGGCTGATGTGCAGGTACCGCTTAGTGCTGAGGCCAAAACGTTCCACTTTAGTCTCATCTGACCATAAGACCTTCTTCCACATCTTCACAGTATCTTCTAAGTGACACTTCGCAAAGTCTTTAGAGGCAAAGATCTGTGTGTGTTTTTTTTAAAGCCAGGGCTTCTTCCTTGCCACTCTTTCATAAGTACCATTTTTGTGCAAGGCCTTGGAGATTGTGGAGCCATGAACATCATCTCTAGTTGCGGCCACTGACTTCTGCAATTACTCAGAGTGACTGTTGGTGATTAGAAGGATGGCCTGACTTAGGCAGTGTGGCTGTGGTTTCATAGTTTTTCCACTTTTTCACGATGGACTGCACAGAGATCTGAAGTACGTTTAGTGCCTTTGAGATGTCTTGTACCCTTCCCCAGATTTTCCCTCTCTGTTACCTTTTCCCTGACTTACCTTGAATGCTCTTTTGGCTTAATTTTGGTTTGGTCTGTTGAAATTCTACCAGATTGTTGGACCTTACAGACGGAGGGGGTATTTATTTAGGTGATCCTCCAATTTTCTATGTCAACAATTGGATGAGGTGGTAAGGTAATATACAGTATTGCACCTGAGGAAAGTTAGCGTAGTAATTACGGGGGGGGGGGGGGGGGGCGGGATACTTTTTCAGCCTCACAAGTTTGTTTTTTAATTTTTTTGTAAATTGTTGACAGGTTTTGAAATATTTCTTTTGATTTGACATGATACACAATGTTTTGTAGATTAGCTCAAAAAATCTTACTTCAGTATATTTAAAATTTTGAAAAATGAGAACCCAGTAAGACAATTTCTGTGCTCATTAACTATTAGGAACTAATATACAGTTTTATATTACTTTAGTAATATTGATAGTGTTCTAATTTGTTCTGCATTTCATTTAAATATGTAAGTTGTTACTTAGTTCAGCTGTAGTTTTATCTTATTTTGTACTTTTTTGATTATTTCCATGAAATATCAGCTAATTGGAACAGCTGCTTAATTGGGCCAAAATGTGCTGGTCCCGATGTGTCCCAATTAACAAGAATCCACTGTATTACAATGGGTGACAATAGCTTAAACAAAGAGATCAGCATTTCTTAATAAAGACTGCAACAAGATTTAGGGAAGGAGTTAAAGAGCTCAGGTCTCAGAATACCAGAGATGAGCATTCTGGAATGATCTGGCGACCAGAATCGGTGGTGCACAGATCTTGGAGACTGGTCTTGCACTGTTAATTCAATAACCCTAATAAGACTGTACTGTTTGGATTTTAGAATAATAATGAGGAGATCTCATTGAAACTCTTCTTACAAGACTCAACAGCTGGATGTAGGGAGGATATTTTCTCTGGTGAGGGATCCTACAACCAAGAGTCACAGTCTCAGTGTGAAGGTGAGATCATTTAGACCCAGGTAAGGGCAATTGAAGACCTTGAGTGCATAGATATAGGGATAAGAGGGCAAAAATTTTAAACAAGACTTGAGAGGTAGCTCATTGACACAATGAAGTGAGTACCTGGAATGATCTACCAGAGGAAGTGGTTGAGAGGGGTACAATTGCAACATGCAAGTGGCTTCTGGATAGGTGCTTCGAGGGGAAAGGGTTGGAGGTTGTTGGGTCAAATGCAGGCAACTAGGGCTAACAAGGAGGAGGATGTGGTCAGCATGGACCATTCTGTCTGTGCTCCATGCTTAAAGAAAAATACAGATGCGGAAAAAAAATTTGAAAAAGAGGAATTTGAAAGAACGAGAATTTTTAAAAAGAGTGCTCCCTAAGGAATTTATTTTTATTGGGACAGAGCGTGGAATAGTCTTTCCAGCCCTTCGAGTTGCACCGCCCAGCAATTGCCTGATTTAATCCTAGCCTAATCACGGGAGAGTTTACAATGACCAATTACCCTACCAACTGGTACGTCTTTGGACTGTGGGAGGAAATCCCCATGGTCAAAAGCAGAATGTACAAACTCCTTACAGACAGCAGCAGGAATTGAACCCAGGTCACTGGTACTGTAAAGCATCGTGCTAACCACTATGCTACTGTGCCATACCATAAGAGAGTGGTCTTAATGGTCTTTCTTATCTTGGTGGGGTTAAGAAAGAATGGAGAATGTGGATTACAATCATCTTCACTGGAAAATCCTGATCATTTCTTAGAAATTCGCTGTCACATTCCAGTTCTTTTTTTCCCCCCTAATAGTTGTTTCACTGTCCTTGTTGTGATTTCTCTCTCGTGCACAAATCACTATCATTTTCTTATCAGTGTTGATGGGTACCATTGCTCAGTAATCCTGTCAAGTGGAACATCTACGGGGGCAGCAATATTTTCTGAGTTAAAGCAGTCTCTGTACTCCAGGTCGTTTATTGTTTAATTAAAAGTCTTTTAACCCAATTTATGAGATGGATTGGTGTTGGTTGCATGTTTCTAAATAAAAAGGTGATAAAGTTGAGTTCCCACTCTGGTGTTAAAGGTAGAGTCTTACAAACAAGATGTTATACTAGAGTAAATGGGACTGGCATAGAAGTATGTCTTGGTAGCATAGATCAATTTGGCGGAAGAGCCCGTTTCGTGACTGTGACTGTGGCTCTGTCTCCCTTGGTGAAAATGAAAGATTTTTTATTTACTCTTTCTTGAGGTATGTACAGCAATGATTTATTAATTATCTTCTTAATTGCTTCTGAACTGAATGGGGAGGGCATCCGTATTATGGGCACCTACCAGTACACCTTAGAAAGCAAGAAAATAATTGCTCTTTCTGGAGTACAGTCCCAATTCCCAGAGCACTTTGCATCCAATAAGTATTTTTTTCCGAAGTGCAGTCACTCTGTTTAGTAGGTTAATATTTACCACAAACAATCCCAAATAATTCATCAGGTCTTTCTCAGTTAATGTCTTTCACTTCAAAGCGCAGCAATTTGATCACTGCATTGCACGGTAAAAGCTTTGCCAAATGGCATCCACAGGGGTTGCTGGTTAGCTGAGAGTTAAGAATGTTTTTGCATAGTCAGTAATGCCCTTCTGTCTCAGGAGGGGGAAGTCCACACCACTACCTGTGGATGGTGTTAGTGGAGGTGCTGAGCTTGCAGGCATTTTCACACCTACAGCAGAAGCACTTTGCAGCGATTTTCAGATGACTAAAACCAACCTGCTTTTTCTTCAGAAAATTGCTGGGGATGGCATTACTTCCTGAGCGGAATAACCGGAAGTCTTCTCCCAGAAATGGACAAATAATTCCAGGTCTTTTCCATGGGGGCATAGATAGCATTGTTCGTAAGAAACTTTTCCCTTTATTGTCTGTTTTATGACGTAATTTCTGTATATTTAAGGTAATGGGATAGAGGTTTAGAAGGGTTTTTACCTCTACTGGAGCATAGGCCACTGACAGGAACTCGCTAGAGCCCTCTGTCCTGAGCCAGACTTTCAGGTTATCCCCAGGTGTAGCCCATCTTTGAAGATTCTTCCTCTTCCAGCGATGAGGTCTTTGGAGCCTCTGTAGCACTGGGTTTCTACAGGATGGGATTCCCAAACCATCCTCCTTTTGTATTCAGGCTTGAAATAGTCCATGGCGGAGTTAGAAGGGGTTTGAAGAAGATTTTTTTTACCCAATAGGTAATTGGAATCTGGAGCCCACTGCCTGGGTTGATGGTGGAGGCAGATATCTCACAGCATCCAGACAAGCACTTGAATCATCGAGGCACAGAAGACAGAGGGTCAAGTGCTGGGAAGTAGTTGCACATCACAGAAACAGGTTCTGTGGCCCCACTTGTCCGTGCTGAACAAAATGTCTGTTTGAGCTAGCCCCATTTGTATGCGTTTAGCCAATATCCCTCTAAACCAGGGGTTCCGAACCTGGGGTCTACAAACCTCATGATTAAAGGTAGGATGTACATTTAGAACAGAGATGAGAAGAAATTACTTTAGCCAGAGGGTGGTGAATCTGTGGAATTTATTGCCACAGATGGCTGCGAAGGCCAAGTCATTGAGTTTACTTAAAGCAGAAGTTGATAGGTTCTTGGTTATTCAGGGTGTTGAAGGTTAAAGGGAGAAGGCAGGAGAATGGGATTGAGAGGGATAATGAATAGGCTGTGATGGAATGGTGGAGCAGACTTGATAGGCCAAGTGGTCAAATTCTGGTCCTAGGTCTTATGGTGATGATTTGATATACCTTAATGAGGTCATTCCTCAGCCAACTACTCACCAGGGGCAAAATGTCCTGGGATTAGTATTGATGGATACTCTGTGGTTGGCATGGGCATCGTGGGTTGAAAGGCCTGTGTCTGGGCAGTCTGGCTCTATGACCAAAGCCATAGTCAACCGGTGTAGTCTTACCAAAACACTATTATTACAGTCTCTTATTCCGCATTGGTTGCGGAGAAAAATGCCAAGTGGTAGACTTTTTTGGATGATGAACAGTGAAGCTTTAACCATATCCATAGCTCTTGTTTAACGTGTAGAGTGCTCAGATCATTGTGGCAACTGGGAAATTTGAATTAAATCTGCCTGAAATAAAAAGGTAATACTATTAATGATGACTATAAAGTTACTAAATTCTCATTTGGAAAAATCAGTCTGGTTCCTTCAGAAGTAAAAATCTGGTAACCTCATTGGGGTCTGTTTGTGACTCCATACCTTCCAATGTGCTTGAGTGCTGTCTGCCATCTGAAATGGCCCAGCAAGCCACCAGGGTCAAAAGGAAATTAACAAATAGGGATTAATGCTTATCAAACCAGCGATATGGAACTGAGTTTGCGGACAGATCAGCCATGATGTAATTGAATGGCGGGGAAGGCTCGATGGGCCGGACGGCCAACTCCTGCTCCTATTTCTTATGTTCTTATGATAGCTGACACTAGGTTACAGTCTTCGATGTTTTCATTGAGTGTGGTCAGCTGAACATCTTCTGGAATGTTAGGTGGTGTCGGGTATGTTATAGGCGAAATTACATCTGTATTGCTAGGTTGCGCGAGAGCCTCTCCAGTATACTGCCTCAGCCCACACTCCCTTCCCTGATGCAGACCCATCACCACCAGTGTCCTGCCTTAGAGTTAAAACAACTCCAGCCATTTCTTACTCCCTCTCTTCTTCTCACCTGCCTGTCATCTCCCCCGGTGTCCCTCGTCTTTCCCTTTCTCCCATGGCCCTCTTTCCTGTCCTATCAGATTCCTTCGTCTCCAGTCCCTTACCTTTCCCACCCAGCTGGCTTCACCTATCACCTACTACCTTGTCCTTTGAATCAGGTTTAATATCACCAGCACATGTTGGGAAGTTTGTTGTTTGCAGCAGCAGTACAATGCAATACATAATAATAAAAGTATAAATTGCAATAGGAAAATATATTAAAAAATAAATTAAAGAAGTGCAAAAAAGTAGGGAACAATACTGGGGTAGTGACTGTGGGTTTATTGTCCATTCAGAAATCTGATGGTGGAGAAGAAATTGCTGTTCCTGAAATGCTCAGTGTGCGTCTTCAGGCTCCTGTACCACCTCCTTGATGGTAGCAATGAAAAGAGGGCAAATCCTGGGTGATGGAGGGTCCTTAACCTTGGATCTTCTCTTCTTAACCCCTATCTCCTGCCTTCTCCCCGTATCCCTTCATCTCCTGGCCAATTAAGAATATATCAGCCTCTGCCTTAAATATACCCATTGACTTGGCCTCCACAGCCGATATAATCTGGGCAAATGTGAAACTTGTTGTTTTGTGGCAGCAATACATAATAAAACTATAAATTACAATAGGAAATATATATGCAAATTAAATTGAATAAGTAGTGCAAAAAATAAGGGGGAAATAGTGAGGTAGTGCTCATGGGTTCATTGTCCATTCAGAAATCTAGTGGTGGAAGGAAGAAACTGTTCCTGAAATGTTGAGTGTGTCCCTTCAGGCTCCTGTACCACCACCTTGATGGTAGCAATGAGAACAAGGCACGTCCTGGGCGATGCAGGTCCTTAATGATGGATACCGCCTTTTTGAGGCATTACCTTTTGGAAATGTCCTGGATGCAGTGGAGGCCAGCACCCACGATGGAGCTGACTGAACTTACAACTTTTTGCTGCTTGTTCCGATCCTGTGGAGTGGCCCGTCCACGCCAGGGAGTGACACAACCAGTTAGAATGCTCTCTATGGTACATCTGTAGATATTGAGAGTGTCTTTAGTGACATACCAAATCTCCTCAAACTCCTAATGAGTAACTGCATCAATATGTTGGACCCAGGATAGTTTCTCAGAGATGCTGACACCCAGGAACTTGAATCTGCTCACCCTTTCCGCTGCTGATCCGTCAGTGAAGTTTGGCATGTGTTCCCTCGACTTCCCCTTCCTGACGTCCACAGTCAGTTCCTTGGTCTCACTGACTTTAAGTGCAAGGTTGTTGTTGTGACACCACTCAACCAGCTGATCTGTTTCGCTCCTGTACGCCGCCTCATCACCATCTGAAATTCTTCCAACAACAGTTGTGTCGTTGGCAAATTTATCAACGGTGTTTTAGCTGTGCCTAGCCACCCAATTGTTCCCTTCTTCAAGCATTCACGCTCCTTCTCCTCTCCCCCCCCACCTTTCTATTCTTGCATTTCCCCCTTCCTTTCCAATCCTGCCGCCCAAAATGTTGACTGTTTTCCTCACCATAGATGCCGCCTGACCTGCTGTGTTCCTAAAGCATTTTGTGTGCGTTGCTCACAGTAACCTGATGTTTTAAAACAAAAATGCTCTTATCTGCTTCCACCTCAGTATCAAAGGGGAGTTGTTATTCAGATCAAAATGGCGGTGATTTTCTCTGTCTTCCTTTGATGATGACAGGCACTGGAGTTGTAAGAGTGCTTCGGGAGTAAGGATTGATCCCTGGTGACGGGGAGTGATTATTATCTGTAGAAACACAAGCCGATACTTATAGGGTGTCTTACAGCTACATTGCAGGGTTTGATATTAAACTAGATTTGGAAGAAGGTTGTATATCGATTTGAGCGTCTGCATATTCAGGTGGTGGAAGGGTTTGCTTGCACATCCTGTATTTGATTTAATCGACATTGAAGGGCAGCCTCATCTCTGTTCAAGGGGAAAACAATTGGATCTGCCCAGAGTTATTTCTCACAACGAGATTTCAGAAGAGAACGTCCGCAGTAATCAGTGCCTGGTTTCCGAGCTGAATAGCATTGGGGCCATTTATTGGCCTTTCATCCAATCCAACTTGTAGGAGATGACGTACAGACGGTCATCCAATCAGAGGCTGACCTGTGATGGTGTCAGAGTATGGCTTGTTTAACCATTTGTACCTGAACCATTTCTGTTTGTTGTAGACTGCATGGGAATAGGTTTAATCTTTTGCCTGTCAGTGACGTACAGTACAAATTCCAATGACAAATGAGAAATTCTGCAGTTGCTGGAAATCCGAGCAATGCACACAAAATGCTGGGGGAATCCAGCAGGCCAGGCAGCATCTATGGATAAAAGCACAGCCGACATTTTGGGCCGAAACCCTTCGGCAAATTCCAATGCATCAGTTAGGGGCCATTGTTTATCACAGAGTGTTATGGGCCACAGAGGAACAGGCGCCCTTTGTAGCTCATTGATCAGTAAATACCGGCACCACTTTGACCCCACAGGGCTGTGTGTGTCTGTCTTTTGTGCATGATTAAATGTTGACTGGAGATCACATTCCTGTTTCTCCAGCGGGCTTGTTGATCGTGTCTCTCTGTGTATCAGTGTCTCTGAATACGAGGATGGCTGCAGCCATTCGGTCTCCCAAATTTGTACTGGCTCTCTATAAGACATAGGAGCAGAATTAGGCCACTGGGGCCATCGAGTCTGATCCGACATTCCATCATGGCTGATTTATTATCCCTCTCGACCCCATTTTCCTGCCTTCTCCTTATAATCTTCGACGCCCTTACTGATCAAGAACCTATCACCCTCCGCTTTAAGTGTACCCAGGGACTTAGCCTCCACAGCCGTCTGTGGCAATGAACTCCACAGATTCACCACCCTCTGGGTAAAGAAATTCCTCATCCCTGTTTTAAAGGGATGTCCTTGTATTCTGAGGCTGTGCGCTCTGGTCCTAGACGCTCCCAGTACAGGAAGCATCCTTTCCACATCTCCCCCATCCAGACCTTTAAATGTTCGACAGGTTTAAATGAGATCCCCTCTCATTCTTGCGAATTCCAGCGAGTACAGTCCCAAAGTCATCAAAAGCTCCTCGTATATTAACCCTTTCATTCCCAAGATAATTCTTTTGAATCTTCTCCAATGCCAGCACATCCTTCCTTAAATAAAGGGCCCAAACTGCTCAAAGTACTCTGAGTGAAGTCTGACCACATAGGGAGTAATCCAATTTGTCACACACCCCTCCCTCACCCCAGAGCCCTAAAAATTCCCTTCTCTCAAATATCCAGCTTGAATTGAAATGTAATCAAATCTGCCTTGCCCTCTGCCCCAGATGTACCTTCACTACAATCCCAGCAGTTCAAATAAGTGGTTATAATGGTATGGTTGCACTGTGGTTAGCACAACGCTTTACGGTACCGGCGACCCGGGTTCAATTCCCGCCGTAGCCTGTAAGGAGTTTGTACGTTCTCCCTTGTGACTGCATGGGTTTCCTCTGGGTGCTCCGGTTTCCTCCACAGTCCAAAGACGTACCAGTTGGTAAGTTATTTGGTCATTGTAAGATAGGATTAAATTGGGGGGACTGCTGGGTGACGTGGCTGGAAGGGCCTATTCTGTGCTGTGTCTCAATAAGTAAAGAAATCACTTTTGATTGTTTTGCCAATTACTTCTTTCTAGTGACCCCCGTTCCTGCCCCCTCTACCAATTGTAATAACAATACTCTGTGATTTAAATTCCATTCTCTCAGCTCCCCTTGCATCTGCCCCTGTACCAGTGTGAGCTTCTGCAGTCTATACCCCATGCCTGCAAACATTCTGGTAAGTCACTGCTGCGTCCTCTCAAGTGTGGTACTCAGAACACTCCAGCTGTGGCTGAGTCAGTGCTTTACTAAGGTTCACCGCGACTTGCTTGCTCTTGTACCCTATGCCTCGATTTATCAAATCATGTCTGCTCTATGTAATTTTCCCAATGTGCCTTGCTGCTTTCGACAACAGCATCTGTGTCCCTGGCCCTCTCGCTCTTCTCCCCTCTCGTGCTCTCTCCTCCTCCCGAGTGTGTGTGCATACGCCTGTTTGTGTGTATTTATTTCCGTTAAGGTCACTGGAGGATTAACGTCCTCAATGGAAAGAAACTCAGGGAAACAGGGAGGAGCTTAATGCAGAATGCGAGAGAAAATAGGGAGTGAGTGAGGATGCTGTTTGGGGTGCACTCATTCATCTAGAAGGTTCACCATTCTCAAGCAAAATTTTAGCTTATTTCATCTGCCTTCTACTTTAAAAAGAAGAATCCTTCATCTCTTTGTAACTCTGACCTGTTACTATTCATGATTTTAGATCTCATTCTTTGCAGTTCCCTGCTCTTGACACTTGACTAATGAGATGGAAAGAGGGAAATCAGAAAATAACCGAAGCGTCTCACAGCTTGAAAGGGTCGGAGAAATAATTAGAAAGAAGACCGTGGCTGACAGGAACTGGCTGGGGGAAGGCAGGAGACTGAGTGAGCAGGACACAATTCTCACGCAAGTTAGCAGAGCCACAATTCCCGAGCAGATGGGCAAGACTAGGGGGAGATGTTCCGGCAGCATTCCAGTCAAATCCTGTAAGGTGCACAGTGTGTGAAGAGCAATGCTACTTCCAAGCCAGTTCCCTGGATGTCAGCACAGCCTTCAAACCCTGCTCTTGCCCCAAAACCAGAGAATTGATCTGACTATGTAGGCAAAGCTATGAGATTAAAGTCCAAAGAAATCTTCCACTCACCTAGTGGCCTTAACATTGCAAAACATCCCAAGCTGCTTTACAAGAGACTAAGCTACATTAAGAATATTGAATATTTCTATTTTCCCTTTCATGTCAAGTTTGTCATTTAACTATATATGTGTATGCTGTCAAATGAGATGTTTCTCCGAACTAGGGTGTAAAGCACAGTAGTACACATAACATACGCAACAAAGTAAGGATAAAATCTACAGATGAATTATGCATGATCTAAACCATAAAATAAATATTGTAGGGTACAGAGCAGATTAACCAGTCACGCTTCGAATGCAATGTGGCAGAGAGTTCAGAAGCCCAGTGGTCAGAGGGAAGAAAGTTGTTTACCATCCTGACCGTTCTTGTCGTTATATGTCGGAGTCTCCTAACTGACGGTAGAAAGTCAAAGAGGATGATGGATGGGTGGGATCTTTAATAATCGTAAGGGCCCAATGTACACAGTACTCCTGATAAATGTCCTAGGTGGATGGTAGGAGACCCTCAGCCATTCTCACAGTCCTTTGTGGGGGACTTCCGGTCCAGTGCTTGGCTGTTTCCATACCAGGTGGCGATGCAACTTGTCAGGACGCTCTCTGGTGCTCCTATAAAATGCAGTTAAGATGGCGGTGGGGGGAGCCACACTTGCTTCAATCTCCTTAGGAAGCAGAAGCACCGCTGTGCCTTCTTGTTCAGGGAGGTGATATTAGAGGACCAGGTGAGGTCATCCATGATGTGAACGGCCAGGAGCTTGGTGCACTTAACTCTCTCTACAAAGGAGCCATGGGGGATGGTTCATCCTAAATGATTTCCTTTGGACTTAGTTTGTTCATCTCACACCAATCCACCAGCCACTCCACTTCCTCTCTGTGATTTTTGTACTTTCATTAAGTCATGGAACACTACCGCACAGAAACAGGCCCTTTGGCCTATCTAGACCATGCTGACCTATTGATCTGCACCAGACCATAGCCCTCCAAAAATTCTCCCATCCATGTACTTATCCAGATCCTCTTAAATGTTGAAATTACTCCTATATCCACCACTTCTGCTAGCAACTCGTTCCACACTCTCTCCACTCTGAGTGAAGAAGTCCCCCCTGATATTCCCCTTAAACATTTCACCTTTCACCCACGACTTTTAGTTCTAGTCTCGCCCAACGAAAGCTACTTGCATTTACCCTGTCTATATACCCCTCATGTTGTGCCTTTCGCTAGAACCTTCTCTTTTGATCCACTTTTATACTCAATAGTCTGGAATCTCTCTCTCTTTTTCATTGCGATATATTTTATTAGCATACAGTACAGTAAAGCTACCATCCAGGCCAGGCCCTCTTCTTGTTACCACCATTGGGTAGGAGGTACAGAAGCCTCAGGTCCCTCACCAACAGGTTCAGGAACAGTTATTACCCTACACCTATCAAGATCCTGAACCAGTGTGGATAATCTCACTCACCGCAACTCTGAACTGACTATGATCTACAGATTCATATTCAACAACTCTTTACATCTCACGTTCTCAGTATTATTTTTACCTTTGAACATCACTACTACCTCATGCGTTGGTGTGAAGAGGTTCCTTTATAAGAGGAAGGAGAATTGAAGAGGGCCAGGGAGACACCCTCAAGAGTCTGTGAGCCTCAACAGCTGAGCGCACACTGCCAGTGCTGGAAACAAAGAAAGTTAGGGTGCTCAAGTACAGTCTGGGTAACCCCAGCCATCCTTGGTGAGGCTAATCTGTGTTGCTGCTGGCTCGGGTATGGTTTAGTTTGGCCCCGGCTAGGTTGGATTTTAAAACTGAAGCCAGAATTGGTGGAATGTAGAGGTTTTGGGAGATTATAGATTATCTTTATTTGAAAGTATGTAACAGTTTCTTCCCCCAAGCTATCAGACTCCTCAATACCCAGAGCCTGGACTGACACCTTACTGCCCTATTGTCTTGTTTATTATTTATTGTAATGCCTGCACTGTTTTGTGCACTTTATGCAGTCCTGGGTAGGTCTGTAGTGTTTTTTTCTGTGTTGTTTTTTACGTAGTTCAGTCTAGTTTTTATACTGTGTCATGTAACACCATGGTCCTGAAATGTCTTATTTTTACTGTGTGCTGTACCAGCAGTTATGGTCAAAATGACAATAAAAGTGACTTGACTAAAGTGTGTTGCTTATATTGAGGACTTACTGCAAGTGTCGCCATTCTTCCAGCGCCAACATGGCGTGCCTTCAACTTAATAACCCTATGATGTATGCCTTTGGAATGTGCTTTTCTGGTGGATGCCAGACCCTTTTGGACATTGTTAATGTGGAATGCTGCAAAAGTGATTCACCGATTCGTTGGCAGAGAGCACGGGAGCTGCGTGGCCTCGGTTGTAGCAAGGACAAGGCCTCAAGCCACAGTGTCACCTGTTTACAGCCGCCAGGAGGGAGGCGTCAGAGCCAGTGTGCTCCTCCAGGGGGCGGTGTGGCGCTGCGCCCGGGCTGGAGTCAGTGCTGCCCCCCAGTGTTTGCTCACCAGAAGGCAAGCCGTATTGTGGTCAACTACAGATTTCTGTGGCATACATGGACTCGGGGGTCTGCACTATTTTTTTGCATGCTGTGTGTGACTTTTGGGACTGTGTTTTGTATCTTGGCCCTGGAATATCGCTGTCCTGTTTGGGCGTATTCATGTGTGATTGAATGAAAATCAAACTTGAATTGACTATTTTCAAGTGGCAGGGCTTTAAGTGTCCATTACCAGAATGAGTTGCAACCTGGGTCTAAATCTTAGAGCTCCCATAGGAGTGTCTTCATTGGATGCTGCAAGGAGGCTTCTCATCACGATTCTGTCGAGATCAATTAGGGATGGGCAATAAATGGTAATCTTCCAGTGATGTCAACGTTGTGTGAGCAAGTCAAAGAGATTATTCTCATCTCAGGATCACCACTCGCCAGCGTCTCGCCAATTACACGGTGCAACATTTCAAACTCTTTCATCACTCCCATCGTGCTTCCTCCGTGCCCTTTAGCAGTGCTTTGGAGAACAAAGTGGCAAGTGTGCAGCCAAATTACCGTAGGTATTTTTAGATCCCGCCTGAAGTTCTCGTGGGACCAGTCATGGAGTGAGAGAATGAGAGAGCGGCATTGAGGCAGCTCCCACGTGAGTTTTCATGTGACCAGCCCATGTCCTTTGTGATAGGCACCAGGCAATTCGGTATTTAAGTCTCAAATGACGGAACTTGATTATGAGACTCCAGGAAGGCACCATTAGGACAGTTCTGAGGAGCAGCCTCAGAGGGCTGTTTTATTGTAGCAAGATTTTAGCCTCTTTCTTATCATGGCTGTTCAGTCAGTCTTTCAAAGAATGGATGTTTGCTGTCATATGAAAACAAGAAAATGCTGAAAATCCTTAGCAGGTCAGGCGGCGTTTGTAGAAAGTAAAACAGAATTAGTGGTTCAGATTGAATTGAAAAAGTCGGTTCAGGCTGAGTCAAGTGGTACGGTCCAGACTTCGGAGCGTATTGAAGTGACAGAACCCAATGTTTGGACAAGTTGTGTGCCAGGCCAGATTGGAAAAAGTTAGGGTGAGGGATGGGCCTGTTCAGCTCACTACTCCATGATGCTTACTTGGCTCTGCGCTGAACTAAGGTTTTATAGACGGACACCCTTTGCAGTTCAGAACGCTATTTGCTTGTGTTTATTGTTTGCGTGATTTGTTTTTTGTCCCTCCTCTACACGTTAAGTGTTTGACGGTCTTTTAGGTTTCTTTGTTTCATGGTTTCCTATTAGGAAATGAATCTCAAGGTTGTATAATGTATACGTACTTTGATAATAAAAGCACTTTGAAAGTTGAGGTCAAAGATCTAAACCTCTCTCCACAGGTGTTGCTATCCTGCAGCCCTATTGCGGAATTCCAGTACTCATGGTATTGCATTCAACATTACTTTTGCATGGAACTTCTCCCAATTTTTCGAGGAGCCGGTAACAGTAACTACACTTCATTGGGTGTTGGGGCATCTAGTAGCCTTGCTTTAGTTTAATTATTGACTGAGTTATTGGCTCAGAAGTAGGCCATTGGGACTGGGTGCTGGTGTTTGTGTTCCACAAGAGCCTCCTCTTTTTCCCTCTCTAACTGCTGCATCAATAAATCCTTCCACTTCCTGTCTTCCTCGCGCAGTTATTCAGCTTCCTCATGAACCCGTGATCTGGTTTTTACATCAGCCACTCTTTAACCATTTTGGATAAGAATGTTTCTCCTGAAGCATTTATTAATGCTTGCTGTATTAATTACTACATTTATTAATGACTGACCATCTTTTATTTAAGGCCCTTGGAAACAAAAGACTTTTAATCACTATGTAAACAATGAACTGAATAGTCTCCTTTTGGACTGAGATTTTTGCATCATCTTTAGTCACGGGGGAGGTACTGGAGGGTAGCTAATGTTCGTATATTTTAAAAGGATTGTAGCGATAAGACTTTGTGTTAGTAGTAAATTAGATTAGACTCGCTGAACTCCGGATTTCTAGAAAAACGATTAGAAAAAAATTATTGGAAGTGGGATTTATGACCTCTGGAAAGGCAGGGGACTGATAGCGGAGTTGATACAGTTTAGTGCTTGTGAAGTCCTGACTCGGCTTTGGGAGGTTACTATGAAAGTTGATGAAGCAAGGCAGTAGATATTGTATATGTGGACTTTAGCAAAGTTTTTTAGATCCTGAGTGGTGGGCAGCTCCAGAAAGCTAGGACACTTGCTGGCCGGAGTGTTTTGTAACACTGCCTCGTACAGGTATTACCAAGCCAGTTTTGGATTGGAGGGTTGATTTAATGACCGGATGTCTATAACCAGTAATATATGGCACGGATCAGGGCTGCGACCTCGTTGGGTGAGAACATCTGAAACACGACGCTGGAAATCCAAAGCAACCCACGCACACAAAATGCTGGAGGAACTCAGCAGGTCGGGCAGCATCTATGGGAATGAATATCACTTTCCCCTGGGTACCCTCTTCCCTCCCTTTCTCCCATAGTCCGCTCTCCTCTCCTATCAGATTCCTTCTTCTCTGGCCCTTGACCTTTCCCACCCACCTATCACCTTCTAGCTAGCCTCCTTCCCCTCCTCCCACCTTTCTTATGCTGGCATTTTCCCTCTTCCTTCTCAGTCAGTAGAGGATAGCTGACGTCTCAGTAAGTTTGCTAACAACATGCTTGTTGGAATTGTAGATAGTGAGGACGGTTGCCCAGGGATACAGAGGAACATAGATCAGCTGGAAAACGGGGGGGAAATGGTAGCAGATGGAAATTCAAATTTCTACAAATATACGATGGAGACCATTCTGACTGGCTGAATCTCTGTCTGGTATGGTTGGGGGGGGGGTGTGCTAATGCACAGGATTAAAATAAGATGCAGAGAGTTGTAAAATTAGTCAGCTCCATCATGGACATTACGCTCTGTTGTACCCAGGACATCTTCAAAATGTGATGCCTCAGAAAAGTGGCTTTCATCATTAAGGACCCCCACCACCCAGGACATGCCCTCTCCTCATTGTTACCGTCAGGTAGGAGGTACAGAAGCCTGAAGACACAGACTCAACGATTCAGGAACAGCTTCTTCCCCTTTGCCACCCGATTTCTAAATAGACATTAAGCCCATGAACACTATCTCACTTTTTTATTTCTGTTTTTGCACTACTTACTTAATGTACCTATTTAATAAATAAATAAAAAGGAAATAAATAAATATATATATATGTACACACACTTACTGTGATTCAGTTCTTTTCTATTTTTATCCCGTTTCGCATTGTACTGCTGCCGCTAAGTTAACAATTTCACAACACATGCCGGTGATATTAAACCCAATTCTGATTATTGCAAACAAGTTCACTCAGGGTCAGCAACTCTTGACTGGTCAAATTTTAAAACATAGTCACAGAAACAGCAATGACGTGTTCTTATTGCTGCCCTGAACGCCAGCACAATAACAGGCATTTGATTTGATGCCACCACTGTTGTACCATGTGGTTATTTGAGTTACTGTCACTTTTCTGTCAGCTGGAACCAGTCTAGCCGTTCTCCTCTGACCTCTCTCATTAAAAAGGTTCTTTGCCCACAGAACTGAAGCTCACTGGACTTTTTGTCTAGAGATTGCTGAGCATCTCTAAAATCCCAGGAGACAGCAGTTTCTGAGATACTCAAACCACCCCATCTGGCACCAGTAATCATTCCACAGTCAAAGTCACTTCAATTATATTTCTTCTCCATAGTGAAGTTTGGTCGGAACAACAACTGAACCTCTTGACCATGTCTGCATTGAGTTGCTGCCACATGATTGGCTGATTAGATATTTACATGAACGAGCTGCTGTTATATCCTTGCTGTTAGTGAATATTAGCTATTTCTACTTTCACAGCCTTACCTAGGTACGTGCCACCTCAGCTTATTTGTAGCTGAAACTTCACCCTCACCTTTGGTACCTCGACATTTTCCTGTTCATCTTGTCCAACTCTGAGTGCCTCGAAGCTCTGCTAGCTGACACCTCCTTCTTCTCCCTCATCCCTGCGCTCACTGCCCTACGCTATTTTAGGGTTCTTGCCCTCGTTTTCAAATTCTTCTCTGCCCTCACCCCACCCTGAATCTCTAACCACCCCGACTCTGCACTGGCCTGTAGTTGGTGATAAGTCTAATCGCCATTAACAGGCCTGTTTTAAGCTGCCCGGGCCATGCGTCTGAAATTCCCTCCCTAAACATCTTCCCCTCCCTCTTTTATAATGCTCCTTTAGCATTGTTTCTTTCACATCTCATTACCTATTTTAACATCGACATATCAGTTTATATATTTTCCAGCTGCTTTTGAGGTGCCTCGAGCTGTTAGAAGGGCTTTTACATATGAACAAACACAAAACACTGGAGGAACTCAGCAGGGCAGACAGCATCTACGGAAATGAGTAAACAGTCGACATTTTGGGCCGAGACCCTTCTTCAGGACTGAGAAGGGAGAGTGGGGGAAGCGTAGGTGATAAGAGAAGGTGATAGGTGAAGCCAGGTGGATGGGAAAGGTCAAGGGCTGGAGAGGAAGGAATCTGATAGGAGAGTGGACCGTAGGTGAAAGGGGAGGTGCGGACCCAGGGGGAAGTAATAGACAGGTGAGAAGAAGCGAAGGGTCAGAGTGGGGAATAGAGGAAGGAGTGAGGGGTGAAATTTGCTCACCGGAAGGAGAAATCGATAATCGTGCCACCAGGTCAGAGGGTATGCAGGTGGAATACAAGGTGTGGATCCTCCACCCTGTGGGTGGCCTCATCTTGGTACAAAAGGAGGCCATGGATCAACATGTTGGGCTATTTGAATATATTGAGAAACTAATAGCTCTCTCATTTTTTCTCTTTTGGTGTGAACCCTCCATCCTCCTACCCCCCTCCCCACTCCACCCTGGCTTGCTGCCCCTCTCCCCCCCCCTCCCCCCTCTCCCCCCCCTCCCCCTCTCCCCCCCTCCCCCTCTCCCCCCCTCCCCCCCTCCCCCCTCTCCCCCCCTCTCCCCCCCCCCTCCCCCCTCTCCCCCCTCTCCCCCCCTCTCCCCCTCTCCCCCTCTCCCCCTCTCCCCCCTCTCCCCCCTCTCCCCCCTCTCCCCCCTCTCCCCCCTCTCCCCTCTCTCCCCCTCTCCCTCCCCCTCCCCTCTCTCCCTCCCACGCACAACCCCCTCTCTGTCACTGCCACATTCACTCCATCTACCTCACTCTCTCTCACTGTCTATCTCGTACTCTCATTGCCCCTATCTCTCCCTTACTCTCGGCCTTGTGTGTGCATCCTCCCCAGCTTTTCTCGATTGTTGTATTCGGATCGATTGTCAACGAGGGCTACGTGAACCGACCGAGCGAGATCGAGGAGCACTGCGTCTTCAATCGCAATGCCAACGCTTGTAACTATGGCATTACCATCGGGGTGCTGGCCTTCCTCGGGTGCCTGGCTTTCCTCGCCCTCGACGCCTACTTCCCGCAGATCAGCAGCGTCAAGGACCGGAAGAAGGTGGTCTTGGGGGACATCGGATTTTCAGGTGCGTGACGGGCTCCCAGCGGGAGGGCAGGTCTCTTGGTGGGGTGGGGGGGGGGTTGTTGAGGCGTTGGGGCGAAGTGTTACACCTTTAATTTGTGTTTTCGCCTTTCCCTGCTGCAGCCTGCTGGTCCTTCCTGTGGTTTGTGAGTTTCTGTTTCCTCACGAACCAGTGGCAGGCCACGAATCTGGCCGAAGACAACCCACTGAAGGAGGGGGCAGACGCTGCCCGTGCCACCATCACCTTCTCCTTCTTCTCAATCTTCACCTGGGTGAGTATCCAACACTGGTAGACCAGTGGCTGACAGTTAACAAAGCCCGTGGAGTGAGATGGCGTCCCCCCCCCCCCCCCCGAAGCCTGTTGGCAAAACCAATCATCCAACTTGGCCACAAGCTCTAGTCTCTTACTTTAGACGAGGCTGCAGGTCCTGATAGAACAGGGAATTCTCAAGCCCTGTTCCTGTGTATCATAAAGTGTTCCAGCATATTGGGCAGGAGTGACATTTGAGCCTTGTGGAATCTACCCTTCATCATCTCAGTGGACAGGGCAGTAGGATGGTGTCTCAGTGATGGGCACATGAAATACTTTGTAGAGTTAGTTTTGCCGTGTGCTGTAATTACAGCTGTCCCGGGTCCTATTCCTGATGACTTGGCCATTGAAATCTAGCGAATACTTAAAGGCCTCGTGGACGTGTAGAGAGTATTTCCTATAGTGGGGAGTCCAGGACCAGAGGGCACAGCCTCAGATTAAAATGATGTCCCTTTAGAACAGAGATGAGAGAAAATTTCTTTAGCCAGAGGATAGTGAATCTGTGGAATTCATTGCCACAGACAGCCATGGATGCCAACCCAGTGGAGGTCGATAGGTTCTTGATTAGTCAGAGCGTCAAAGGTTATAGAGAGAAGGCAGGAGAATATGGTTGAGAGGGATATTAAATCAGCCATGATGGAATGGCAGATTAGACCCAATAGACAGAATTATATAATTCTGCTCCAATGTATCCTGGTCTTGTATCTGGCCTAGGGAGTTTTTGATGGGTAAAGTGCATAAGGAACTTTACTCTGTACCTAAGCTGTGCCCTACCTGTCTAGAGAATGTTTGGTAGGATAGTATTTGAGATATATCCATATTGAACTTGGCTTATCCCTGCTCTGGGAGTGTTTGATGGGACAGTGTGGAGAGAGCTTCACTTTGTTCCTGATGTTACCAATACCCTCTTTATAAAGCCTGTTTATGGGATTCATTGACAGGTGCAATATGGAAATAGGCCCTTTGGCCCATTGAATCCACGCTGATCATCAACTACCCATTTATGCTAGTACATTATTCAACCCCAATTTTATTCTGCCCACAATCTCATTAGCTCCCTACCCCTCAAGAATCTACGACTTGTCTACATTAGGGGCACAGTGGCCGATTAACCTACCTGCCTATGAATCTTGGGGAAGCAGCTGAAAGGGAAATCAGGCCAACACCACGGAGACAGCGCCCGACGTCAGGGTCGAACCCAGTTCAAGTGGCGCTGCAAGGTAGTGGCTCTACCAGCAGTGCCGCTCTGCTGCCCCCTGTTATAATTCTTCAGAGTTCTTTGGAGAGGCCGCAAGAGAGCTTTACCAATAAGGCATTGAGTTCAAAAGTTGCAACTTTATAAAACTCTGGTTAGGCCATGTCTGCAGTATTGTGTACAGTTCTGGTCGCCCTACCGTAGGAAACATTTTGAGGCTTTGGAGAGGGTGCAGAAGAGGTTTACCAGGACGCTGCCTGGTTTAGAGGGCACGTGCTATCACGAGAGGCTGGATAAACCTGGGTTGTTTTCTCTGGAGCGTCGGAGGCTGAGGGGAGATCTGACAGAGGTTTTATAAGATTTTGAGAGGCGTAGATAGAGTGGACAGAGAGTATCTGTTTCCCAGAGTTGAAATGTCTAATACTAGGGGACATACATTCTGAGAGGGGTAGGTTCAAGGGGGATGTGAGGGGGCAAGTTTTTTACTCAGAGAGTGGCAGATCCCTGGAATGCGCTGCGTGGAGTTGTG
This sequence comes from Hemitrygon akajei, assembly GCF_048418815.1. Taxonomy (NCBI): domain Eukaryota; kingdom Metazoa; phylum Chordata; class Chondrichthyes; order Myliobatiformes; family Dasyatidae; genus Hemitrygon; species Hemitrygon akajei. The sequence continues at coordinate 10,389,920 of NC_133154.1, forward strand.
GTAGAGGCAAGCGCTTTAGAGGCTTTTAGGAGATTTTAGATAGGCACGTGGATGGAAGGATACAGACGTGGTGTAGGTAGGAGGGATTAGTGTTTGGGTGCTATTGATTTGCTTTTTAGCTGGTTCGGCACAGAATTGTGCTGCCCTCTTCTCTGATACTAAACTTGGGTTGTTTTATCTGGCGAATTGGAGGTTGAGGGGGTGGTGTTTAAAACTAGAGAACTGGAGTTGAAGGAGGTTGAGAACCAGAATGTCAGAACAGATAGTGGAATGGTTGTGGGGAAAGATGTTGTTGAGTCTGTATACAAGGTCAGGAAACGAAAGGTTGAGCGCAGTGGGACTAATGCTCTGAGCTGCGTATGTTTCAATGCAAGGAGTATCGTAGGGATGGCGGATGAGCGCGTGGAATTATGACACTGTAGCCGTTAGTCAGACTTGGTTGCAGGAAGGGTCGGTCTGGCAGCTCAACATTCCAGGATTCCGTTGTTTTAGACGTGATAGAGTGGGAGGGATTAAAAGGAGAGGGCTGGCATTACTAGTCGGGGAAAATGTCACGGCAAAGCTCAGTCCGGACAGGCTGGAGAGCTCGTCTAGTGGGGCTTTATCGGTAGAACTGAGGAATAAAACAGGTACGACCACGTTAATAGGATTAGATTATAGACCACCCAACAGAATTTAGAGGAACAAATTTATAGAACAATTGCAGTCTGTTGCAAGAAACCTAAGGTTGTGACAGGTGATGTTTGTAATAGGTAACTGGGACTCCCCTACTGTAAAAGGGTTGGATGGGATAGAGTTTGTCAAATGTGTTCAGGAAAGTTTCCTTAATCGTTGCACAGAAGTCCCAACTAGAGGGAGTGGAATACCAGATCTCATATTAGGGAATGAGACAGGGCATGTGACAGAAGTTTGTGTCTAATGATCTTAATGCCGTTAGTTTCAAGGTAATTATGGTACTGGGGTTGACATTCTAAATTGGAGAAAGGCCAATTTTGATAATATCAGAAAGGATCTGGCAAGTGTGGATTGGAATAGGTTGTTTTCTGGCATAGGTGTAATGTAAAGGTAATTGGGAGGCCTTCAAAAGTGAAGTTTTGAGGGTACAAAATTTGTATGTTCCTGTCATAACAAAAGGCAAGGATACCAGGCAGGATAAAAGGCAGGTTTAGGGAACCTTGGTTTTCGACAGATACTGAGGCCCTGGTTAAGAAGAATGAGGTACAGAGCAGGTATGGTCAGGTAGGAACAATGAGGTACTTGAGTATAAGAAATGCAAGAGAACACTGAAGAAGGGAGTCAGGAGGGTTAAAAGACATGAGGTTGCTCTAGCAGACAAGGTGAAGGAGAATCCTAAGGGATGCTACAGATAAATTAAGAGCAAAACGATAGCAAGGACAAAATTGGTCCTCTAGAATACCAGAATGCTAATCTATGCGTGGAGCCAAAAGAGATCTTAAATGGATGTTTTTGCATCCGTGTTTACTCAGGAGATTGCCTCACTCTGTAGACGTGAGGCAATGCAGCAGGGAGATTATGGACCCGATATAGATTACTGAGAAGTTGGGGTAGATACATGGACGGGACAGGAATGAAGGGCTATGGTCCAAGTGCAAGTTGATGGGACTAGGCAGTCTTGAGGCAAATTAGGGTGGACAAGGTGTTCCCTCGGATCCTGTGGGAGGCTACTGTCAAAATTATAGGGCCTTAGCAGAGATACTGAGGTTAGCTAATGTTCTTCCGTTGTTTAAGAAAGGCTGTAGGAACAAGGCAGGAAATTATAGGCCAGTGAGTCTGACATCAGTATTGGGAAAGGTGTATGAAGATATTCTAAGGGACCAGATATATAAGTATTTGGATAGACATGGATGGTTGTATAGATGATTAGAGGTGGTCAGCATGGCTTTGTGTGTGGTAAGTTACATCTAACCAATTGTAAGAGCTTTTCAAGGAAATTACCAGAAAAGTTGATGAAGGCAGGGCAGTCGATGTTGTCTATGTGGACTTTAGCAAGGTCTTTATCAAGGTTCTGCATGGGAGGTTGGTCAAGAGGGTTCATTCGCTGGCATTCAAGATGAGGTAGTAAATTGGATTAGACATTGGCTTTATAGGAGAAGCCAGAGAATGGTTGCCTCTCTGACTGGAGGCCTGTGACTAGTGGTGTGCCACAGGGATCGGTGTTGAGTCCATTGTTGTTTGTCTTCGTTATCGATGATCTGGATGATAATGTGGTTAACCAGATCAGCAAATTTGCAGATGACACCAAGATTGGGGTTGTAGTGGACAGCGAGCAAAGATATCAAAGCTTGCAGCAGGTTCTGGATCATTTGGAAAAATGGGCTGAAAAATGGACGAGCTATGAGGAGTGCTGTAGAACAAAGGGATCTGGGAACACAGATCCATAATTCCTTGGAAGTGGTACCACATGTAGATAGGGTCATAAAGGGACCTTCACATATCAATGTGTTGAGCACAGGAGTGGGATGTTGTGTTTAAATTGTATCAGGCAGAATGTGAGGTCTAATTTGGAGAATTGTGTGCAGTTTTGGTCGCCTACCTACAGGAAAGATGCAGATGAGATTAAAAGTATAGGGTAAATGCAAGCAGGCTTTTTCCGCTGAGGTTGGGTGAGACTAGAACCAGAGGTCATGGGTTAAGGATGAAAGAGGAACATGAAGGGGAACTTCACTCTCATGGTGGTGAGGGTGTGGAATGAACTGACAGCACATGTGGTGGATATGGGGTCGGTGTCACTATTTAAGAGAAGTTTGGATAGATGTGTGGAGGGCTATGGTCCCGGTGCAGGTTGATGGGACCAGGCAGATTAATGGTTCAGCAAAGACTTGATGGGCCCGTTTCTGTGCTGTAGTTTTCCATGACTCTAGAAATAGTGAGGTGCAGATAGGTTTATTGTTGTTCAGTCGTTAAGTCAAGTCCGACTCTTTGTGACTCCATGGACCGTAGGGTCCATAGTGTTTTCATGGCAAGATACGGGAGTAGATTGCCAGGCCTTTCTTCTGTGCAGATACTGCTGCTGCCCAGGTTGGGACCCAGCTGAGATTTGAACTTAGGACTGTCTGCCTTGAAGTCCAGTGCTGATGCCACTACACCACCAGCCGGCCCAATAGGTAGACAATCAATAGGCAATAGGTGCAGGAGTAGGCCCTTCGAGCCTGCACCACCATTCAATGTGATCATGGCTGTTTATCCACAATCAGTACCTCGTTCCTGCCTTCTCCCCATAGCCCTTGACTCCGCTATCTTTAAGAGCTCTAACTCTTTCTTGAAAGCATCCAGAGAATTGGTCTCCACTGCCTTCTGAGGCAGAGCATTCCACAGATCCACAACTCTCTGGGTGAAAAAGTTTTTCTTCAACTCCTTTCTAAATGGCCTACCCCTTATTCTTAAACTGTGGCCTCTGATTCTGGACTCCCCCAACATCGGGAACATGTTTCCTGCCTCTAGCGTGTCCAATCCCTTAATAATCTTATATGTTTCAATCAGATACCCTCTCATCCTTCTAAATTCCAGTGTATACAAGCCCAGTTGCTCCAATCTTTCAACATGACAGTCCCGCCATCCCGGGAATCAACCTCGTGAACCTACGCTGCACTCCCTCAATAGCAAGAATGTCCTTCCTCAAATTTGGAGACCAAAACTGAACACAATACTCCAGGTGTGGTCTCACCAGGGCCCTGTACAACTGCAGAAGGACCTCTTTGCTCCTATACTCAATTCCCCTTGTTATGAAGGCCAACATGCCATTAACTTTCTTCACTGCCTGCTGTACCTACATGCTTACTTTCATTGACTGATGAACAAGGACACCTAGATCTCGTTGTACTTCCCCTTTTCCTAACTTGGCACCATTTAGATAGTAATCTGCCTTCCTGTTCTTGCCACCAAAGTGGATAACCTCCTATTTATCCACATTAAACTGCATCTGCTATGCATCTGCCCACTCACCCAACCTGTCCCAAGTCACCCTGCATTCTCATAACATCCTCCTCATATTTCACACTGCCACCCAGCTTTGTGTCGTTTGCAAATTTGCTAATGTTACTTTTAATCCTTTCATCTAAATCATTAATGTATATTGTAAATAGCTGCGGTCCCAGCACCGAGCCTTGCGGTACCCCACTAGTCACGGCCTACCATTCTGAAAAGGACCCGTTAATCCCTACTCTTTGTTTCCTGTCTGCCGACCAATTTTCTATCCATGTGAGTACCCTACCCCCAATACCATATGGTCTAATTTTGCCCAAAACTTTTTCTTGGGGTAGCAATGCCAATGCTGAACTTTCATTTAAAGTGAGGGCAAAAGTTTAAAGGGGAGATATGGGGCGTGTTTTTTGAACCAGGGAGTGACAGGAGCCAGGAACAGGCTGCTGCGGGGAGTGGTGGGTGCAGGTACAGAAGGAGCATTGAAGGAGCTGTAAGATAGACACAGGGAATAAATTCACAGGGAATGGGGGGATAAGGATCATGTGCAGGCAGAAGGAATTTGGTTTAATTCAGAAGATGTGTCGCTCAGGTGGCTGATGGTTGGGTTGAGTTGTCCTCCAGTCTTGGCAATTTACTTGCAACCGTTTCGTCACCATGCGAGGAGACATTGTCAGTGCACTGTTGATTGTGGTGGGTCCTCCAGATGCTTGGCCTTTATATGCTTTTCGATCAGCTGATTGGCCTTGTGGTGAACTTTGTGCTTGTGGTCAGGAGTTTTGCCTGCGTCGGCTCAAGGTGCACAAAGTTCGCCACTCAACCAATCAGTGACAAGATCTCCTCCCTGCATCACAATTGAATTTCCAAAATGAGGTCCAGTCAGCTGATCAAAGAGTATATAAAGGCTACACCGCGATCAATAGCGCACTGGCGCACGGCATGGTGGGGAAACATTCACAAGAAAACTGCCAAGAATGGAGATTTGGTTTAATTTGGCATCATGGCTGGCACAGACATTGTGGGCTGAAGGGCCTGTTCTGCACAGTACAGTTCCATGCTCGTGTGCCCTCCCGCACTTTTTCACAGGAGACGTAAACCAAGGGAGTCACGGGTAGAAGGTTTAAAGCTCATGCCTGTTTGTGGTGGGAGGAAGCAGCAAACACTCAATGCTGGTGTACTGGCATTCGGCCGCCATTGTCAGTGCTAAGCTGACTGTTTCACCCGGCTCATACACCTTCCCGTTGCAGGGTTACCTGGTGCTCCTTGCGATGGAACGTTTAAAGGACGTCACCTTCACAGAGGAATACAACAAACTGTTCCCACCGCAGCAAAACCCTGTGCTTGTTTAACTTCTCTCCCCTCTACCCCCGCGCTCTGTCTGTCAACCCCCTCCCCCACCCTCCACTTTTCTCTCGCTGTCTGAAGTTCAGGGGTCTAACAGCAAGTGAGCTGGAAACTCTAACCTTGTGCAACGCCAAAGTATTCCCCTACCAACAGATCAGATTAACATGGGTGGTGGCAGACAGTATTTGTCACTGCTACTCTCTGGATGAAAAAATCAGGCTTCTTATCATTGAATTAAGTGATGTGAAATTTGTAGTTTGTGCTAAAATGACTATAAATTGCAAAAGCAGAAAACAAACGAGTAATGGGATAGTTTTCTTGGATCTGATGGTGGAAGGGAAGAAGCTGTTTCTGAAATGTTGAGTGGAGGTTGTCGGGCTCCCTACTCCCCCACCTCCGATGATGCTAATAAGAAGAGGGCAAGTCCTGGACAGGTGAATGTCCTTAATAATAGATACCACCTTCTTGATAGGCCAGCTGTACCCCCACCCTCTCAACCCCACCCCACCCCCATCTCCAGTTCCTGCCTTATTCTGGGGGGGCATGGACCTGTTTCATTATCTTCCTCCTGCCCCCCCACCTCACCCTCATCCCCAGCCCTCACTTCCCTCTCAGTCAGGAGTTGTGAGTTCAAGGCCCACCCCTGCGCAGTTCCCAGATGAGGAGGGTGTTTGCTGGTTCCCTTCAGTGGATAGAAAAGATCCCACAAGGCCATTTTAAAGACAAATGCAGACTAGGCCTCCGAATTATGGTGTCAATACTTATTCTCTAGGAAGAAAACTAAAAGATAGTTATCCTTAGTCACTTGGTGTGAGAGGGAACTTGCTTAGCACAAATTGGCTGCCTCATTATTAAATTCAGATTAACTTATTTATCACATCACATCGAAAGGTGTCATTTGCATTAACAACCAACGGAATCTAAAGATGGCGCTTCGCATCCCAGTGTCAGGAGGTGGGAATCTGCCCTCCCCACCCGTGCAAAGGTTGACTCCTCACTGCCTCCTCAGATCAGAGGCCTCTGGGGATGAACACTCGATGCCGACACCGCTGTGGACTTCCATGTCCAGTGAGCAAGTGTTAGAACAGGCTACAGAATCAATTCACATCCCTCTCCCTTACCCCTTTCATTCCTGAGGGTCTCAGGCAACTGAGGCACAGACGCCAGTTGGGGGAAGGGGAGGGGGTGGAAATGAATTTGGGTCTTGATTGAGAGGCTGAGATTGGAGGATGATAAATCCAGGGTTGAAGGAGAGACGGGGATGGGGCGAGACCTGACTGAGATTTGAGAGCACAGTGAGAGTTTAATGAGCCAGTGACTTTGCGTGCACTGGCAGCCGATTTAGAAGACAGTGGGCTACAGGCTCCATGTCCCTGTGTTCTGAATCTGGTTTGAGGAGGCACCAGTGATTTTTGCTAGCTTAATCACCCTAATGCAGTTACCAGACAAGCCCTTGCCAGGTTCTGTAATAACCTTCCAGTGCCTTTGTGTGATCCTACCTACACAGAAGGATTTACTACTACATGTAATCAGGCTGTCTTAATGTGTGAACTACATGCTCTGGCCTAACTCTCAATTGTATTTTAACAGTCTCAACATATTAACAACACTAACAGCAGTGTCCTCTCTCTCTTCGCTTGCTCTTCTCTTTCCCGCTCCTCATCTCTGTCTCACTCTTCTCCCTCCCCCTCTGTCCTCCTCTGCCATCCACCCTTCCTCTCTCTCTGCCTCTGCCTGCCCCCCTTTTCTCTCTGTCTCCATCTCTCTCCCACTGTCTCTGTCACTGTGTGTGTGTGTCCCTCTCTCGTTTTCTCTGTCTCTCACACACTGTCTGTATGTCTCCACTCCCTTTCTCTGCCCTTTCACCCCCCCCCCCCTCCCGTTGAACAGGCCGGCCAGGCATTCCTGGGGTACCAGCGGTACCGTCTCGGCGCCGACTCCGCCCTCTTCTCCCAGGACTACACCGATCCAAGCCAGGATGCCTCCGTCCCTTACGCACCGTACGTCTCCGGCGACGAGATGGAACCGCCTGGGTCCTACCAGCAGCCGCTGCCGACGGCCCCCTACAGCACCAGCTCAGACGGATACCAGTCGCAGGGCTACTAAGTGCGTCCGCGGTGAGGGTGGTGTACATGAGGCCCTCGCACTGGGGGGGGGGCAGATACACATTTTACTGGGCAACTCTTGATGAAAGCAGGAGAACGCTCCAACACACGTGAGCCATCAGTGTGTCTGAAGTAATTAGGACAGGCTGTGATCTCCTTGTGTTTGAGTCGCACTTTATAAATCTCTGACACCCGGAGGAGGGTGGACAGATTTCCAGTTTCCTGGCGGGTGGTGGGCAATGTATATCACAATGAACAAAATATATATTTATTTATTCCTATTTTGTGGCTGCTCTGAGAGTAAACCCCCCCCCCCCCCCAAAGATCACCTTGCTTTCTGTTCATCTACCTTCCCTCTGGAGAACGGACAGACCCCATTCCTCTCGAGCATAAGCCTGCAGGTATTACACAGACATACACCCCTTCACATGGGATTGAGTGTGTGTGTTTGTGGGGAGGGAATTCTGAATCCCTGATGCCCAATGAGGGGTGGGGGAGGGTACAGAATGCCTGGGGGGTTTCCCAGAGGCAAGTTGGGTTATTACTGCTCCTTAAGAACACATGCAATCATTTGGGCGCGGGCAAGGGTTGGAGGAGGAGCTTCTGCCTCCACTGCCGATCGACCCTAACCCCCTCCAAGCTGAGGACATCGGCCGTGTGGGTAACAACTGGAACAGGTCCTTGGGTTTTGGGTCTGAGGAAAGGATACAGACCCTTCGCTCACTCAGCACAGCCCCTCTCCGACAGAGAGGAAGTTACGGGGTGTGAGTGGACCCCCTCCATTGATAGGGAGGTACTGATGGGAAGTACGCAGGACTGCAGCACAGCTGGGAGGTTCTATGAAAGGTGCTCCTTGGATGCATTGTAGGTGAGAGAGTCCGGGGAATCCATTACCCAGGCAGGCTGGAAGAGTCTGGTACAAGTCTGGCACCAAGTTGCCTCTGGGATGGTGGTCCTTTGCGTGGGAGTTGAGAGTTACCTTCTGCAGTGGAGGGGGGGGCCCTGGATGGTATTCTCTAATCCCTCCTCCCAAGGATTTGAGAGCGAAAGGGTGAGAACTCTTCCCCAGGGCCAACCGGAACTGTTGGCAGTCGGAGCTGATGTGCAATGTGGGATGGTGTGGCTGCGGGTCCTTCGCCAATGCTCAATGACACCTGTTGTGTAGAATAGCGGGGTCTTCAGTCCTTTGTCCTGTCCCCTCAATCTGTTAGACCGTAGGTGACGTTAACTTTGGCTCCATTCACTTCCCTCAATCTGTTTAGCCAGTGAAACTCTATCACCATTTTGAAATATTCAGTGAGCCTGAAGAAAGCTCGTGGGAGGAGTGGAAATGATATCTGATTCCTTCCCAGCTCTGTGTGAAGGCTACACTCCCCATATCATCCTGGGCAGCCTGGCACTCAGTTTAACCTTGTCCCCTTTTATTCTGGCCCGGCCCAACACCGGAGGATATAGTTCTGTCTACCATTTTGCACCCTGTAATCAATATAAGTGCCTCAGCCAGACAATTGGTGGGGAACACCAGTCTCTGAGATCACTTCTTCCATGTTGATCCCATCTTGCGTTCTGACCATTTGTGTGTTGGAGGCTTGGAGCCAGGTTTTCGGGTACAGGTTGCAAAACTACGCGATGCCAGGGGTGGCTTGCTGATTCGACTCAGGCGGTAGACTGAGTCAGAACCACTGACTGGCAAGCATCGACCTTGGGTGGCCAGCATGAAATGGCCCTTTGCAGCCAAGAAGCCCATGGATCAAAGCTCTTACACCAATTATCAGCTGGAGAGCAAGAACCCAGGGTCCTGTTTACCACCATCCTTAATTATCTACAACGAACCAATTAGTCTTCATGGTGCAAGGGAGAGGATCAGTGGCATTGGTTGTAGGGTGAGGGTTGGTTAGTTGGATCCTCACAGCACACTAAGCCTGCACTCTTAAACAAAACGCAGAAGATTGGGGCTTGATGGCAAGGTTTGAAAAAGGGGGGGCTGCCTGTCTAAATATTACTGTCTTATCAAACCTCGTTCTACAGATTGCCTAGTATTCTGTGTATAGTCTGGGAACAATTGCAACTTTAAACAGATCCTTAAAAGTGTATAAATCTGTATTTCATATAGTATTTTACTGTTGTATTTAAAAAAAAATACATTTTTTGTGTTACTATGTATATGGGCTAGGCCCAGGCTTTCTGAGGTGATAGAGGTGGGTGAAAGCATCAGAATCATCTGTACGCAGGGGTTCCCAACCTTTTTTATGCCATGGACCAATACCATTAAGCAAGGGGTCCATGGACTCCAGGTTGGAAACCCCTGCCTGTGTGTAAAAGGTAACCAATTGAAAACCATGTTGTCTGATGTTTTGTCCACAGGGGCAGAGGAGGAGCATTGGAGCTTGAGGTGGGATTGGGGGAGGGGGGGTAACACACTTGGAGGCTGTGTCAAGAGTACTCGTTATCGCTGGCTAGTGGGGAGTGTTGAGGCAGGTCCTGGAAGTGTGGAAGTGGACGACCATGAAACTCTTTCCCCCAAGGAGGACAAAAGGCACACTTGCTGTCTGTGTTCATCGTCTCTCCCAGTCATTTCCATTTATCCTGTAGCAGTGACCCTGGTACTTACCACTGTCATCTCCTGGGCAGAAGGTTGTGGGTTTCAGCACCTCTCTAGAAAGAGCACTATAGCACCAGGGTACCACCTCAAAACCAGCACCCAATCTCCCAAATTCAGGTACAGAGAAAAGATCCTATGGACATTACTCTGAACAGGATTCTGCTCAAACATTTCTCGCTCCAAACCACTAAAACTGATTGGTCATTACCACACTTACACCTGTGCACTAATTGGCTACTATCCCTACAATGGCCAAATTTGATTTGTTTGTAAAGAGCTTGCGGGATTTTCCAAAAGGGACGTGGAGGTGCTATGCATTTATAAACAGATCCTGCAGATGCAAATAGTCTTGAAGGAACACACACCATTCATTGGAGGAACTCAGTAAGTCAGGGAGCATCGATGGAGGGGAGTAAACAGCCGATGTTTTGGGTTGAGATCCTTCATCAGGACTGGGTGGAGCGTCTGTCTGAAATGTCGACTCTTCATTCCTCTCCATAGCTGCTGCATTCCTCCAGTGTTTTGTGTGTTGCTGTTGAACAAGTTGATGCAACAGGCTGGGGGACTGCCCTTGCCAGCAGGTACCTCAGCCAATGGTGGGGGTTAAGAGAGAGGTTATAAGACTTATGAAAGGCAAGGGTGGTGGGTGGGAGATGTGGAACAGCAGTGCGATCTTTCCGAGTGTGAGAGTGTAACTTGCCTGCGAGGTGCAAATCTCCCCATTACCTCAAACACCCTTATCACCCCAGCCAATACCTGGTGCACAGACTGGAACAGTTTCCTTGTGATGCCAGACTCGCCCACCATTAGAGAGAGCACTGCACTAGCCACTAACTTATTGCCGAACAAGTGTAGCATTCTGTGTATAGATGTCATGGTGTGTATATGGGCCCTCGTGGCTTTAAATATCGTTTTTGCTGTGTGTCCCCCTCACAGCGCAGCCTGTGTTTGTGGTACATTGAGACGATAGCAAATATTTAACTGTAAAATTGTGATTCTCAATAAAGATGTTTGAGGTAGTAAACCGCTTCCTGTTCACCTTGAATTTAAACAAATGTAGAAAATACCTTAACACACAGGTCAGGCAGTACCTGTGGAGAGAGAAATGGCGAATGTCGGAACTGGCAGAGATTAAAAGAAAAATTAATCTACAAAGAAGTTTGGGGGTGTTGGCAGGACTGGGTAGGGGCAGACCAGTTTAAATGGACTATTGAGAGCAGTTAGCAAGTGGGTTGTGGGACATCTCCAATCAGGCCATGTCAACGAAGAAAGAGTGGGCCATATCAATAACTTGCACTTTCCATTCTGATACAGACCGGAGAAGTGAGGTGGCAACTTCATTAAGTGGTCCTGCAGGCTGTAAAAGTGTCTGGGTAGAAGATACGTTGTTCTTCAAAATTATGTAGGAAGTGCCACCTCTCCTCCAATTCTCCCTGGTAAAAGTGGTAGGGAACTCCTGAGGGGAAGTTTGGCTACCAATGATTTGGGGGGGGGGGTTGCAAGGGACCAGAACTTGGAGAACACAGGCAACACTGGTTTGTCTGACCTAATGTTCAAAGAGCTGGGAGGCAGACCAGAAGGGGGAACCATTAAGTTTGAAGGTAACATGGGCACTGATACAGGTTTCAACACCAAAGAGCAGAGGCAATGGAGAGGTGGGAATAGCTAGACTGTTCTCATTCAGTCACTGAACACGTTCGTGTTCTGGTCCATTAGTACACCTTAAGAACTTTCATTGCACCCAGGTCATGCTCTTTTCTCACTGCTGTCATCAGGAAGGAGGTAAAGAAGCCTCAGGACTCACCCCCACCAGGATCAGGAACAGTTACTACCATCAGGCTCTGCAATCATTGAAGGTAACTTAACTTGCGCCATCACTGCAGGACTCTTCATCTCACTTGGATATTTATTTATTTTTTGTTGTCTTTTGCACCCTTGTTGCCCCACAGTGTGCAGCCTTTCATTTATCCTATTATGGTTATTGAGAATGCCCGCAAGAAAAATTAATCTCATGGTTTCATTTATGTACTTTTGATAATAAATTTACTTTGAACAAATTCTGATTGAAATTGAATGGACCCCTTCCCACTGTCTCTGGAACAGTGACAGACATCTCGGGCACTGCTTCCAATAGCAGTAAGGGTTAGCAGCCAGAACGTTACGGAGACTGACAAAGGCTGAGATGGCAAATGCCAGTTGTGATCTTGGGTAAATGGAAACAGAATCAGGATCGATACATTTCGTGAGGAAATTGGGCAATTCTTTGAAAAGGAGAAGAGCTTGCGGGGCTGAGGGGTAAGAGGAGGCCATTGGAGTGAACTGGGGAGCTCATTTGAAGCGTCAGTGTTAGCTTGATCTATTTCTATTTGAAGCAGAGGTAGACTGCAACCAAAGGCCTGTCCACTGGAGGGAGCCAAAAGTCACTTTACTGAATGGGAGTGTAATTCTGGCCTTCCCCCTATCTCAAGTCACACATCATGGACAGGGCCCATCAGATCAACTGGTCCATGCCAATCAAGCTGGTCTCATATGCCACATTTAACTCGTATCCCTCTACACATCTATGCCTTGTCCATTGAAGTCAGAAGATCGTTGGTTCAAACCCCTGTGGTTAGTGAAGCCATAGGAGGGGTATTGAATAGACGGAGATTAGTGATGAGGAGACATTTTCCACAGTGAATTACTGTTAGGAAGGTAACAGACAGTAGAAGCAGATTCAACGGTATTAACATCTCAGCCCCTCACTGCCTAGTTTGTGAGTCTAAGACCTCCCTGCTGTGTAAGACTACCAACCCCACCATTATACAAGGATAGCCAATGTCCATTGAGAACACCACCTACCAAGCACAATCTGCCTAAGTGTCTCACCCCACCAGTCTCCAAGGGAAGATGGGACCTCTCTGAGAGCAGAGAGGCTATGCTGGAACTGTACAGGGTGCTGGTGAGACTGCACCTGTGCAGTTCTGGTCTTACTTGAGGAAGGACGTACTGCTTTTGGAGGTGTTGCAGAGGAGGTTAGACTATGAGGAGAGATCGAGTCCCCTGGGATCATACCCACTGGAATTCAGAAGGAGAGATCATCTTATAGAGGCTGGGAAGTAGTTTCCATCGGTAGGCGAGACGAGAACTAAGGGACATAGCCTCAAGATTTGGGGGAGTAGTTTTAGGATGGAGATGAGGAGGAACTGCTTTTCCCAGATGGTAATGAATCTCTGGAATTCTCTGCCCAATGAACTAGTGGAGGCTACCTCAGTAAATATATTATTGACAAGGTTGGATAGATTTTTGCATAGTGGGGCAATTAAGGGATTGGGGAAAAGGGAGGTAGGCGGAGATGAGTCTGTGGTCAGATCAGCCATGATCTTATTGAATGGCGGAGCAGGCTCGATGACCCAGATGGTGGACTCCTGCTCATTTCTTATGTTCTTATGACACACACCCATCGAGCTGCTGCCCGTTCCTCTCCATCAACTTAAGAGCACAGAACAGTACACCACGGAGTTATGCTGAAATAATTAAACTAGTAATTAAATGCCCAAATAAACTAGTCCCTTATGCTTACAGAATGTCAATATCCCTCATTTCCTGTATGTGCCTGTGTCTATTTATGAGCCACAAACACCCCTATCATCCAGTGATAGAGCACTGAGTACTCCCTTCCAGCTGTACGCCATCCCAGCAACCCCATAACACTGATTAACCTTAACCTAACCATGGGCAAATTAACCTACCCAGTATGTCTTTGGACCGTGGGAAGAAACCAGAACACCCGGAGAAAACCCACACATTCCACAGGAAGACGTACAGAGCCTCCTTACAGAACAGCATTGGAATTGAACTCCGAAAGACCCCAAGCTTCAAGAGTGTTGCACTAACTGCTACACTACTTATTTGTCTTCACTGCATGGAAGCACCTTCCAGACACCCACCAGCCATGTAAAACAAAATACTCCTCCACAGATTTCCTTTGAAACCCATGCAGTCACAGGGAGTATGTACAACCCTGGAATCGAACCAGTGGAAATGAGTGTAGTTGCTACCACGAAGGAGAAGGTACTTGAAAAGCTGGAAGGCCTGAAGGTAGGTAAAATCACCTGGATCAGATGAACTAAATCCCAGGCTTCTGAAGTGATTGTAGAAGTATTAATGATCTTTCAAGAATCACTAGATTCTGGAGAACTGGAAAACTGCAAATGTCACTCCACTCTGAGGCAAAAGACAAGAATTTATAGGCCAATTGGCCTGATTTCAATGGTTGGGAAGATGTTGGATTCCAATATTAAAGATGTAATGCTGAAGTGTTAAAAGGCACTGGTGTGGCCTCACTTAGACAGTTTTGGGCACCCTATCTAAGAAAGGATGTGCTGACATTGGGGTCAAATGAACTTCAAGAGAAGCTTCGCAGGAATGAAAGGGTTAGCGTATGAGGTGCGTTTAATGGTTCTGCGCCATGGGGGCAGAGGGAAAATCTGTGTATGTGTGAGGAAGACTTTGTGTGAATGAGTATGTGAGGGATGGGTGGTAGAGAACATACCCAAACTCAGCACGAACTCACAAGCAGGTGAATACTTGAGATTCCTCAGGAATTCAGCCAAGGGGAGAGTTGGTAACAGAGCCTACTACTGCAAGTACTCTGATGGGACCGTTCTGTGTGTAACGAGAGGACACAGGTCAACACTGTTGTCTCAGAACAGAGCAAAGGACTCGGCTGCATGGCCCCACTATCGAATAGTGGCCACCCAATTCACTAACTTCTGTTTTGTGTAGATATACCGCGCCTCGGGACAGAGGAAGCAGACCTGCCAGGAAAGCTGTCTGAGGAGCTTTATTCCAAGTGACTGTACACAATTTTATTTTGGTCTCCCTGTCCTCAGTGGTGTACGGGTGAATGATGTCAGTGTGGCTGCACTCCTCACTGTGCAGCATCCTCCTCCTCATCATCATCATCATCATCCTCATCGTCCTCTTCCTCCTCGGAGCTGAAGGTGCCGTCGGGCAGGCTGTAGACACGGATGACTTGCTGTTGAAGGAAGAGGAGAGGGGAAAGGTGAGTCCAGCTCTAACGAATAAACTCTGGGCTCAGCGACCACAATGCAACCAAGAAGCACCGGCACCATGGAGAAGAGGTCATCAGTGCAAGGCATCTCGCTATGACTGAGTCTGGAAAACCTCCCCGTCCCATCTCCTTCCAACTGAAAAATATTTCACCCCACCCTCATTACTCATACAAATTCCCACTTTATTTTTTTTTTGCATTGTTCAATAAATCCAGTCTCAGCCCCTTGAACTGGAACACAGTTCCTGTTGCCTGGATTTTTATGACTTTTTTTTAACAAATCCTAAGAGTTCCTAAGATGATCCTAACAAATCCTAAGATGATGAGGGAACTCACTGCGAGCTAGCAGCCAAACACACAACAGATGTGGACTGAGAGACACCACATGGAAGCCAGCTCCTCGGCACAACCGAGTCCACACTAACCCATTCACACCAATCCTACATTGCTCCCCCCACATTCTCACTGACTGCCCCTGATCCTGCCACTCGTCTACACGCAAGGGGCAATGTAGTGGCCGGTTAACCCACTGACCCGTACAGCTTCAGGACGTGGGAAGAAACCGGAATGCCCAGAGGGAAACCCACACAGTCGCAGGGAGATCATTTAAGGTCCACACAGACAGTGCCCAAGGTTGGGAATGAAACCTGATCTCTGGTGCTATGAGGCAGCAGTGCTATTCGCTGCCCCCTGTAGATATCAGGTCCAAGTCCCACACCATGTATGATTCTCAGGACCACAGGGCCCACAATGTTTTCTATGTCAGACACTAAGAAACATTCAGCCGATTTTCTTTACTTTAGGGAGACTACTTTATAGTAGAGAACCAGGTTATTTAGCCCAAATGCCTTCAGTCTCTCCCACTGACATCTCCCTCCCAAGAAGCCAGTGTCCTTCCAAGTGCAATGGTGTAAAGTGGTTATCATGCTCACATTATTCTATGACACAGTCGTGGAATCTCCTTCAGCCCAGCTCATCCAAGCCAACCAAGTTGCCTGAGTTAATCCCATCTGCCTGCTTTGGTCTGTATCCCATTAGACCTTTCCTCCCTCCTACGCCTGATGTCTCACCTTGTTGGGGTCTTTCAGGATGAGGTACTTGCCCTCGTCCAGCTTCATGCAGATGTCGATGACACAGCGCAGGATCCCCCAGGCGTTCTCCATGCTCAGGTTAATCTGGCTGGCGAACTCGTTGGGCTTGAACTGCTGAGTGCCCAGGATCACGTGACGGGAGGAGTCCTTGATGTGGAATCGGGACACGTACCTTCAAAAACAAAAAAACAGCACATGGGTATCAGTCACAGGCACAGCAGCAGGCTTTAGTACAATTACAGGGCTAGTTTATGAGGCTCTGAATTGTAGCAGGAAGTTAGAACAGAAAGACCAACCTACAACAGAAGGGATCTTGGGCTGGTGCAATACGCAATGGTTAGTGCAACACTTCACCACATGTTAGCTGTAAGATTGGGATTCAATTCCCGCTACTGTCTCCAGGGTTTATATGCTCTCCTCGTGGTTTCCACCCAGGTGCTCCGGTTTCCTCCCACATTCCAAAGACTAACAGTGAGTTGTGGGCACGCTACATTAGTACTAGAGGTGTGGCGACACTTGCCCAGCACAATTCTCGCTGACTTGGTTTCACTCAAACGACGCGTTTCACTGTATGTTTTGATGTAGATGTGACAAATAAAGCCAATCTGGAATTGGACCTTTTGGAAGCGTATTAAACCATGGAAGGCATTGATAGGGTGAAAGCACAAAGTCTTTTTCCCAGGGAGTGAAAACCAAAAATTAGAGGGCACGGGTTTAAGGTGAGAGGGAAATGATTTAAAAGGGATCTGTGGGGCAACAGACGGCAGTACATACAGTGACCACTTTATTACGTACAACTGCTCATTAATGAAAAAATTTAAACAGCCAATTACGTGGCTGAAACTCAATGCAGTTGTTGTTCAGACCAAACAGCAACTGGGGAAGAAACGTGGTCTGAGTGACTTTGACCATGGAATGATTGTTGGTGTCAGATGGGGTGGTTCGAGTATCTCAGAAACTCCTGGGATTTTCATGCATACCAATCGCTTAGTGAGGGAGGTCAGAGAAGAATGAACAGACTGGTTCAAACTGACAGGAAGACGACAGTAATTCAAATAACCACACGTTACAACAGTAGTGTGCAGAACATCTCTGAACGCATAATATGTCGAACCTTGAAGAGGATGTGCTACAATCCATGAAACATACTCAGTGACTACGTGGTACAGGAGGTACCCTGATAAAATGACCACTGGGTGTATTTCCAATGGGCTGCCAGAGGATGTAGTTGAGGCAGGTATGTTCAGGAGTAACATAGACAGGACAGTCCGGGGGATACGAGCCTAACATGGGCAAATGGGACTGGCTTAGTCAGGCACCTTGGTCAACACTAACACAGGGATTGAAGGGCCTGTTTCTGTGCTGTATCACTGTCTGTAGCTTCATAAGGGGAGCTTAAAGGAAGGTAAGTGACAGCAAGAAGCTAGAATCCCTCAGTACTGCAACCCCCCCAACCCGGAGGCAGCAGTCCTTCAGTAATGCCCCTCTGAAGGCAGTAATCCTCGGTCCTGCCCTCCCACCCTCTCGGAGGCGACGATCCCTTGGTATTTCAGAAGAAGTGCTGACCTGGACTCTGCATTGAACCTGTGGACCTACATCCTCATCTCTGTTCTAAAGAGATGTTCTTGTATCCTGCAGCTGTGCCCTCTGGTCCTAGACTACCTCACTATAGGAAACATCCTCTCCAGGTCCACTCTATGTCTTTCAATATTCGATAGGCTTCAATGAGATCCCCCACACATTCTTCTAAACTCCAGCGAGTACAGGCCCACAGCCATCAAACGCTCCTCATATGTTAACTCTTTTATTTCCAGTATCAGTCTCATGAACATCCTCATCCCTTCTTAGGTACTGCTTATTTCATAGAATGATACCTTCACGAGAAATCATTCGACCACAGGGCATAATGCGCAGCCCTCTGGCAGAGGAGCCTATTTCACCTGGACCCACGATCACTCCACATATCCCTGTAAACTATTTTCCTTCCAACCATTTACCCAATTCCCTTCTCAATGTTTGAATGGAATCTGCCTCCACAGGCGACACATTTCAAATCACAGTAATTCACAGCAGAAGGTTCCAAACACCCCCTCTGGTTCATTTGCCAATTACTGTCAAGCTGTGTCCTAATTACTGACCTTCCTAACGCTGGAACAGTTGTTTCTCATTTGTTCTATGCAAAAAAAAAACTTTGTGATTTTGATCATCTTTATTAAACCTGCTCTCACGTCAGGATCTACATCTACATGAAATGCTGCCACAGGAAGGCAGCATCCATCACCAGGGACTCCCACCACCCAGGTCATGCTCTCCCCTCACCGCTGGTGCAGGAGCCTCAGGACTTGCACCACCAGGTTGAGGAACAGTTATTATCCTTCAACCATCAGGCTCTTGAACCAAAGGGGATAACTACACTTGCCCCATCACCAAAATGTACCCACAACCAACGGGCTCACTTTCAAGGACGCTTCACCTCATGTTCTCGTTATTTATTGCTTAATTATTTTTTCCCTCCCTTTTTGTATTTGTTTGTTGTCTTCCGCACTCTGGTCGAGCACTCTAGCTGGGTGGGCTTTCACTGATTCAGTTATGGTTATTATTCTATAGATTTATTGAGTGTGCCCACAAGAAACTGGATGTGATACTTTGACAAGACAATTTAATTTGAATTTTGAAGGATCACTTAGCATGGAAATAAGGCCCTCCCCATCAAGTCTCTACAGGCCATTGAGCAACCATCTACACTAATCCCTCACTTAGGGGTAACCAACAGTGAACAATAAACCCAGCAACCTTTGGGGTGTGGGAGGAAACCGGGACACCCGAGGGAACGCCATGCGGTCACAGGGAGAGCTTGCAAATTCCACACAGACAGGGTTTAACTTGGGGCTTCTGGAACTGTCAGACAGTGGCTCCTCTAGCTGAGATAGACTCTCTGTTCCAAGGGGAATCGCCAAAATCTCTGCTCACTTCCATAACTTGGCTCCCTTAGATCTTTGAATGAAACCTGTACTTTTATTTACATTTTATTTAGCGATCTAGCACAGAACGGCCCTTCCAGCCCACGGAACCAGCACCCACCGATCCAAGCCTAACCAAAGGACAATTTACAATGACTAATTCACCTACTAACCTGTACACCTTTGGACTGTGGGAAATGTTGTTAGAATCCCTTCCCAAGCCCACCCTTCTTACCCTAGTTTGAGATATTCTGATCCAGCCAGCAACGCACAGCAGGTCCATCGGGCCAGCTTGTAACTGTTGTTCTTCAGCTCGGTCGCAAGGACAGCTCCCCTCTGCGAGTCCAGCTTCTGACGCCAGTCCACACCGTTACAGTACTGCCGAGGAACAGAAATTTAATACACAGTCAGTGGTGACCTGCACCCCAACACAGCCCATACTTATCAAAGCTCTGATAGCAGCCGTAAAGAGAAAAATAGTGAGTCTTATTAAAACAGTACCCAGAGATTAGATTTTTTAGGCCTTTTTTTCCCCCTGAAGCGTAGAATGAGGGTGATTTGACTGAAGGGTACAACATTATGAGGGGTGTAGATAGGATAAATTCAAGCAGACTTTTCCCACTGAGATTGGATGCTAATGGAACTAGAGGTCATAGGTTAAGAGTGAAAGGTGAAACTGGGGGAGGGGGGGAATTCTTCACTCAGAGGGTGGTAAGAGTGTGGAACAAGCTGCCAGATAAAGTGGTGGATGCAGGTTCTTTAACAGAAGTTTGGAATAAGTACATAAAAGGGTTTATATGCAGGTTGATGGGCTGAAGGGCCCAATTCTGTGCTATAGTGCTCTATGACTTTAGATAAATGGTGAGTTTTGGTTTGATTTCCAATATGCCCCAAGTTAGGAGAAGACAAACAAGTATGGACACTCTCTTTAGGAATGTATCGTAGGCTCTGACACACTCCCTTAACCGATAGCACAGACCCTCATTCACTGGTACTCAGACCAAGGCAGGTATTATGTGTAACGTGAACATACGAAAGCAACTTGGTTTCTTAAGGTTGTTATTCTGGGGGGGGGGGGGGGGGGTGCCTTAGCAACTGAGCCTGGAAGAACTATTTCTACTGACAAGAGAAGAGACAAGGCGGGTTACTTAAAACCAGTCGCTTCCACAGATGGAGCTCATCAACCATGTTTGGCAGCACATCTAGGAAAAGAAAAACTCTGATCCCAAACCTCTGCTGCCTTGCAGCTATACCCATTCATGGGGGAGGGTTCAGGAGTAAAGCCAAAGGAAGAAGTTCGGAGCTGGAGTCCCTGAGTCAGCCCTACGTTGAGTTCAACGCTGACTGGCGACTCCTGCGATGCTGGTGCCAAACTGCATGGTCTCTGCCTTTCCTTTGGATTCATCAGCATGGAGGGGCAGCCTACTGTGTGGGAAACAGCTTCTCTCCATATCTTACTGCCCCAGTTAGGATGCAACATACATGCTCAACGCCAACCAATGAAGGGTTTTAAAGCAACTTGATTTTGTGCCTTGGGGTAATTTCACCTCACCCCTCAACTCTTACCCTAGGTTCCACTCCCTTCACAGTCCCTTCTTAAGACACACACGCAAAAGCTTTACAAATGACAGGCATCACTACTGAGTGACAAGAACCAGACAGCTCAAAGTCTCTTCCTTGCTAAGTGCTTCAACTAGTCTCTGCACCTGGTGCTTTTTGAGGAACGAAGGGGGGAGCAGGAAGGATCAGACAGACTTCTAATCGTTGTGCTCAGTTTCCCAGCAGCACCGACTCACAACTCGAGCAGCCAAGGTTCAATTCCAAACTCCGGCGCTGTCTGTGTGGAGTTTGCACGTTCTCCCTTTGGCCATTTAGGTTTCTTCTGGATGCTTCAGGTTCCTCCCACATCCCGATGACCGACGGGTTGGACGGTCGACTGGCTACATAAATTTCCCCTAGTGTAGGTGGGTGGTAGGAGACTCGAGGAGGAAATGACAAGCACGTGAGGCCACCCTCAGGATGGAGGAGCAAGACCTGGGTAGTAGTCTCCAACCTGATGGCATGAATATTGATTGCTCCTTCTGATCCACCCCATTCCTCTATTCCCCGCTCTGGCCTATTATCTCTTCTTACCTGCCAATCACCTTCTGTTAGGTCCCCTCCTCCTATGGTCCATTCTCCTCTATCAGATTCCTTCATCTCCAGCCCTTGACCTTTCCCACCCACCTGGCTTCACCCATCACCTTCCAGCCAGCCTCCTTCCCCTCACCCTCACTTTTTTATTCTGATGCCTTCCCCTTCCCTTCCAGTCCTGAAGAAGGGTCTCAGTCCAAAATGTCAACTGTTCATTCATTTCAATAGATGCTGCCTGACCTGCTGAGTTCCTCCAGCATTTTGTGTGTGTGACATGTGAGACAGTATAGGTTATGGAAAGCTAAATGGGGGAATAGTACTGACGGGACTGCTCTGCGTGTTGGCACTGATTCAATGGACTGAACAATCTCCGTCTACATTGTAAGAGAACATCGAATAGCCAGAGCATATTCAGTAGCAAAGTGATGACTCCAAGCCCAACCCCACAAATATGCACAAAAGCCACCCATTCCCTAAGATTCACACCCAGGTGCAGAGCTGGATGAAACACCCAACTGAAAATCAGAGATTTTGAGCTGCCTGGTGGCACCTCCAACCTGATTGCATGAATATCAAGTTTTCACCAAAAACTACCCCCCATTCCCAACTCTGACCTTTTACTTTTTCTCATCTACCTATTACTTCCCCCAGATCCCCTCCTTCTTCCCTTCCCTTTCTCCTGTGGTCTTCTCTCCCCTCTTATCAGATTCTTTTTTCTCCAGCTCTTGAACTTTTCCCACTCACATATCACCTTCCAGCTAGCCTCTCCCCCACCTCCACCTTTTTGATATGGCACCTCCTACACTTCCTTCTTGGTCCTGGGGAGGGGTCTCAGCCTGAAACATCCACTTTTACTCTTTTCCATAGATGCTGCCTGACCTGCTGCATTCATTCAACGTTTTGTGTGTGTGTGTTGCTCTGGATTTCCAGCATCTACAGTCTTTCTCGTGTCTGAGGCGTAACTGAAGTTGCTTTGCATTCTTCTGTGAGGAACTAGAGGGTTATTGAGGGAAGAGAGGGGAAAGAGCTCACACTGGACAATCGCTGGGGCTGATCCTCTCTGCTGGGTAATCTGTCACAATCAGTTCCAAGATCGTTCCCTGGTTTTGCATTAGAGCGTAAAATCGTTATCTTCTCATTATTTAACTTTCCTATGCTTACTTGTGTTATCTACATAACCACCCATATACGTGTAATCATTCGGTGTATTTTTTTAGTAACTACTGTCTGTATTTTTCTAGAAGCTTCCTAGTTTTTTTTTCCTGCAGCTGGTGCTGGAAGTCTCAGGGCTTGCCAGTGGTGACATCTGCTATTTGTTTAGTCCTTTACTGGTGGTTTCAGTAGCTTTTATATAAATTTATTTTTAAGTGACTATTTCATAGGTTATTTGTTATCATGGTGTATTGATATCTAGTTTGAGCATTTTTGCAACTTTTTAGTTGTTTTTCTTCTTTCTTTGATCTTATAACACTTTAATAAATGACTGTAACCAACTGATTTTATGCTCATTCTTCTTTGAGCATAATCTTCTTTGAATGCAAGATTACCAGAAGCCAACACTGGGAAACTAACTTCTTGTCTCTTTACTGCCTTACCCTCGAGTCCCACTCATTTAGAGTCTTGATGTTGATGAACGACACTTCGCCGTTGGCTCCTGTCATGACACCGTCGTGTTCACATCGGACGATCAGATCGATGTCGTCCCCCAGCTTCCACCTCCGGTACCTGCAGGAGAGTCAGAGCAACCAAGAGTGAGCTGGGGTAGGGAACAGCACCCAAAACCAAAGGGCTTCCTTAATGCCCAGCAGGATTGCAGCTCTAGGCAGTGTAATGCAGTGGTCACAAACAGGGCAAACAATTCAGGGAAGGGGAGTTCAAATCCCACCAGTGAACTCAATGCGTGTTTTTTTTAAAATTATGCAAGAAAAAAAGACAGAAAAAAAAATAGCTGGAATCAGTAAAAACAACCATGAAGCTTTAAAGTGTCATAGTTCCTGACCCGTTTCCTTATGTCCCCTTGGGAAAGGAAACGAGCTATTCTTAGCTGCTCCTGAACCAACATGTGAATCCAGACTCAGACAGCCCAAGGTGGTGGATCTCCCACACTTCCCTCTGGAGGTAACATCATAAATGCTAGCTTTCTCATCGGTTTCAGAGAGGGAGTCGCCTATTCAAGAATTAAGTACAGGGGGATTAACTTCTCAAGTAGGTGCAAAAGTTTGGAATTCCCTTTCCTAGAGAGTTATGGAGGCAAGGACACTAGAATCAGAATCAACGTTTAAGAGAAGTTTGGATAGATACATGGATGGTAGTGGCATAGGGGGCTATGGTCCCGGTGAAGGTCAATGGGAGTTTAAATGGTTCAGCATGGACTAGATGGAACGAAAGATCTGGTTTTGTGCTGTACTTTCCTATGACTGTGATATCATGGGTTCATGGACTGTTCAGAAATCTGATGGCAGAGGGGAAGAAGCTGCCCCTAAAACGTGAGCGTGGCTCTTCAGGCTCCTGTACCTCCTTCTCGATGGTAGTAATGAGAAGAGGGCGTATCATGGATGGTAAGGGACCTTAATGATGGACATCTCATTCCTGAAGCAGCGCCCTTTTGAAAGACATCCAGTGAGCAGCAGTTTTGTGGGCAATAATGCCTCGTTATTGTAAGAGGTCAGAGGAGAATGGCCGGACTGGTTCAAGCTGACTGGAAAGCGACAGCAACTCAGATAACCACACGTTACAACAGTGCCGTGCAGAAGAGCATCTCTGAACGCACAACATGTCAGAAGTGGATGGGCCACAGCAGAGGACCGCACTGGGCCACTAATAAAATGGCCGCCCAGTGTACAGTACGTACTTTGATAATAAATTTACTTTCAACTTTGTACCTGTATCCCACTGATGCCACTTCATTCTTATCAACGTCATCCTCCACGAAAGGGTTTGGATTCGGGAATTTGAACTTCTCAGCGCCCTACAAGAACAGAAAGGAAGAAAAGGTAAACTGGCAGTTGAAAACAAAATCGTGCCGAGCCCTGGACACCGACCAACAATTAATCACCCAGCCACAGTGGGAGCCAGCAATGCCATTTAATTAATTAAATGTAGATTCCCATGCTGCTGCTGGGATTTAAAGTTGGGATCACTACTTCTGTCTTTGTGACAGCAGGCAGATTAATTTAACTGGAGAGGCTCAAGACTGCAGGATGTGGGGATCCACAGCGACAAACAAAATGCTGGAGGGCCATGCAACATCCGTGGAGGGAAATGGAGAGTCGGTATCTTCAATCCAGACACTTCATCTATGCCATTAACCCAGCATTCAAAACTGGTAGTATGGAACAACTCAATAAGTTATTTCTCAACAAGTTATTGTGACGATGTAAGAGGCAGGATAACATGCTGATATCTTGTTATTTTGAAGCAGGGATGCTGGGAATGCGACAGACGGTGACTCGTACCCTACCTTGCCCATTACCTCAGACTGCGGCAATCTCAGAAGCTGACAAGAAATTATTCAGCAGCCTTGATGTTTGCTTAAAGCTTTGCTCTGGGCAAGAAAGGAGATTTCAGCCTTTAAGGAAAGGGTTCCCAACCTGGAGTCTACAACCCTTTGGCCTATGGCATAAAACTATTTGGGAACCCCTGCTTTAGAGATTCAGCCATTAGACGTAACTAACTATCTTCTTTGGGACTCTGCATTCCATGAATCTGGGATGGGGATCTATACTCACCACTAGAGAAAGGCTGCTTCAGCACCCCACATCACGTTTTTGCCCAAACCAGAAAATATCTGCAAAAACAGCCTCTCTTTTCATTCCTCCAGAGACCAGCCGACACTGCGTGAAGTAAAACCCAGACACCTGATAGCATCTCTGTCAGTGACTGTGGAACTGCAGTGGAGTATGCATCATCCCTAGCCTAGGACACAAGCACCTCTCCCTCCTTCGACACCCCCAATACACCAAACCTGATCTTTTTACCTTGTTGCTATTTTGGGCGATTTCCATCAGGGCATCCTGGATAACAAATGATACAGCGCTAGATTGAGCTAAAACTGAGCTGAACTGAATATGATAGATAGATAGATACTTTATTCATCCCCATGGGGAAATTCAACATTTTTTCCAATGTCCCATACACTTATTGTAGCAAAACTAATTACATACAATACTTAACTCAGTAAAAATATGATATGCATCTAAAATCACCCTCTCAAAAAGCATTAATAATAGCTTTTAAAAAGTTCTTAAGTAGTTTACTTAAATACATTGAGTCCTAACCCCGGCACTTTAACATATCTTACTCCTGGCGGTTGAATTGTAAAGCCGAATGGCATTGGGGAGTATTGATCTCTTCATCCTGTCTGAGGAGCATTGCATCGATAGCAACCTGTCGCTGAAACTGCTTCTCTGTCTCTGGATGGTGCTATGTAGAGGATGTTTTGGTTACTTTCTCTTTCTGGAGTTTCTGGACTCTTTTGGTTTTGTGTTTTATATTCCGTGTTTTCAACCTTTTTTTGCCTTTTATGCTTTTTTTGGGGGTTTATTTATTTATTGGGATACAGCGTGGAATAGGTCCTTCCAGCCCTTTGAGCCTCGCCACCCAGCAACCCCCGAATTAATCTTATCCTAATTAAGGACTGTGGGAGGATACCGGAGCACCCGGAGGAAATCTATTCAGTCACAGGGAGGACATACACAATCCTTACAGACAGCAGTGGGTTTGATGTTTTTCTCTGAACAAGCTCCACGGTTTTCTCTGTTTTGTGGCTGTCCGTGGGAAGACGAATCTCAGGGTTGTATACTGCATGCATACTTTGAAAATAACTGGACTTCAAATCTTTGAAATTTGATCAATATCCTATACCCGAGCACCTGATTGCTTACGACTAGTTTAGGGAAAATGTGTTGGTGTTGGCATATTATTGCCATTATATATCAAGATACAGTGAAAAACTTGTCTGTTCATACAGATCAAATTGTGCACTGAGGGGGACAATGCAGAACAAAATGTAAAAGCTACTGAAAAAGTACGGTGCAGGTTAACGATAAAATGCAGGATCATAGTGAGGTAGTTTGATGTTGAAAGTCCATCTTGTCGTACAAGAGGCGTGTTCAAGAGTCCGTTAACAGTGGGATGGAAGCCGTCCTTGAGCTTGTTGGTACGTATTTTCAGGTTTTTGTTATCTTTGCCCAACGGGAGACGGGAGAATAGAGGATGTCTGACACAAACGGGATCTTTGATTACGCTGGCTGCTTTACTGAAGCAGCGAGAAATATAGACAGAGTCCACAGAGGAGAGGCTGGTTCCTGTGATGTGCTGAGCTGCGCCCACAAACTTGTGGCAGTTTTTGTTTTGCGGTCACGCGCAGAGTAGTGATATTTTACCAGTGAGCAAGAATCCTGGGAGAAAGAGCCCGAGATTGACAGCGCTGCTCTTTAGAAACATCACGACTGGGTAAACCAGTCATAAAAGCGGAGGCATTCCTTCTATTCACAGGTCATTTAATAAGGCGCTAAAACGTCAATCCGCAGGATTAGGTCAGCAAACCTTCCGGGACTGGAGGAGGTGGTGTTGTTTTTAATGTCTTCAGCCGTGCACAGCCTACACCGAATTGTTAAAACAAGTAGGTGTTTCACATTTAACCAACCTTTCCGGATGCAGCAGAATGGAATCTCATTTTAATCAAAGAAGGATACTGCAGCGAAGGAGGCCATTTAACCCTTCGTACCCTGCTTTGCTCAGTCAACAGAGCCCTGACTTTCTTTTATTCTGAGCCTTTTAAATAACTGAATCTGCCCCCACTGCTTTTTACCCGGTGCCGTTCAGAGCACAACACACTATATGGAAAGAAATTCTGTTTTAAAGACCTTGGGCAGATACATGGAGACAAAAGGTTCAGAAGGACATGGGCCAAAAGGGACACGATCAGGTCAGCGGTGTCGAGTTGGCCAAAGGGCCTATTTCTGCACAATTACCCTACGACTCTGTTGAGTAATGTTACCCTTGCCCTTTCCCAGAAGTTTAATGATTGATTGATCTGCTCTCAGAGAAGTTTTTTTAGAACAGAAAAGCCGGTACATTGGTGCAGTTCCACTTTCTCAACCTTGGACTTGCAGGTAAAGTGGAACAAAGTCATCACAGCTGGGGTCTTCCTCGCTGCAGTGGATGACCGTGGCTTGTCATGCTCTTCACTCTCCAGGAAGCGTTGCAGAACCGCCTTCCCGGCCACTACATTGTACCGTTGACCTCATCTGCCCAGCCCACTGGAGCTGACTTTACATGCTGGTACAAGCATGTCCCTATCTCACAAGGGTACGAGGCCGCTGGCTACCCCCACCTAGCTTAGCCCACCTGCTGAAGTGACTGTTGACGCATGCAAACAGTCACTTGGAGCCACAGGTGAGAGCTGACTGACCGGTGGGGACCAAAGGTGAGCAAGCTACCCCAGAATGGACTCAAGACCTTTCACCGGAGGTTCCATAGGTGGTTAAAAATGCCTCCACAACTGGATACAAAATTGAACACCTATTATCAAAGCTGCCTTCGACCTGCAGCAGTGGCCCCTTTATTAGGTACACCTGCTCGTTAATGCAAACATCTAATTATTCCTGCAGTCCTGATCGAAAAGCCTGGGCCTCTGTAGCCCACTCTGCAATTGGATCCTCGACTTCCTAACCTAACTGGAAGACCACAATCTGTGCAGATTGGAAATAACATTGCTGACAGTCAACACTGGCGTACCACAGGGATGTATGCTTAACCCATTGCTCTACTCTCTCTACATCCATGACTGTGTGGCTCGGCACAGCCCAAATGCCATCTATAATTCTGCTGAAGGTATAACCATTGCTGGCAGAATCTTAGATGGTGACGAGGGGGCGTACAGGAGCAAGATATATCAGCTAGTTGAGTGGTGTCACAGCAACAATCTTGCACTCAGCGTTAGTAAGACCGAAGAGCGATTGTGGACTTCAGAAAGGGAAGACCTCATAGAGGGATCAGAAGTGGGAAGAGTGAGCAAGTTCAAATTCCTGGGTGTTAATATCTCGAGGACCTAACCTGATCCTAACATACTGATGCAGCTATAACGAAGGCAAGGAAGCAGCTATATTTCATTTGGAGTTTGAGGAGATTTGGTTTATCACCTAAAACACTTGAAAACATCTACAGATGTACCATGGAGAGCATTTTGACTGGCTGCATCAACATCTGGTATGGGGGGGGGGGGGGGGGAGGGCTACTGCACAGGATCAAAGTAAGAAACAGGAAGTTGTAAAATTAGTCAGCTCCAGCAGGGGCACTAGCCTCCACAGTATCCAAGACATCTTCAAGGAGCGGTGCCTCAGAAATGCAGCATCATTATTAAGGACCCCCCACCACCCAGGACATGCCCTCTTCTTATTGTTACCACAGGAAGGAGGTACAGAAGTCTGAAAGCACACACTCAAATGATTCAGGACCAGCATCCCCTCTGCCATCCAATTTCTGAATGGACACTACCTCACTACTTTTTTTGCAGTATTCATTTAACTGTAATACTCTGTATTTTTCTATTATTATTATTATGCATTACATTGTAGCGCTGATGCAAAGTTAACAAATTTCATGACATATGTTGATGATATTAAACCTGATTCTGATAATCAATCAACTCAGTGCATAAAAAGCATGCAGGCATGATCAAGAAATTCAGTTGTTGTTCAGACCAAACATCAGAATGGAGAAGAAATGTGATCTAATTGACTATGGAATGATTCATGGTGCCAGATGGGGTGGTTTGAGTATCTTAGAAACCACTGATCTTCTGGGATTTTCACACAAAATAGTCTCTAGTTTTGAGAATGATGCAAAAAAAAAAAACAAAAAGAACACATCCAGTGAGAGGCAGCCCTGTGGGTGAAAATGCCTTGTTAGTGAGAGGTCAGAGGAGAACGGGCAAACAAGAAGGAAACACAAACAGTATAACAGCGGTGTACAGTAAAGCATGTTTGAACACTCAAGACAAACCTTGAAGAGGATGGGCTACAGCAGCAGAAGACTGCAAACGCACACTTCGTGGTCACTTAACAAAGTACAGCAGGTTCATAATGAAGTGGTCACCAAGTGTACAATCAAATGAGAATACTGCTTTCTATCCAGTTTTCCTACATCCACCCAAAGCCCTCAATAACATTTCTGAGACAGAACAGAAACACCACTCTCTAGTTCTCTCTTACACACCGCTAGCGCCTTTAAGTGAGAGGCAAGGAACGTTTGTGGTGAGGCTTTCCTTACCATCTTCAGGCACTGCTGGGAGAAGTTGTGGTTGATGTAGGTGGCCTCCATGGCTAGGTTACGGGGAGAGTTGAAAGAATTCCCTTCATCCTGAGGGGGTTCGTTCGCAGTCTCGCTGACCGTCAGTAGGTCTGAGTGATTTAAAAGAGCTAATTAGTCAGTGGCTTTGATTCTGACCATCACACCCAATTCACCATTCAGATAACTAAGATTTTAAACTGCCGGTTAAAGAGAAGCTGAGGGGACACAGCACATTAAAAAACACTAAAACAAAAGATTCTGCAGATGCCTGAAATCTTGAGCAACACACACAAAATGCTAGAAGAACTCAGCAAATCAGGCAGCAGCCATGGAGGGAAATAACCATGAGGAAATCTGCAGATACTGGAAATTCAAACAACAACACAACACACACAAAATGCTGGTGGAACACAGCAGGCCAGGCAGCATCTATAGGGAGAAGTGCTGACGAAGGGTCTCGGCCCGAAACATCGACAGCACTTCTCCCTATAGATGCTGCCTGGCCTGCTGCGTTCCACCAGCATTTTGTGTGTGTTGTGTTGTTGAGGGAAATAACCAGTCAATATTTTCAGCCAAGACAGAGGGTGTAGAATAAGATGATTGGGGGGGGGAAGGAGTACAGCTAGCAGGTAAAACCAAGTGAGAGAAAGAGGAAGAAGCTGGGAGGTGACAGGTGGAGGAGGATTCTGTTTAGAGAGGAGAGCAGACCATGGGAGAAAGAGAAGTAGGAGGGCCACCAAGGGGGAGGTGATGGGCAGGTGAGGAGAAGAAAAGGAGTGAGAAGACAACCAGAATGGGGAATGGAAAAAGGCAAGGAGGAGGGGTAGAGAAGGTGGGAGAAATTACCCATAGTTAGAGAAATCAATGTTCATGGCATCAGGTTAGAGGCTACCCAAATGAAATATGAGGTGTTGCTCCTCCAACTTGAGTGTGGCCTCATTGTGGCAGTAGAGGAGGCCACAGACCAACATGTTGAAATGGGAATTGGAAGCCAAATTGAAATGAATGGCCACCGGGAAATCCCGCCTGTTGTGGTGGACAGGGCAAAGGGGCACAGCAGTTCTGACTGGACCGTCACACGTGTCCCTACCGAAGTCAGAGTGATCGCGTTTGTCGAAGAAGAGCTTGGAACCGACTCGCTGCACGATGATATCCCAAGAATACACGGATCTGGTGGAGCACATCAGTGTGGCCAGGATGGCGTCTGTCGCAAATACGTTTCCCTGAGTCTTGGCGAGCTGGAAACAAACACAGGCACTGAACTAGGTAGCAGGCAATATATCCCTCCTTCCAATCTGGCAGCAGCAGACACAGCACCTCAACGTCCACCGGGCCACAGGATTCGCGCTGTTAACACCCAACAAATTTCAGGATTAACACTGGCCCGAGTTTTTGTTGTGTTATTCATTAACCTATAGCTGCACACAGAAAAGAAGTGCTGGTAAACACAAGAGAGTCTGCAGATGCTGGAAACCCAGAGTAACAGACAAAATTTTAGACGACCTCAGCAGGTCAGGCAGCGTATATGGAGGGGAATAAAGAGCTGACGTTTTGGGCCGAGACCCTTCATCAGGATTTGATCCAAAATGCTGGCTCTTTATTTCTCTTGAGGAATACCAATAGTTCCAAGCTCCAATCCTAATTAAATTGCACCCATCATACAGAAGCCTGAAGTCCCACACCACCAGGTTCAATTATGGTTACTTCCTTTCGTTCAGTATTTTAGCCAACGGGCACAACCTTAATCACTAGAGTGTAGAAACATTACAAAGACTTTGATAACTCTGCACTACAATGGGAATTACTTTTGTTCTAATTGTTTTTGTGAAAAATTGTGTATGATTGATGTATATGTTATGCTTTTCTTGTCAAGGCTGCTTACATGAAGTGATGCCACTGTTAAGTCGGAATTTCACTGCATTTACACATACGTGTACTTGTGTGTGACAATAAACTTGGCTTTGAGAAAAGTTTACCCCTTCCCTTCAATGGGCAAAATGTTGGAATGTGTGTGTCTGTCTGCAGACTGCCGAGAACAGCACCATCAATTTGCGGGACGTGTCACTCAGGAACTTGGGCTAGACTTTTTCTTTGGCGTAACTACATGTGAGCTTGCTACCTTGAATGTGTTGTGTGCTTTGCATCTTGGGCCCAGAGGAACACTGTTCCATTCCGCTGTATTCATGTACGATTAAATGATAATTAAACTGGAATTTGATTTTTAGTTTGAACGTGGAGTTATCAAGTGAAAGGAACAGGGGTAAATAAACTGCCAAAAAAGGGCTGTCAATAATCGGTGGGAGATGGGGTAACTTTAATATTCTCAAAACGACACCAGATATCCTCTGAACTGTTCACTAAAGTTGCAGCAATCACTCCCCTGGGTTACATTAAGGACGACAATATCTCCTGCTTCCCTCCCCCCCTAGACAACTCCCATCAATAATAATGCCTGTAAAATCAATCCATTACTTGGACCAAATCAGCCTCTAGCCACGACTGACAAGAGGAAATTATCTATCCGCCTGTAGTCTGTTCAGACTTGTGTTGTCATTCTGCACAGCTCTCTTTTGCCTTGTGTGAAGATTTTGAGATGCTCCTGCCACACAGGAGTGGCAAACAATGCCTGAGCAGTTTGCTAACCTTGCGAATTACAGGATCATCAGTGGTGGTAACGGTGTGGAAAATCCTCTTGATACTTCTCAATTGCTTCTCGTTCCGCGTGGTAATTCGGTCAAAGACCTTATCATAGTACTCCAAGGTACCACAGCACTCTCTGAGGGGATAAAAGATGGCACATAACATCAACACCATGACCAGATCAGCCGTTCCGATGGCAGAGTTGAGATATGAATTCCAAGCAGTACACTGGAATCGCTAAGGAATGACCTGCACAACAGACTTGTTTAACGTCTTATAGCACATCTGACAATACAGCAGTCCCTCAACACACATGCAAGTCAGCTGAAACTATGGGGCAAAACACTGACAGCAAACTGTACTGGGCGATCACGGGATTCCTAATGAGACTGGAGAGAGCTGCAGAACAGAAATCACAATTACACTCAAAATGTCAACTGCACAAATCTGCTGGCAGCAAGAGGCATCACAACAAAGAACCGGAGAAGGTCACCTGTCTGCTTCGTTTAATCTGGGCAAGGTTAGGTGGGCAACCCTTGTAGAGTGGAAGAGATGGGGAATGAGAGGGAAAATGGATCAGGCACATGAAATGGCAGAGCAGACTCAATGGGCCAAGCCCAATTCTGCTCCTATACCTTACGGTTTATGGAATCTAGATTCATGTTAAAACACTCACATGTCACTGGGGTCAGCCACTTCCATGTATCTCATCTTCATCAGCCTTGGGAAGTCCATCTCCTCCTTCACTTCCCAGTCACTCCGCACTTCAACTGAAGAATCTCTTGGCTTCAGCTGTGTCAGTAACAAACAAGGAACACGTTAACAAACAAGTTCTGTTTATGCAAATCCTTTATAGGGCAGCACGGGAGCACAAGCGGTTGGAGTAATGTTATACAGTGCCAGTGACTGGATTCAACTCCGCCGCTCTCTATAAGGAGCTTGTTCACTGTCAACCGCCCCCCCCCCCCCCCCCCGTGACCCCATGGGCTTACTCCCACATTCTAAAGACATACGGGTTGCTATGTTGCGGGCATGTTAGGTTGGCACCAAAAGAATGGCAGCACCTGCCAACTGCTGCCAGCACATGCTCAGACTGCGCTGGCTCTTGACACAAGCAATGCTTTTCACTGTGTTTTGACGTTTCAATGGACACGCTGCAGGTATCTCTTTAAAGTGTCAGAAGTATTGCACAGTTCGAGGAATATTACCAATTACACAAGAAAAGCCACTGAGCTTCACAGGGACATTAAGCCAGGCGTCTCAAGATTAAAGGAGCTTTTTTAAAGGAGGAAAGATGATTTGAGAGGATTATGGAAGAAGTTCTAGAGATTAAGGCCTATTAGTGGCAGCGCAGTTAAATTTAGAAATCAGCAAAGTTTCAGGCTTCAAAAAATTGTAAGATCCCAAGGGTTAGAAGAACGGAGAAGATTTGCAGACACAGAAGATAAAGGGCTCTAACTGTGCATCACACACACAGGGCTAAAGCTCTCAAACACAGATTGTAGTGTAAAATCCCTTGTTTTCGTTCACAATAACAATGCCCACCCTATTAACCAGCAATGTTAAATCTTGGTCAACTGAAGTCCAGTTTTAAACATTTCAAATTTCTCTAGCCATCCACCCAATAAAATGGGCCAACTGGGACACGGACACGGACACACACACCCTCTCCAACAATGTGTGGAGCTGTTCTCCCTCAAATTCCTCAATCTCAGACTGGACCAACACCTTTTAGCTTCTTGAAGGAACGGCAAAGTTTGAATACAGACCTGGTTTTTCTGGTCCCACTTTTGCCGCACACCAAACTGCTTCTGAAATTTCTTCTGCAGTCTCAAACGGTCTCTAGAACGACATCACGGATGGAATGGGTGAGATAACAGGGAAACAATTCCAATCATCTAAACACTAAATCCAAGTGTCGACCTTCCAGGCTCACGGAATCCCAAGCAATGGCCAGCTGCTGAACTCAGGAAGGCATCACAACTGAATCTTGCCAAGAGCTTTCCACTACTCTAACTCAAGCACAGGAAGACTACAGCCTGTGAAAAGCACAGGCAAGTCTGTAGGAAGGATACATCTTCAAGGAGGCCAGTTCTACCTAAGAGCCAGTGTCATCTAACTTCAAAGAGTTTGTACACATTATGTTTAAACATTTTCCGTCGTATCGCTCTTCCAGAACCCAATGTACACAGGTCAATTCTAAGTTCTCACTAAATAAACTGATTCTAACAATAATCTATAAGGATGGTACTGAGAGTTGAGGACGAGTTATAGGGAAAGATCAATTAGGTTAGGACTTTATTCCCCAGAGTGCAGGAGAATGAGGGAAGATTTGATAATAGTAACATGAAGGGGAACTTCTTCACTCAGAGGGTGGTAAGAGTGTGGAACAAACTGCCAGCAGAAGTAGTGGCTGTGGGTTAAATTTCAATATTTTAAAAAAGCTTGGACATATACATGGATGGGAGGGGTACAGAGGCTATAGTCCAGGGTGCAGGTCAACGGGACAACGCAGATGGGCCAAAGGACCTGTTTCAGTGCTCTGCGTCTCTAATAATGTGAACAGACATTGAGTTTCACTTAATTGGGAAAAAGTTTTTTTATATGTTGGAAGACAGAGAAATTGGTCACCTTGACTTGAACGCAAATCCTACTTCATTCCCAGTCGCTATCTATGATATGGATGTACATTAGCTGGACCATGACTATGAATTTAACCCTTTAATATGCCAGGTCTTTCCAAGAACAATCCTGTTTGTCCCACTCTTCCCTCATATTCCTGCAGAATCCTTCTTCACTCATTACCCCACCCCCCAAAGCCATTATTTAACCAATTTCCACTACCTGATAAGGCAACTCCAAGTCCTGCCCAATCACATCAAGAGGAAGCTGAAGACTCCTATAGGCAAACAGGCTGCCAGCTGATGCACAAAGCAATAATTGGGGGAGCAGGAGAAAGAACAACAGCAGGGGGTTTGAGGGAATAAAGAACAGTTGCTACAATGGCTGCTCACCTCTCCTTCTGTTTGGCACTCTTTGGAAGCGTCTGCATGTTGAACTGCAGCAACTGACGCCGGTCTTTCTCCCGCCTCATGTTTCTTTGCTGAAAATGTTCAAACAAACATCAGTCCTGCACTGAGCGAATAATCGACAAACATTCAGTCTATTCCACGCACGCAACCTGCAAGTTAACATTAAGCATTGGCGACCCGGGCTCAACTGATAGAGCTGCTGCCCCGAAATTCCAGTAACCTAGGCTCACAGATGTGAGCATGTAGCGTAGCTTTACACGATGCTTTACAGTAGACGATCCAGGTTCATTTCCCTCTGCTGCCTGTAAGGAGCCTGTATGCTCTCCCCGTGATGTAGGTTTCTTCCCACAATCGAAAGATGTACCGGTTGGTAGGTTAATTAAGCTTAATTAAACTTTAGTAGGTCTTGAACCCATGCTCAATACTCAGATCCCCATATTAGTAGGGTGACCCAACCAACATCTCATTATCTTTCACCAATCCCAAGGCCACTCCCCTGCTCCCAGGAGGCTTTACCTGAGCGAATCGCATGCGGTTCCTCTGGTACGCGGTCTTCTGGGTGCGAGCGGTATCAACAAGCTGGAAGCTGGTCTCATCCTCCTCGTGGAAGTAGGCATACTGACTGCCACCACCGAACTGAGAGGAATACTTGTCTGTGGGGGAGAGGAAGTGAGAGTGAGGGAGCACGTTGCTAGCAACACTGCTGTATCTTTACATGCCGGGAAGTTGCACTTCTACAGTGCCATTCACCAGCACTACATCTCACTACATTGGCCTACACAGCCAATTCCCCTCCACACACAGCAGATTCAGATTGATTTATTCATCACACGTACATTTGAAAGATACAGTGAAATGCATTTTTTTGTGTTAACAACCTAGGGGTGTCACCACACTTTCCGGCACCAACATAAGCATGTCTAAAGTATTCAGCAGCACAACACAAGCAACAGCAACAACACTACCAAACTAAACTTCTGGACTCACCAACTATTGTCTTTGGTTCATGCCCAGGATTTGCCAACTGGTGGTGGGTATCAGTAACCCTTGTTCAAACCAACACCCATCCACGGGATTACACACCTTCTACTGCAGAGCACCGACTCCAGCTCCAGCCCAATCCAATGCAGCTCCGACTCCCAGATTCCAAGATATACTGCCCGTTACCTCCAACTCCACTCATCGCAGTCCCTCAACCCTAACCTGTCCCCCAACTCTCCAGGCTGCACCCAAAACCACCCCTACAAACCTGACACTAACAATCAATCCTGCAAATTTCAGCAACGAGGTTTTGACCCGATAATCTGTCATACTTAGCTGAGTTGGGGAAAAATGTTGGCTCTGGATAAAGCTGCACTCACGATGTATTTAAGCTTAACATTTGTGCTTGCCAGAAATTCCCAGAAATGGAATTGGGACTACGTTCGGTTTAGCTGGGGCCAAGAGGGAAAGAAGTAACATTCCTGCACTTACATAGGCAGCAGCTATAAAATATACAACAGTACCTGTTCTAACAGAAAAGAAGGCCAAAGACTCTGGGTAGGGGAGAATGTCAAACAAAAGCACACTGGTACTTACTGGTGTATCTCTTATCCTGATAGGTAGCTCCTGTCCAATCAGCAACCTGCAAAGATAAATAGTTACACCATCTTAAGAGTGAACAGACCAAATTAACTTCCTAACATGCAGACTGTGCTTGCTGTCTTGTATTTGCGAAGACTAGGCTTCAAGTCGCAGTGTCGCCCGTTCACAGCCACCAGGAGAAAGGAGGCAGAGCTGGTGCGTTTCTCCGGGGACGGTGTGGCGCAGCGTGTAGGCTGGAGTTGGTGCTGCCCCCAAGTGTACTTTCGGCAAAACGCAAGCTCAAATGCGGTCAACTGCAGTTTTCTGCAGCATTCTCGGAATCAGGGACCGGACATTTTCTTGCGTGGCTGTATCTTACTGATATCCCTGCAGTGATATTTTTACTAAATCAGTATATGTCTTTCTCAAAGTTTTAAAAATTTATTAAGATATAATGTACAATAGGTCCTGCAACCCCCAATTTAACCCTAGCCTGATCACGGGACAATTAACCTCCGATCAGCAAAGTGCTACAGGCTTAGAGGAAGTGGAAAATGCACACAATTGTTTTTAAAAAAAAAGGATTAAAAGACATTCCTAGTAATTTAATAATGGTGATGGATAAAGGTTTAGAAACAATTAAACAGAAAAAAATTAAGACACTTATAGAAGTTTAATTAAGGAGAGCCAGTGTGGCTTTGTAAAAAGCAGGTCACATTCAACTAACATAAATTAACTTTTTAGTTGAAATAACAGGGAAGAATTCAAGATTTAGGATTCAAGATTCCTTACTGTCATTTCCAGTACACAAGTGTTAAGGAGAACAAAATAATTGTTACTCCAGATGCAATGCGGCACTTAAAACAAAGTAAGACAAAGAACACAATACATATAAATCCATAAAATAGATTGTATGCCAATAAAGTGACACTAGATACAGGAGTGTCTGTATGTAAGGTGCCTCTGACAGGAAATGATAAAGTAGTGGCGGTGGTGGGGAGTTGTGGAAGTGTGGTTTAGTGGGTGGAGGTGTTGATCAGCCTTACTGCTTGGGGAAAGTAATTGTTTTCAAGGCTGGTGGTCCTGGAGTGGATGCTACGTAGTCTTCCCTCTGATGGGAGTGGGACAAACAGTCTGTGAGAAAGGTGGCTGGGATCCTTCATGATGTGGCGCAGCAGTGGTTAGCACAACGCTTCACAGTAAAAGTGACCCAGGTTCAATTCCCACCACCGCCTGTGAGGAATTTGTACATTCTCCCCGTGACTGCGTGGGTTTCCTCCAGATGCTCTGGTTTCCTCCCACAGTGCAAAGACTGATAGGTTAATTGGTCCTGCGATTTGGCTAGGATTACCTCGAGGGCAGTATGGTTCAAAGGGCCAGAAGGGCTACATCTCAATAAATTAATGTTACTGGCCCTTTTCTGGCACCTTTCAGTATACACATCACAGCTGACATAGAGAACGCGGTTAATGTTCTCCACAAAATGCTCATGGAATGGGAGTGTGATTGCCTAGATTTAAAAAATGAGTTAAGTATGAATAGACAAGTAGCAGACGGAATTTAACACAGAGATGTGTGAGGTAATGTAATGGGTTGGGGCAGTAGATATTAAGTTACACAGTTCTGAAGAGTAAGCAGGAAGCTGCAGACCCTACTAAATACATAATACGTAAAGCAAACAAAGCTTGGGGCTATTAGTGGAAATACTCAATATAGAAAACAGAAGTTATGCTGGACCTTTAGAAAGAAATAACTAGAGTTTTAAGTTTACTTCCAATCAACATGTGAAGGTCCCTTAGGCTCTGGTGAAGAGGTTTTCCAGAATGGTTCGAATATAACATATTTTATTTAGCAAGTTTAATGGGAGAACCTGGGGTTGGATGAAAGGGGTATTTGCTAGAGACGTACAAGCTAAGACAGGTTAAGAAAAATTAAACAAAAGGAAAGCTATTTCCAATAAGTTAAGGTACAAAGGCTAAAGAATATGGAGTTAGACATAGCCTCTTCTACTCCATGACCTAGAAATCCTTCTCTACATCAGCGGTGGAAGCAAAAATAAGCAATTAATTCAAAAGGGAAATCATGTGGCACTTGAGGTGGCACGTGGACAGAGTGGGGGAAAAGGGGACTGACTGGATTGCTCTACACAGAAGGTGCTGTAGGAATTCTGGAGGATCAGACAGCATCCGCTGAAGGAAAGGGACAGTTGACATTTCAGGTGAAGACTCTGCACAACGTTGGTAAAGACCAAATTTCCCGGTGGCCAAACATTTTAATTCCTATCCTGATTCCCGTTCTGACATATTGGTCCACTTCTACCATGATGAGGACACTCGGACACTCTCAGGTTGGAGGAGTAACACCTCATATTCCATCAGGGTCACCTCCAACCCGATGGCAAGAACATCGATTTCTCCTCTTTTCATTCCCCATTTGGCCTCATACCTCTTCTCCTCACTTGCCTATCAACCCCCCGCCCCATGCCCTCCCGATTTCCATCCTTCTTCCCTTTCTCCCATGGTTCACTCTCCTCTCCTATCAGACTTCTTCTTCAGACTTTTATCTTTCCCACCCACCTGGCTTCACCTATCACCTTCCAGCCAGCCTCCTTCCCCTCTCCCCACCTTGTCATTCTGACATCTTTCTCCTTCCTTTCCATTCCAGATGAAGGGTCTCAGCCTGAAACTTTGACTAACTACCGTAGATGTCGGATTATAAGCCGCTACTTTTTTCCCACATTTTGAACAGCTTTGAACACTGCGGCCTTTACTACGGTGCGGCTAATGCATGATTTTTTTTCATGCCGCCAAAAACATTTTGCCTCGTAACAGTAGACCAATAAAATTGATGAGTAGTTCACAGAGGTCCAATGAAATTGTACGATAAATCAAGCGCACTTTCACAATTAAATTATTGTAAATCAGTCATTTGTACTCACCCTCATCAACATGGAAAACACTCGAAGAAAAGCATTGTGCTGCCTTTATGGCAGTTATTTAGTTTATAATATTTTTGCTTAGTAATTCATTTGTTAGTAACTTCTAGTTAAAGTTAGAAGTGTTTTAACTATATTTGTTTTCTGTACTACATCCCGGGATGCTATGACGTCACACCCAGTTTCGCCGCGTCTTGTGGGAAATATACCGGTTTGCAATAAACGGGAAGGAGGGGGGCGAGCGCATTACGCGAGCGGCATTAGATCTGAGCGAACGCTGCTTTTAAGTTAAAGGCGATCAATAACTTTTCCTGGTAGGCTGCAGTATATATATTTTTTACCAGTCGTTAGGAGATATTGGAATGTTGTTCAGTAAAAAAGTATACGCAACGTAATTTGTGTTACCGATACGTATGTATATTTAAAAGTAGCCGCGTTACAGGCACGGTTCGAAAAAAAGCATTTGCAATATGTATTTGTTTATGTTACCATATGGATTTAATTAAAAGTTAAAAAATCCTCACGTGT
This sequence comes from Hemitrygon akajei, assembly GCF_048418815.1. NCBI lineage: Eukaryota > Metazoa > Chordata > Chondrichthyes > Myliobatiformes > Dasyatidae > Hemitrygon > Hemitrygon akajei. The sequence goes on from NC_133154.1 coordinate 10,430,143, forward strand.
AATATCTTTCTGTGTAAATATCTCATATTACAACGTGGGACACCTGCAGCCGAAAATCCGGTGCGGCCTGTACAAGTACAAAATTGATTTTCTTTCTAAAATTAGAGCCAGCGGCTTTTAATCAGGTGCGCTCTGTAGTGCAAAATCTACGGTATTCATTTCCATAGATGCTGCCTGACCTGCTGAGTTCCCCCAGCATCTCGTGTGTGTACTAAAGACCTCCTTCCAAGCCACAGTGATCCAGTGACTCCCTGATATCTCAAATCCTCCACAACACAGTGAAGACTCACCTTTCCCAGTCGATCCCCTTTACTAAAGGGCTGGTATGGCATGTCCTTGAACTGCTCTGGCACAGCACATGGTCCCCATCCAAAAGGATTATCCTGGATCACCGGGGTCAAGAATCGTGCCATCTTCTATGGTTCTGCTACAAAAAGACAAAAGAACACCCAGTGAAGTGGGGAGTAAGATAGCGGACACTGTGTCACTGACTGCAGATGAAGGCACTCCCCCAATTTCCTACCACAACTGATCCAATTAAGCAGAGATCACTGGAGACTGGGACAGGGATGGGTCTGAGTCAAAGGAAAGGGAACACAGGGCATGAAGGTGGAAGAGAGCTGAGGGGAGCAGAGAGAGCTATTAGAGAAGGAAGAGATGCTCAAAATCTACAATGGAGACACATCCTGGGAATAAATCTCTCCAGGAATGACTATTTGTCCAATTATTTTCAATTCTATCTACATTGGACATGAAATATCCCACTCTTGTAGTGTCTGGGATTGTCCTTTAGCTGGTATGCATGCCAATATACCAAACCCCCTTCAATGAACAATAAATGTACCAAATGCACACTTTGGTACACATCACACACACACACACTCACTCACACACACACTTTGAAGGACTTATCTCATATCAATATTATATAGCACAGTACCAGACCCTTTGGCTCAACTAATCCCTGCCCCACCCAAGCTAGTCTCATTAACCAATATTTGGCTCATAACCTGCTAAACCTTTCCAATCCATGTACCTGTCCAGTGTACGGACAATGCAGGCTCACAGTAAGACCCTGAAAACTGGGATCCACTTTCCCTATTTCTGGAGCCGTCTCTAAAGATCAGCTTTGTCACATGCACATCAGTGAAATGCATCAATCTGTCCCAACGAACGTGCTAGGGGCAGCCCGCGAGTGTCGCCACGCTTCTGGAGCTAACAGAGCATGCCCACACAACTTACTAACCCTAACCTGTAACCCGCACCATCATAGAAAGAACGTACAAACTCCGTACAGACTGTCTGTCTGTCTAGGTACCATTATCCAATGTGGACGTTGGTGACCATGGTTTTCCATACAGATCGATCCCTTGTTCTTTCGATGACTTCCATTTCCTCGATGTCTAGCCACCTGGCTAAGCTTTTGATGTACATAAGCCGAGGTCTTCCTCTAGGTTTGCTCCCTCGATCTTTCCAGAGAGTATGAGATTTTCTAGTTCATCTTTCCGTATGATGTGTCCTAGGAATCTGAGTTGTCTCTTATTGTTGGTACGAGTGATCTAACTGCTTGGGCTCTTCTGAGAACTTCTTCATTTGATGTGTTGTGTGGTCCATGGTATTTTAAACATTCTCCTGTAGAACCATAACTCAGCTGCTTCCAGTCTCTTTTCCATTGCTGGGGAAATGGTCCAGCATTCACTTCCATAAGTCAGGATAGAATAAATGAAGCACTGCAGTATTCTGTTGTTAGTGTACATGCTCATCTTTCTGTCTGTTAATTTGGTCTTCATTTTCTGGAAAGGCTCCTTTTGCCAGTGCTGTTCTGTATTTGATATCGGTGTCGCACCTGCCATCACTTGTTATTTGGCTGCTGAGACAGCTCAATTTGTTGATTTGTTTGATGTTTGTATTTCCGATCTTGATCACACGTTGTGGGATGTTTGTCTTTCTGGAGATGACCATGCTTTCTGTCTTCTTGGTGTTGAATGAGAGGCCTCTGCGATTACTTTCAGCTGCCACTATAGTGAGTAGTTCTCGAAGGTTTGTTTCTGAGTCAGCTATTAGTACGATGTCATCAGCATAGCTGATGTTATTTATATTACAGCCTCCAATTGTGAGTCCTTTGATGTCTTTGATACTTCTCAAGATATTCTCACTATACAGGTTGAATAAGTCGGGTGAAAAGACACAACCTTGCGTGATTCCTAAGGCCTCAGGTTCAAAGGGAAGGCTGAGGCCTTGCAGACAGTGCGGGGAACTGAACCCTCACAGGTGATCACTGGAGCTGTAGAGTGATTGTGTTGAGTGTGTCCAGCCGCCGATGCCCGTCCTGATGAAGACAGACATTCATGTTGAAACTCATCACTGCCTTCAATGTTGCAGCAAGTCCTTGTTCGAGTGCCGGAAAGGGTATCAAATCCTCAGCCTATGGGACAGCAGTGGTACCTGCCCTGCTATATTTTTCTGAGACAGTGAGCATCTCAAGGCACTGGGAAACACCAAAACATCGAACTGTGCCACATTTGTGTAAGGTAACTTTTTTTTAAAAAAAACACAGAGAGGAGAGTACCTGGAAGGTGCTACCTGGGTGTGAGGAGGAAACAGTAAGAGAGTTAGATTTTGGGGGCATTTAGACAAGTACATGAACATGGTGGGAGAGGAGGAATATTGATTACAAGCAGGCAGATGGGATTAATTTAATCTGACTTCACCGTTAGCACAGACATTGTATGCCACAGTGACTCTTCCAGTGCTGTACTGTTCTAGGTTCGGTAGGAGGAGAAACAGCCAAGCCAACACCCACAGTACTGATGCCCTGGTTCGTCCCAGTTGGATACACTGGGCTTGTGCACCTAAACATAGGTTCCCGAAGCACACAGGGTCAGCTTAGGAGCTGTTTTCCAGCCAGACAAGAGAAAACGGGTCATCAAGGGCATTCTCAAAGCTTCCCAGGAATGCAATATCCTCACTCAGTCCTGGGAACCTCTGATGAGCCACGATCACTCGAAATGTATTTGGGGCAGTACTCTAGGACCTTGAAGTCATAGACTGAAAACACACAGAGAAAGGCCCTGTTAACCATCTGCCTATCCTACTAGCCACCTCAGACACTAAAGAGATTCTGCAGAGTCTGGAAATCTTAAGCAACACACACAATACTAGAGGAACACAGCGGGTCGGGCAGCATCTACAGAGAGGAGTAAACAGTCAACATTTCAGGCTGAGACACGGCATCAGGACTGGAAAGCATTCTGGATTCTGCCCCTTCCCAATCCCGATGAAGAGCCTTGGCCTGAAGATTTATGTCCCTCCATCAATGCTGGTGCTGCGCGAGCTTCAGAGTTCCTCCAGCCATTTTAGACCAATAGGAGCAAAATCCGGCTAATTGGCACACCGAGTCTGCTCCGCCATTTCACCAAGGCTGATCCATTTCCCTCTCAGCCCCAGTCTCCTGCCTTCTCCCCGCATCCCTTCATGCTCCGACTAATTAAGAATTTATCAACTCCTGTTTTAATTATATCCAATGGCTTGACCTCCACAGCCGCCTGTGGTAATGAATCCCACAGATTCACAGACTTTGTGGACGTTATTAGCCACCTCCCGTCCGATGTGTGGAAGAGCCTGTGGTTCCCATTAGCCACCCCAGAACCTGCTGAACTAGGCTGGAAGTAAATCATGCTCGATCCCAAAGGTGTGCCCAAGAAGCAACAGACTAGGTACACACAAAACTCAAGACTGAGCCCGAGAGACCCATGTGGACACAGAAAACTGGCCCCTCAAATTCACCAAAAGTCGCTAGGATTCACTTGGCACAAAAAAGGGCTGTGTGTTTTTATGTTCTAATCACATTGTTTAATGAAAACGTCTTGCTTACTTGCGAATGCTGCTGACATGATGTGATGCGCTTGTGATTAATTGCACTTGCGCACACGACATCAGACTTGACCCTGACAGCGCCAACTCCCGAGACGGAGCCTCGCGTGAGAGCCAGGAGAGCTGCTGTGGAGGCCGGAGACTGGGTTCATCTCATCCCACGCACCCACCTCTCACTGACAGCAATACGTCCCATCATCCTGTCCCGTTTTAGGTGCTGGCTTATGGTACCATCGCGTGGCTGTTACCGTAGTAACATCATCGTGCCGCTCCGTTACCCCGCAACGTTACTGTATAGTTTGGTGTGCACTGGTCATTCACTGTCTCGGCTCCAACAGACAGAGGGGCGATCACAGAGTAACACTGGTATTGGTGGGCACACCCTGGACATAACTGTAAGAGTTTCCCAGAGTTTCTTCCCACATTCCTAGGGCGTACGGTTAGGATTACTACACCACAGGCACGTTACATTGAGTGGCAACACTTGCAGGCTGCCCCCAGCACATGCTTGGACTGTACTGACACAAACACATTTCACGGTATGTTTGGATGTACACGTGACAAATAAAACTAATCTGTTAGTTTCTCACACCAGAGTACAACACCAATGTATACAAGACCATAAGACATAGAATTAGGCCATTTAGCCCATCGAGTTTGTACTGCCCTTCCATCATGACTGATCCACTTCCCTCCCAATCTCCCGCCTTCTCACCAGAATCTTTCACACTCTGATTTATCAAACACTTACAAGTATCTTAAATATAGTTGTACCACGCAGTAACACTGATATGGATTTGTGTTAACACTGGAGAGAGTGGCATCGCAAATCCTAAGTGACTCCGAGGTTTGTTAATCGTGAGCAGAGTTCTGCCTGTGTTACACTGGAGAGTACTGGTGAATCTACTTGCGCTGGGCTGCAGTATGGACAGTTTGCCATTGACGAGCACGCAGGAACGGTGGGCAGTCATCTCAACACTGGGAGGGGTATCAGTGTAAAATACCAGGATTCGGTACAAGCTGGTCTGTAGAAGCCACAACTTCAGGAACAGGCTGCAAGATTCTTCACGTCACCATTTGTCCAACCTCCCTCATAGTTTTTCATCTAATGGTAGGCCGAGACAAGTTTGCTGAACACAGCTCTGTCATGAACACTGGAATGGGGGGCTGTGGGGTCCCCGTGGACCACTGGGAGGAGGGGTGACTGGTAACAGGTGAGGAGGGGAGGCTGAGGCTCCCCTTTAACACGGGGAGGGGTAGGGGGGTAAAGGTATGGTCTCCATAACGGGGAGGGGGCGGGAATGGCCACCACAGATTCACGGAACTGAACCAGCGGCTGTAACGTCCTCCCCGGCCCAGTCTCACGGAGTTACTCTCGGTTAAAGGCGGCTCGACGCTGAGGCCCAAGGAGTGAACCGGGAGATGTCTGACGCCGCCGACCGGAACCTCTCCATCTGCCCTCACAGAGACAAAATCCTCGCCCTGGGTTACGGATCAGCCTCCGGGAGCCCTCCCCCGCCGCACTAACCTGCCTTTCCCGCCCGATGGCGACGGATTCCGAGAGTTGAGAAGAACCGGCGGCTCCGCCACGGTGGGGATCTGCCTCACTGCCGCAAAGTGGGTGTCGCGACACTGTCGCAACGAGAGTTTTGTACAACACCAATGCGAAGTCTTTCCCCTTGTGGACTTTACCCAAGTGTTTGTTTGTCCTGAGAAATGAGCAATAGTTTGCTTAAACGAAATCAAACCACCTAAAACTGGATTGTCTCTAACAACTACTTTACGATAGCGGTGCCACACTACCAGAAAGCAGGTCCGCCCCTTCTTACGATAATGCCGTAAACTTTGCCGCTCCAGTCAGTGCTGGCAAAAAACTGTCCGAGTCGTTGGAGTTCGCTGCGAGCAGCGACGCCCGGTGGCCTGGAGCGGTACTGCGGTGGTCGGCGCTGCTGAGAGATGGTATTAACGCAACCGCGACTGGCTGTAAGGTTTCAACACAAAACATTAAAACTCGGTCTCTCTCTTTTCGAATGCTGACCGACCTGCTGAGTATTTCCAACATTTTCTGTCTTTTTTTTAAAATTTTGATTTGAACTAATCAATTGTCATCAACTCATTGCTATCCTTCAAAATAGCCAGAATCAAACTTATCACTGGCGTCTGTCATAAAATTTTGTTGCTCTTGATATTATTTTGTGTTTTTTTTTGCGCTACGTCGGATCTGGAGTAACAATTATTGTGTGCTGTGTCTGCAAGGCTGAGTCGGGCAGTGCCTTGGAAGTCCATAGCGGGGTTACTCCCTTCTGCATGGGATGGCGAGTCTGTCAGGACCCTCGGGAAACTGTGGTGATTTCTTTTGAACTTACAGTCCTTTAACATCTTGGACTATTTTTACTGTGCCTATAGTCTGTTTCTTTTTATCAATTATGCTATTGTTTGCACTGTTGTAACTATATGTTGTAATTATGTGGTTTTGTGCAGGTCTTGTAGCTTTAGTTTTTGGTCTTGTTTTTGTCTGGTAAATTTGGAGCTCCTTTCCAGGGAACGCGCTAAGATGGCAGTGCGATATTAATACGCAGCAGCCTCTCCGGACTCTGGATTGGGGATCGCCAAACGTTATGTGGATTTTCTGGTGTAGTCTGTTTTGTCGTGTGCTTTTGTGATATCATCCTGGGGGAACGTTGTCTCGTTTTGTAACTGCATTGCATTTGTGGTTTCTAAATGACAATAAACTGAATCCGAGTCTGAATGATCTCATTCTCCTTTATACTCGTGTACTGGAAATGACAGTTAACAATCTTGAACTTTAACCTGGTCCACGACGAACCTAAGACTTCACTCCTGCAAAACCGTACATTTCTCTTTCAGACATGTCTCTTTCTCGTACAGACATTTCTGTGTCTACCGAAAGAGCCTCTTAAATGTCCCCATTGTATCTGCCTCTGCCACCACCCCCAGCAGTGCATAGCATGCACCCATCATCTATACCTACCTGTGGCAATCCCCCTATACTTCCTCCCAATCGCCTTCAGATTAGGCCCTCTCATATTAGGTATTTCCGTTCTGGGAAAAAGGGACTGGCCATCCACTCTGTCTATGCCTCTGTCAAGTCGCCTCTTATCCTTCTTCACTCCGAAGTGAAAAGCTCCACTTTTACAGATGTGAATGTTAATCTGTTTTTAACTTTGAAGAACTTTATTGAAGTTATTCCGATTTCTTGGACATTTTAGAGGTAGTGTGTGTTTTTTTTTTACAGACAGAGTGGCAGGTGCATGGACCGGGCTCCCGGAGGTAGTGGTAAAGGCAGGGACGTCAGGGAGATTTAAGAGACTCTGGGATAGGCGTGTGGATGAACGACAAATGGAGATTTTATGTGGGAGGGAAGGCTCAGATTGATTTTGGAGCACAACGTTGTGGTCAGAATCAGAATCAGAGTTAATATCACCGACCTATGTCATGAAATTTATTACCTTTGTAGCAGCAGCACAATGCATTACGTGACAGAAAATATTAAATGGATTATAAAAAGTATATTCATGTGTATCAAATAGTTAAAAATAGGGTGAAAACTGAATTTTTTATAAAGCGAGGTAGTGTTCATGGGTTCAATGTCCATTCAGAAATCGGATGGCAGAGGGGAAGAATCTGTTTCTGAATCACTGAGTGTGTGCCTTCAGACTTCGGTTCCTCTGTCCGGATGGTAACAGTGAGAAAAGGGCATGCCCTGGGTGATGGGGGTCCATAATAATAGAGGCACCACTCCTTGAAGATGTCTTGGATACTACAGAGGCTAGAGATGATTTTACAACTTTCTGTAGCTTCTTTTGACCCTGTGCTCCCCTCCCAATACCAGACAGTGATGCAGCCTGTCTGAACACTCTCCACGGTACATCTGTTCTCAAATTTTCAAGTGTTTTGGGTGACAAACCAAATCTCCTCAAACTCCCAATGAAATACAGCCGTGATCGTGCCTCCTTTATAGTTGGGTCCAGGTTAGATCCTCAGAGATACTGACACCCAGGAACTTGAAGAGCCTAACTACTGTTTTATGTCACACTTGCAAATCTTTCTTGCTCCTTTCTGGAGTGGAAATACTTTTACTTATTTATTGAGGTGCAGTGTGGAACTGGGCCACACCACCCAGCGATCCCCCTAACCCTCGACAATTTATAATGACCAACTAACCTACCGGTAGGTCTTTCGACTGTGGGAGGAAACCGGAGCACCTGGAGGAAACCCCCTGGGGTAACTGGGACAATGTACAAACTCGTCCCATTCAGCGGCGGGAATCGAACCTGTACCGTAAAGCGTTGTGCTAACCTCTATACTACCGTGCCATCCTCCTTCCAACGCAATCCAAACTGTACTCTCCAAAACAACCACTGTTAATCATTTGGGTCCAATGTCCTTAAAATAAAGTTTATTAAAACAAAATTACAGAAATGTACAAAAGTTTATACCAAATGTTTAGTGTAAAGTCATTTCTTTATGTAACATACATGCATTCACATTGTTGTTTCAAAGATGAACAAGTCTCACGTACATTCTTCTTGCAATAATCCTGGAATGCCTTTAAACATTTTCATCCTGCATGAGAGCAAGTTCTGAGCCCCATTTAGAAAAACACCAAAAGTTATAAACTATAAATACTATTACTGGAGTCATTTAGGACGTTGAATCCTCTGAATTCAGAACAGCATGAAATACTGAGAGCAAATCTTTTACAATTTTAAGCAAGTGTAACATGTCTGGGTCCCAACTCCCAAGGGTGCTGGCTCTGAGTGCACTCCAGATCCCATGGGTCCTGGTTGTGTCTGTATCCCGGCCCCAGTGGGTGCCGTCTCGGTCTGTATTCCCACCGCGTTCCTCTTGAACCAGAGCGGGTAATTAAACTTACCACGGGCTTCCAGCCAGGTACAGGTATCGATTATAACCGGCGTTTCAATGAGAAACTCTGCCATCTTCAGGATGAGAGAGTTTGTCATCGAAACATTTGTAATAATCGATATCTGCACCCGGCTGGAAGCTCGAGAAGGGTTTGTTCATCATTCTCACCGGGAAAGCACTAGATCCTTTTTCAGAGGGGGTACCTTTACTCACCCCATCACTTAACTGTCCCCACAGCCTCTAGACTCACTTTCAAGGATTGTTTGTTCATATTCTCGATATTTATTGCTTACTTATAATTATTATTTCTTTCTTTTTGTATTTTACATGGTTTGCACATTGGTTGTTTGTCCCCTGTTGGGTGCGATCTTTCATCGATTCTATTGTGATTTCTGTATTTACTGTGAATGCCCTCAAGAAAACGAACCCCGGGGTTGTATGTGGTGACATTTATGTACTTCGATAATAAGCTTACTTTAAACTTTGTACTTGGGTCTGGGGTGCCAGCCTAGCTTCTTAGGGAATTCAAGATTTAGAAGCAGAAGGCACTAATTAAACTAACCGTCCAAAGGTTCATTTATTATCGAAGTGTCAACCTCCGGAATTCTTCTTCTCCAGACAGCCACGGAACCGAGGAAGAAAGGGACGATTCCTTTTGTTCATCAACCCCCACAAATCCCTCCTCCCCGCACAAAAAAAAAACATGAATGGAACAGCCACGTCAATCCCACCCCCTGCACACACAAAAAAAGAGAGAAAGTCTGGGTGAAAAATGCAGAATATAAAAAGCTATAAGACTGAGAAAAAAGTCCATATCCCGAACACAGAAAACCTGGGTAACATAACCGTGGTCGCCATGGCAGCGTAGCAGTTAGCGCGACGCTATCACAGCTCGGGACGTCGGAGTTCAGAGTTCAATTCTGGCGACCTCTGTACCCCCTCCTCGCAGGGTTTCCCAGAGTGCTTTGGTTTTTCTCCCCACAGGCACACCGAGTAGGTTAATTGGTCATTGTAAATTGTCCCCGTGATTGGGTTAGGGTGAAATCGGGGGTGCCGGGGATTGCTGGAGTGGTGCCCTCGAAGGGCCGGAAGGTTCTAGTCTGTGCTGTTTCGCTAAGTGAACTGGGGCAGGCCAGTCAGACTCTCGTCTCTTCTCCCATGCACTAAGATCACGGCTGTTCTCTGTCCCACCACGTCCATCCTCCGCAAGCTGCCCCGGATGGTCCAGGCCTTCCCCTGAGCCCCGACTCCACTGGCCACCGGCTTCTCTCCTCCCGGCTCAGGCCGGTGCTGGTTCTGTGTGCAGTCCCAGCGGGAGGGAGCATTTCTGTGCGGCAGCCGGGAGGAGAGGTGTCGGCAGGCCGCCGGGTAGACTCTGGAGGAGAGGGGGGAGGGTGGTGTCGAATCGGCGGCTGTCTGGCCCGCTGAGTTCATCCAGACGATTGCCTGTCGCTCCACATTCCCGACTCCCGTCTGCATCCGTATCAGTTCGGAGGGCTGAACCTCGAAATGGTTCCGGTTAATGTGATTCCGAACCTTGGGAAAAAGTGGGAAAACCTTCTGTCTGGAATGATTATGGAAGATCAAAGCCCGAATCCCGGAAGTCCATGCCCGATGGCCAAAGCCTGCCCTGTTGTGAGGGGGACTGTCCACGTGTGTGGGTAGATCGTCGCGAGGGAGGACCGGGGCCTGTTCTGCTGTTGTTGTTTCATTGCTCGTTGTGTTCTGTGTTGTTCGTTCGAGTGTTGTGGGCAGGTGACGTTGGTGCCTGGGCGTGTGGTAACACTCGCGAGCTGCCCATCCCACCCCACCACACCTTGCTGGTTTTAACGGGAATTTGACTGTTTCTGCGTACGTGTTGTGAATCAATCTGGATCCGAATCTGCAAGGCGTTTACACACACCTGGTTTACCAAGCCGCTACTTACTGGCTTAAGTGGCGACTTCCTCGTGGCCATTGGAACGAAGAAAGCGACTAAATATTTTGCCGTTCACACTGGTAAACAATTGCTGCGAGCTGCAGCCTGTGGCTTCCCCCGTCGGGGTTGAGCCGTACGATGTGGCATTTTGCCGGTGTGTTTGGAGCCTTGCTGGGGCCAGGACGGTCGCAGCCATGTCCGGGGCTGGAGTTGCTGAACGAGGGGGAAATTCGACGCAGCGGAGGCGAGGCGAGATCCGAGGTCTGAACGATTTGAGAGCCGTAGCGAAGCGGCAGAGCCCGGGTCCGAGAGTGAGGAATGTCCCGCGGTTTGGACGACTTAAGCACGGGCCGGGCCGGATTGAAATGGCCGGGGTGCCGGGGCCGGGGGCGAGAGAGGGACCAGCTCGGCTCACTGCTCTGTGGGATGCGCCGGACTGGTGCTTTCGAGTCGGCTGCAGTGATGCTTGGCATTGTGAACTTCAGTTCTGAACGCTGTTTGCTTGGTTTTACCGTTTGCACAATTTGTTTTTTTTTCTCTCTCTCTCAGCACATTGGGTGTTCTTTAGCTTCTAATGGTTTCTGTTGGGGGTTCTATGTTTCGTGGCTGCCTGTAAGGAGACGAACTTCGAGGCTGCATAAAGTACACATACTTAGATAGTAAAATGTCCTTCGAACTTTTGAAAATACAGAGGAGGCAAAGCACTGGCGACCTAGTCAACAGGTTGACCCAATGCTGCTGATACCAGACCCCTCGATGACAGTTTTTCACTCTGTAATGTGAACTTATCCAAAACACTCATCGCCTTTTTTTTAGAGGAGGCAGAAGGTGGTGTTCTGCCCCCTCCCGTGCACCACAAGTTTACAAACATATTCTTTCTTGGTGATATGAAGAAATATGAATGTGCAGTTCTTCGCCTGGCCACGACGGGGCGCTGTTGTCCACGAAGTTGCCGGCCGTCCGACCCGGGACAGTCGGACATTCGGGTCCGAGTGATCGAGACGCGACGCGGGACCAGGAAAAGACATCAAACAGGTACACCAGGCTGTACCAGCAAATCTACTGTGGTGAACCCTCCCCATTTCCCCCCCCCCCCTTCCACACCTCGCAGAGCTCAAGCGATCCGGATTTATTCCCAAACTCCAGCACTCCGTCTGTGTGGAGTTCCCGCGTTCTCCCTGTGACCATCCCGAGCGCTCCGATTTCGTCCCGCACCCCAAAGGCGGGCCGATTGGCAGATTAGTTGCCCCTAATGTGTGGGTGAGTGGTAGAACTGGTTGGGGGGGGGGGGTGTGGAGTTGGTGGGAATGTGGGAAAAAGAAAATGAGAAGATGATGTCCAGCACACGCTCGAAGGGCCGAACGGCCTGTTTCCCTGCAGCACGAGTCTGCCGCCGACCCCTCACGAAATCCGGCACTTCTCTTTTTTACTCTTTATGGTGATGGTGCTGACTTGGCGTTCCAGGATCGGAGAGCTCGACCTTCCTGTAAAATCCAAAAGGCACAGGCTTGAACCTGGGCAACAACTGGAACTTCATTCATATAGCGCCTTCAACCATACAGAAGCAATCCCCCGCCCTGTCCCTGCTCTTGATCAAAAACAAAACTGTCCCAAAACAAAATTAATGCAGCGACACCGGTCAGGTAGTGTCGGGGAGCTGGGGGTGGGAGGGGACGGTGTTGAGGAATTGCAAACGTTTCTTCACAAAACCCCGCATCAGGACTCAAACCATCTGTAGTTCTCCCTCACTGAGATCCCCGGCGGGTTCTTTGTAGGTAAATCAGCCACGATCGAATGGCAGCACGCTGTTTCCGCTGAGCTGCGTGGCCGCACGTGGTAGCTGAAATGCCCCCGCGCACATAGCCTCGTTGCCGCGCAGTTGGAATTATTTCTTATATAATGTTCAATTAAAGCGCCCGGCAGTCTCCAGGCCCCGTAAAAACTCCCTGCTCAGCGTAAGGGTTGGTCCGCGCAGCTGTTAACAAAAAGTCGGAGGGAACGTTGGATGCAGAGTCGATGGGCTGAATGGCCCAATTCTGCTCCTTTGTTTCAGTACAAACAAATTCTGCTCCTGCGTCAGTAAAAGACGGTTTCTGAATTAAGAACAGAAAATGCTGGAACTGGCCAGTCAGTCTGAAAATACAGTCAGATCCAGGCTACCCAACTAAGCTCGCCCCTTTTGCCTGTGTTTGGCCCAAATCTCCCTAAACCATGGGTTCCCAGCTTTTTTTGTGCCATGGACTCCTCCCATGTACCAAGGGGTGCACGGACCCCAGGCTGGGAACCCCTGCTCTGAACCTTTCCTGACCACGTATCTGTCCCGGTCGGTGTCTCCTAAATGTTATTGATGCAGTTTCAAACACTTCTCCCAGCTGCTCATTTCACCCACACACCACCCTCTGCGTGGAGAAGCTGCCCCTCGGGTTGCTTTTAAATCTTTCCCCCGTCTCGACTGAAACCGTCGCCACGAAGGATTCTGCAGGTGCTGGAAATCTTGAGCAAAACACACACACACAAAACTCAGCAAGCCCGGCAGCATCGATGTTTCAGGCCGTGGCTTGGATGCCTCCTGACCTGATGGGCTCCTCCAGCATCCCTTGTGTGCCAACCCTACGCCCTCTGCTTTTCCACTCCTTTTCCTTGGGAAGTAGACGTTAACTCAGATTCTGTCCCTGCCTGACCTGCTGAGAATTTCCAAAACTCGCGTTCCTTGTTACTAAGGGGCTTTCGGGGGCAGCTGGACATTGGTTCAGTTGCGGGGGGAAGGTTTGAGCAGATTGAGAGAGAGGCAGAGGGGTGGGCAGAGGAGGATTTCAGAGTCAACTAGATAAAAGCAAGCCTGCCAACGAGGGAGGGGACTGTCGAGGTCAGAATTTTAGGAGCACAAAGATCTTAGTGTGTTACAGGGCTGGAGGTTCAGACACAGGCAGAGCCTAGATCACAGAACTAATGATCTTAATACTGTTTTTTTCCACAGTTTGCCTTCTTGTGCACATTGTCTTTGTTTATACAGTTTTTCATTGATTATATTGTATTTCTTTTTCCTGCAAATGCCTGCAAGAAAATGAACCTCAGGGTTGTGTATGGTAATGTATATATACTTTGGTAGTGAATTCACTTTGACCTTTGAATTTTGACATACACTCAGTGGCCAGTTTATTAGGTACACCTGTAGACCTGCTCGTTAATGCAAATATCTAATCAGCCAATCAGGTGGCAGCAACTCGATGCGTAAAAGCATGCAGACACGGTCAAGAGGTTCCATTGTTGTTCAGACCAAACATCGCAAAGGGGAAGAAATGCGATCGAAGTGACTTTGGCTGTGGAATGATTGTTGGTGTCAGATGGGGTGGTTTGAGTATCTCAGAAACTCCTGATCTTCTGGGATTTTCACGCACAGCAGTCTCTAGAGTTTACAGAGAATGGTGTGAAAAACAAAAAGCATCCAGTGAGCGGCGGTTCTGAGGGCGAAATCACCTTGTTAATGAGAGAGGTCAGAGGAGAATGGCCAGACTGGTTCAAGCTGACAGGAAGGTGACAGTAACTTAAATAACCACACGTTACAACAGTGGTGTGCAGAAGAGCATCTCTGAATGCACAACACTTCAAGCCTGGAAGTGAGTGGTCTATAGCAGCAGAAGACCACAAACATATTGTCAAAAATGAGAGCAGTCCCAGGAGAACAGTCAGATTGGTTCAAGCTGACAGGAAGGTGACAGTAACTCAAATAACCACACGTTGCAACAGTGGTGTGCAGAAAAGCATTTCTGAATGCACAAAATGTTGAACTTTGAATTGGATGGGCTCCAGCAGTGGGTTTCACTACTATACCTAATAAAGGGCTCACTGGATATGGATAAATATGTAGATTGATAAATATGTAAATAATGCGAAAGAGGCTGTGTTCGCGGGGCGTTCAGAAATCTGATGGGGGGGGAGGAACTATTCATCTTTCTGTGTTTTTTTACACGTTGGAAACACTCAGCAGGCCGGGCAGCATCTGAGGAGGGGGAAAGCTGACATTTCAGCCATTTTCCATACTAAAGCATATTAAAAACTTGTGCAATTGTACCGTGCTGAGCACCATAACTGGCTGCGTCACCACCGGGAATGCGGGTTGGGGTGGGGATGGGGAGCGACTGCACAGGATCGAAGTAAGCTCCAGGGAGTTGTAAACTCAGTCAGCCCCATCATGAGCTCCAGCCTCCGTAGCAGCCAGGACATCTTTACAGACCCCCATCACCCATGTCATGCCTTGTTCTCATTGCTAACATCAGGAAGGAGGTACAGAAGCCTCAGGTCCCACACCACCAGGTTCAGGAACTGTTATTAACCCTCAATCATCAGGCTCTTGAACCAGAGGGGATAACTTCACTCAACTTCACTTGCCCCATCATTGAAATGTTCCCACAACCCATGGACTCAGTGGCGTCACATAAAAACAACTCTGCACTTCAACGCCAGTAAGACCAAGGAATTTGTCGTGGGCTTCAGGAAGGGGAAGTCGGGAGGACGCACGCCAGTTCTCATCAAGGGGCCGGCAGCGGAAAGGACGAGCGGCTTCAACATCTCCGAGGATCTGTCCCCGAAGAAGACGTGCCGGTGTGATGAGGTTTGGTGTATCACCAATAACTGAAGCAAATTTCTACAGATCTGCGGTGTAAGGTATTCTGACCTGCTGCATCACCGCCGGGTATGGGGGCTCCAGTGTGCAGGACCGAAATAATCTGTCCTCCATGTGCCAGCTCCATCACAGGCACGTGGGGGACGGCTGCGAAGACCAGAGGCTCAAGAAGGCAGCATCATTCATTAAGGGCCACCACCATCTGGGACATCTTATCATTACCACAATCAGGGAGGAGATACAGGAGCCTGAAGACCCACACTCAAAGTTTTAGAAACTATTTCTTCCCTCTGTCAACAGATTACTCAATGATCCATGAACCCATGAACCTATTCCTCTTCTCCACCGTCTACTTATTTTGGGTGGCGTGGTAGAGCTATCTTTCCTTCCCTCAGCTAGCCTGCAGGTCACCCTTGGGCAAGGTGTGGCACCTGCTCAGCTCCCCGATCAGTCACGTGAAGCCATGGGGGAAGGTGGTGGATGGTCGTATGAGCAGCTGGTGCAAATCGCAAGTCCTGGTTACCACTGATGCCAGGCAGTTGATCTCTGAAGAGTAAGCACAAAGTACACTGCAGATGCTGTGGTCAAAGCAACACGTACAACACGCTGGAGGAACTCAGCAGGTCGGGCAGCGTCCGTGGAAGTGAGCAGTCAACGTTTAGGGCCGAGAAGTACAACACGCTGGAGGAACTCAGCAGGTCGGGCAGCGTCCGTGGAAGCGAGCAGTCAACGTTTAGGGCCGAGTCCTGACGAAGTGTCTCGGCCCGAAACGTTGACTGCTCGTTTCCACGGATGCTGCCCGACCTGCTGAGTTCCTCCAGCGTGTTGTACGTGTTGCTGATCTCGGAAGAGTATTGTAATGGCTGGGGTCACCTGTTTTGTGAAGTCACTGCCCAGAAGGCGGTGATGGCAAACCACTTCTGCAGAATTTAAACATGGCACATGTTTATTATTGTAATATAGTATTTTATGTTTGCTGCCACAAAACAACACATTTTCTCATGAAAACTGGCAATAATAACCCAATTTCCTAGAGTGCATTTACCTGCATTGGCTTTGTCCTGGACTTCAACCTCCTCTTTCTTCCTCTTGCCCTTGGTGCTTTTTTTGGAGGGTAGGTCTGACTCGGAGGGGCCGCTGGGGGCCAGCTCTGACAAGTCCCTGCTGCCCAGCAGGCTGGATCGGTCCTTTCTGGAGAGCGCCCTCCCAAAGTCGGGGAGCTTGAACTTGCTCCCGCCCACTTTGCTGCTATTGGGCATTTTGTGAGGCGGGACCAGGTCCTCCAGAGGCTCCGGTTGGTCGAGGCCCCTGACATCGTTCTTGAGCAGCCAATCACGGACGGCTTGGTGGCTCTTGCCGTTGTCCTCCTTCCTGCTTTCGTGCAGGGTTCCCCTGCGGTCCCGGCGGGCCAGAGTCCGGTCCCGTTCCGGGAGTTTATCGTCAATGGCCGGCGACAGCTTGTTGTCCGAGGCTGCCCGGCGAATCCCCTCCATCGCCAGCAAGTACTTGGGGTTGTGGAACTTGCGCTGGAGTTCGGTGGAGCGGGGAGGGATGAGGCCGCCCTCGGTGCCTTTGGCTCGGAGCCCCAAGTCCGAACTGATTCCGAGCTCCTTGTGCAGGTTCACGGCTTCTGAGTTGGCATAGAGCTCTCGGAACTCGTTGTCGAACGCCTCCAGGATCTGCCCGGTGAAGAGGGTGGTCATACTGCGGTGGAGCCGGGCACAGCTCCAGGTGAAACTGCCGGAGGGAAACGAGACGGAGGAGGTAGTGAGCAGAGAGAGAGGGAAGAAGGTTAGGGAGTGGGGTCCCAGGCCACACTGGGGAGCAGACACCTCTCCCAGCTCCTGACCTTGGGCAGATACAGACACACCAAGAGACATCTCAGCACAGGTATAACATTCATCACTTGTATAAAACACACACTCTGGGCCTGTACTTGCTGGAGTTTAGAAAAATGAGGAGGTATCTCATTGAAACCTATCAAGTATTGAAAGGCCTAGACAGAGTGGACTTGGAGAGGATGTTTCCTGTAGTGGGGCTGAGGGGGTGGTCTTGGACCAGAGGGCACATCCTCAGGATAGAAGGACGTCCCTTTGGAACAGAAATGAGGAGGAATTTCTTTAGCCAGAGGGTGTTAATCTGTGGAATTCATTGCTGCAGATGGCTGTGTTTATTTAAAGCGGAGGTTGATAGGTTCTTGATTGTTAAGGGCATAAAGGTACAGGGATGGATTTGGGAGGGATTTAAAAAATCAGCCATGATGGAATAGTAGAGCAGACTCGATGGGCTGAATGGTCTAATTCTGCTCCTAGGTCTTATGGTCATGGCATGTACACCCCATCTGAGCGGCCTGCCACGACCCCTCCCTACCCACCACAACTCACAGGCACGCGCCTGTCCTGCACTGGTCATTTCCCATCTTTCCTGCTGCTGTTTCACAGATTTATACATCAGTAATATTATACCGATTTTACCATCTTGCAGAAACAAGCACTTCACACTTTATGCGAGCCCGCCGATCTTCAGGCTGTGTCACTCCGGGATTTGTGCTGATATTATTTTCTGACTGTATCCCGCTGGCGTTCAGGGCAGCAATGAAGGTCCTCCATCTCTGTCCATACCGCCGTAGGAGGATCCTTCATTGCTGTTTCCATAAGGGTGGTTAGCCCTGAGCTGAACCCCTGAACCACTCTTAGTCTGACCTCTACCCTTTGACCTGTTTGGCATGGGTGACCCGACCAAGAGCCAAAGCATAAATCCCTGACTCCAGCCAACATAGCTCTCTGGGTCATTGAAGCACACAAGCCTTCAAACCCTACAAAAAGGTCGTAGTCCTCTTGGAGATGCTGATTAAATAAATAGGCATCCGTTAGTCTTGAGAGACCATGGATTTGCACCTTGGAAGGTTTCCAGGGCACAGGGTTGTATGGGAGACAGGCAGTTGCCCATGCTGCAAGTCTCCCCTCTCCACGCTACGGATGTTGTCCAAGGGAAGGGCACTAGGACCCATACAGCTTGGCACCGGTGTCGTCGCAGAGCAATGTGTGGTTAAGTGCCTTGTTCAAGGACACAACACACTGCCTTAGCTGAGGCTCGAACTAGTGACCTTCAGATCGCTAGACCGATGCCTTATCCACCAGGCCACACGCAAGATTGTAACTATATATACTGTGTGTGACTATACGTGCAGTGTTTTGTAGTTTGACCCCAGACTTCATTAAGGACCCCCATCACCCAGGACATGCCCTCTTCTCATTGCTACCATCAGGAAGGAGGTACAGGAGCCGGAAGACACACACTCAGTGACTCAGGAACAGCTTCTTCCCCTCTGCCATCCGATTACCTCACTACTTTTCTTTTTGCTTTTTTCACTATCGATCCAATTAAAATTATACACACACACACACCTCCGGCGCCAACATAGCCTGCCCACAACTTACTAACCCTCACACACAAGGAAATCTGCAGATGCTGGAAAATCAAGCAACACACATAAAATGCTGGTGGAACACAGCAGGCCAGGCAGCATCTATAGGGAGAAGCACTGTTGACGTTTCGGGCCGAGACCCTTCGTCAGGACACTAACCACTTACTAACTTACTAACTAACCCTAACCATTTGTATTTGGATGATAGGAAGAATCTGGAGCACACAGAGAAAACTCGCTACAAACGCGACGGGAAAGAGCCCGGATAACGTCCTCCCTTTATTCATTCTGCCCTTGCCACATAATACTGAGGACGGCCAGGGTGGCGGAGGGCAGCGTCTGGGGTAGGGTTGAGACCCAGCCTTTTCTTTTACCTGTAAGACCCTGAAAGGGCTTTATCGCCGTCCACGATCATAAACTTCTGATTTAATGAGCCCAACACGTGTCCCTCCGCCAAGTAGAGGCCAATGCCAGCAATGGAACGAACTCGTACGTTCTACGGTGGGAGACAAGATGTCGGGGTGACAGCAGGGTCCGACCGCCCACCCCTGCCCCACTCCCTCCTCACACTCACTGGGATTGAGTTCCACAGGCCCGGCCGACCCTTCTCCCTCCCAGCAGCTTCACCTCAGGTTCTCCTTCAGTGAGGGCAATTTGCCCGTGGAAGACTTCGAAATGGCAGCAATGTTTGGGCATTGTGGTTATTGCTTTGTTTTCTCCATGTGAAATATGGACCAGAATACAGTGTAAAGCCTCCGTTTTTGCTTGGCACTCAGACAGGGCATTGTATGCAGAAGCAGTTAAAAGAGAAGACAGCCTAGCATTGAGATTCAAGGGACCTGCCAGGTGACGAAAGACTTCCGTGGCCGTCGAGCTGCCCTATGATGGTGGCCTCCCCCCACCCCCAGGACTGGATGTCTGTGTGAGCAGAGCTGGTCAGTCAGCGCGCCCGGAGCTCGGAACCCTATTGTTGGCTGGTCCGGAGGGGCCAGTACCACAGATCGAAGCCCGAAGGTTGATCGGAAGGCCAATGGCTGAAGCGTGGAGGCCCAGAGGCCGGGCCGTGTGTGTGGGGAGGGGGGGACTGTCCGTCTGTGTGGGGAGTGGGGGAACTGTCCGTGTGTGTGGGGAGTGGGGGAACTGTCCGTCTGTGTGGGGAGTGGGGGAACTGTCCGTCTGTGTGGGGAGTGGGGACTGTCCGTGTGTGTGGGGAGGGGGGAGCTGTCCGTGTGTGTGGGGAGTGGGGGAACTGTCCGTCTGTGTGGGGAGTGGGGGAACTGTCCGTCTGTGTGGGGAGTGGGGACTGTCCGTGTGTGTGGGGAGGGGGGAGCTGTCCGTGTGTGTGGGGAGTGGGGACTGTCCGTGTGTGTGGGGAGGGGGGAGCTGTCCGTGTGTGTGGGGAGGGGAGGACTGTCCGTCTGTGTGGGGAGTGGGGGAACTGTCCGTGTGTGTGGGGAGGGGGTACTGTCCGTGTGTGTGGGGAGGGGGGAGCTGTCCGTGTGTGTGGGGAGGGGAGGACTGTCCGTCTGTGTGGGGAGTGGGGGAACTGTCCGTGTGTGTGGGGAGGGGGTACTGTCCGTGTGTGTGGGGAGTGGGGGAACTGTCCGTCTGTGTGGGGAGTGGGGACTGTCCGTGTGTGTGGGGAGGGGGGAGCTGTCCGTGTGTGTGGGGAGTGGGGGAGCTGTCCGTCTGTGTTGGGGAGTGGGGGAACTGTCTGTGTGTGGGGGGAGGGGGAACTGTCCGTCTGTGTTGGGGGGTGGGGGGACTGTCCGTGTGTGTGGGGAGTGGGGGAACTGTCCGTGTGTGTGGGGAGGGGGAACTGTCTGTCTGTGTTGGGGGGGTGGGGGGACTGTCCGTCTGTGTGGGGAGTGGGGGAACTGTCCGTCTGTGTTGGGGAGTGGGAGGACTGTCCGTCTGTGTTGGGAGTGGGAGGACTGTCCGTGTGTGTTGGGAGTGGGAGGACTGTCTGTGTATGTTGGGAGTGGGAGGACTGGTCGTCTGTGTTGGGAGTGGGAGGACTGTCCGTCTGTGTGTTGGGTGTGGGAGGACTGTCCGTCTGTGTTGGGAGTGGGAGGACTGTCTGTCTGTGTTGGGGAGGGGGGAACTGTCCGTCTGTGTGGGGAGCATTGCCCGTATGTATTGGGGGGGGGAGACTAGCCGTGTGTGTTGGGGGTGGGGAGGGTAGAAAGGGGTCTATGTTGCTACTGTTTTGTTGAGATTGTCCACTGCATTGTTCTGCTGAACGCTGGACGTGTTGCTTACATTGGCAGCGGAATGTGTGGCAACGCTTATTGGAGGCCCTGGCACACCCGAAATGTGTTGGTTTTCAACACAAATGAGGCATTTCATTGTACTTGTGATGCATTAATCTAAATCTGAACTTGAATAAAGTCCGAAGTTCAAAGTGAATTATATTTCAAAGTACACTGCATATATGCCACCATGTACAATCCGGAGATTCATTTATAATAAATGTAATGAAAGGATCTGATAAAACTATTTTGCTGTGGGGCGTTCTTGGAGAGTGAATTTATTAAAATCATGGACATCATGTGCCGTGTAATATGACGTGGGCAATTGTGGTCTTGTGACCGTGATTGTTCTTGGAAGATTTTTCTACAGAAGTGGTTTGCCATTGCCTTCTTCTGGGCAGTGTCTTTACAAGACGGGTGTCATCAATACTCTTCAGAGATTGTCCACCTGGTGTCAGCGGTGGCATAACCAGGACTTGTGATATGCACCAGCTGCTCCCATGGCTTTATGTGACCCTGATCGGGGGCTAAGGAGGTGCTACACCTTGCCCAAGGGTGACCCCAGGCAAGCAGAGGGAAGGAGCACCTTACACCTCCTTTGGTAGAGACGTCTCTCCACCCCACCCCTCATTATAATCATTACACTCTCATAAGTCTCATTTCTAAGGTGTTGTCTTCTGACTATTTTGATGTAATCCTATATGGTTGGATCTGTTTCCATGGCATTCAGAACAGTAGCTTTTCTCTGTGTCTTGGTACATGTGACCATTATATGCCAATATCAGTCACAATGTCTGTGCTGCTAGTGTTGGATGAGGTCATGGGGATGAGGATGGAGATCACACACCATAATCTGGAGGTTCACCTAATGTCTCTGCCTGACCCATTTCTTGTCTTCACCAGTACCCTTGGTAGAGCAGACTCAATGGGCTGAATGGCCTACTTATGCTCCTATATCTTATAATCTCTTCACTAAGTGGATTGTTAGGCTTGGTGGGTTGTGGGGAGGGGTGGGGGGGGAAGCGATCGGGAGAGTCTGGGGGATGCAGTATCCAGACTGAGAATAGGAGACCCAGGAGCTGGGGGAGAGAGTTCGCAAGGTGTGTTGGGGAGAGGTGGCAGGGGTGGGAAATGGTGAGAGAAGTGATCAAGGGAGGAGAAGGTGATGTGTCGGTGGCGGAGAATCTTCAGGAGGGGGAATCCCGAGGGTCAGTGTCGGGCGAAGGGAGTGGAATGTCCTGCTCACTCCATGCCTCATCACTCCTCCATCCCTATCGCTCTCCCTCTTGACCCTTCTCCCTCACATTCCCCTTATCCCCCACCCTCTCCTCACACCACTCTCAATCACTCTCCCTGCTCACCCATCATTCCCTTTCTCACCCTCCGCCACTCCCCCTCTAAACTCCCCCTCCCCTCAATCCCTCCATCCCTCCTTGCTCCTCCTTCACGCTCCCCCCACCCATCTCCGTACACCGCCCCTCCCCATCAAACCCCGCCCCCTCATTTGCCACTCACTCGAATCTTCAGCTCATTCAGCTCCAACCCGCGGCACATCTCCAGGAAGTACTTCAGGTTACCCTGGTCCAGCACGACGTAGACCGCCACCTTGCGCCGGTAACTAGCCTCCAGCAGGTCCATGAGTATGTTCCGGTCCGTGAAGTCGTCCATCACCACCGCAATCACCTGTTCCAAGAGGGAACAGCACCAGCTCACAGCGGCCCAGACTGAGCAGAAAATCCGACCCCCTTCCAAACCTCCCCCACCTCTCCCACCATCCACCCACCTCATACACTGCATCATTGGTGCTGAGGTGGAGAAGGCTGAGAAGTTAAAGTTCCTTGGTGTAAACATCACCAACAATTTTGTCCTGGTCCAACTGCATAGACACAACAACAAAGAAAACGCACCTGTGCCCCTACTTTCTCAGAAGGCTGTGCAAATTTGGCATGTCCCAGTTGACCCTTGACCAATTTTTACTGAAGCACCATGAAAAGCATCCTCTGCAGCAGCATCATGGGATGGACCATCTCGATAGACCATGGATTTGCGCCTTGGAAAGTTTCCAGGGCACAAGCCTGGGCAGGGTTTTCTTTTTAGTGGGAGACCGGCAGTTGCCCAAGCTACAAGTCTCCCCTCTCCATGCCACCGATGTTGTCCAAGGGACAGTACAGCTGTATAGCTTCACACTACACTACCCCGGTGGTGCCTCAAAAGGTGGCATCCATCATTACGGACCCTCGTCAACCACTTGAGACCGCAAGGAACTGCAGAGAGTTGAAGATAAGGCCCAGCAAGTCATGGAAACTAGCCACCCCTCCATCCCCATTTCCCACTGCCTCAGGAAAGCAGCTAACTCACTCCCACTCCAATCATTCTCTCTTCTCCCCTCTCTTAGAACGTAGAACAATACAGCAAAGTGTGGGGTCATCAGCCCACGATATTGACCTTTTCTGCCACTTTTAGATCTATCTAACCCTTCCCTCTTACATGTCCCTCCATTTTTCTATCATCCACGTTCAATGGTTCCAGTTAATATCAGAGAATGTATACAATATACAACCTGACATTCTTACTCTCCACAGACATCCACAAAACAGAAGAAAAACCCCAAAGAATGAATGCCAGGAAAATGTTAGAAGCCCAAAGTGCTTATCTAAGAGACTCTTAAATGTCCCTAAAACATCTGCTGGCATTCCGCCTATGCCAACTCTTTGTGTAAAAATTTTATCTCAGATATTCCCCCCCTCCATACTTCCCTCCAATCACCTTGAAATGATCCCCCCCCCCCCAATTTACGCCCTGGGAAAACATCTCCGGCTATCCACTCAGTCAATGCTTCGTATCATCTTATTCACCTCTGTCAAGTCACGTTTCAACTTCCTTTGCTCCAAAGAGGAAAAGCCTTGGCTTGCACCGTCTGTAATCATGAGACAAAGCTCTCTAATTCAGGCGGCATCCTGGTAAATCTCCTCTGCACCCTCTTATTGGGCAGAAGTTCAACAGCTTGAACTCATAAACCCAAAACACATGGAGGAAAGGGGGTGGGGGAGCAGAGGAAGGAAGGAAGGAGATGAGTGGCTATTTCTGTCTCTGTGTAGTGCACTGTAGAGGCTTGGATCTAAAGGCTGTAGAGGCTCAGATCTAAACAAGAACAATATTTTGGGCTGAATTATCACACCTTCCTGTGAAACTGTCGTCCCCACTGTCGATATTTTAATTTATTGTTTAAATTTTAGTTTTAGCGATGTAGCATGGCGTAGGCCCTTCTGCCCCTCAGGCCATGCTGCCCCAACACACCTGACCAACCCAATTAACCCTGGCCTAATCACGGGACAATATACTACGAACAATTGACATTTGGACTATAGGAGGAAACCGGGAACCCGGAAGAAAGACACAAGGAAGAGACTTCTTACAGAGACGCTGTTAGAGCTCAGGGTGTTGCGCAGATTGGAATTGAACTCCAAACTCAGGGACACCTCGAGCTGTAACACAGTGTCATGCTAACCACTACACCACTGTGCCTCAGGAAAGTGGCACCCGTCATTAAGGACCCCCACCGCCCAGGGCATTGGCCTCTTTTTCATTACTACCATCAGGGAGGAGGTGCAGGATCTGGGGTTGAGGGGGTGAACAGCTTTAAGTATCCTCAGCATCCACATCACCGAGGACCTCATGTGGTCTGTACACACCAGCTTGTGTGGTGAAAAAGGCATAACAGCGCCTCTTTCACCTCAGACAGCTGAAGAAGTTTGGTATGGGCCCCCAAATCCTAAGAACTTCCTACAGGGGCACAATTGAGAGCATCCTGACTGGCTGCTTCACTGCCTGGTATGGGAACTGTACTTCCCTCAATCGCAGGACTCTGCAGACAGTGGTGCAGACAGCCCAGCGCATCTGTAGATGTGAACTCCCCACTATTCAGGACATTTATAAAGACAGGTGTGGTAAAAGGGCCCAAGGGATCATTGGGGTCCCGAGTCACCCCAACCACAATCTATTCCAGCTGCTACTATCCGGGAAACAGTACCGCAGCATAAAAGCCAGGGACAACAGGCTCTGGGACAGCTCCTTCCACTAGGCCATCAGACTGATTAACTCACGCTGATCTGAGTGTATTTCTGTGTTACATTGACTGTTCTACTTATCATAAAATTACTATGATTTTGCATTGCACATTTAGATGGAGATGTAACGTAAACATTTTTACTCCTCATGTATGCAAAGGATATAAGAAATAAAGTCAATTCAATTCAATTCAGGAGCCTGAAGATTCACACTCAACTTTTTAGGAACAGCTTCTTCCTGGGCTTCCAACCAGGTACAAGTATCAATTTTAACCAATGTTTTGATGGCAAATTCTGCCATCTTCACCAAGGATGATGTCTGGGCATGACTAGTCTGGTGGTATTTATACTCCCATCATCCATCCCTCCTGATTGGTTAGTCCTCATCCAATCAGATTTCCGCCATCCCACCTTGCTTACAATCAAATTCCTGTTCTTACTGAGAGCGAGACCTTTGTCTTTGTTAAAGTTCTTTTTTTCTAGTTTTATTTCAATGGCTTCCTTCACCAGGTGGTCCCAAAACCCACTGGCGCGGTGTAGTAGTTTTGTGCTGAAGAATTCAATCCTATGACCATTGAGAAATCACAGCTTATGTGGGTTAAAGATGACTAGGGACTCGGGATGGCTGGTGGTTTACAGGATTTCCTATGAATGCAGAGCAGCGTATATCGTCCAGACAGGGCACACGGAGGAAACCCCCATCAAGGAACACTCTAGGTGTATCCGTTTGGGTTACCCGGAGCAGAACATTGCATTTGCAATAGCCATAGGATTGAGTTCAACGGCACAAAATTACCATGCTGTGCCAATGGTTTTTTGGGACCACCTGACGAAGGAAGGAAATAAAACTAGAGGAAAAGAATTTCAACAAGGACAAGGGTCTCGCTGTAAGTAAGAACTGGAATTCGACTGTAAACAAGGTGTAACAGCAGAAACCTGATTGGATGAGGACTAAACCAATCAGGAGGGATGGACGATGGGGGTATAAATACCACCGGACTAGCCATGCCCAGACATCATCCCCGATGAAGATGGCAGAGTTTGCCATTGAAACACTGGTTAAAATCGATACCTGTACCTGACTGGAAGCCCAGGAAAGCACTAGCTTCTTCTCCTCTGCTATCGGCTTTCTGGATGGTTCATGAACCCACGGAAACTACCTTTCTAATTCTCTCTTGCACCGTCTATTTGTTTATTGTAACTTGTACTAACCCGTATGTCTTGCAAAGCAACGACGTTCCACTACGCCCGTTCGTGATAATAAACCTGATTCCAATATTGTAGACCAGCACGCACAATAAAATTCTATCTTCCCCAGAGCAAACAGTGCAATTCTACGCTGCCGTCCTAGAAAGCACCCTGACATCAGCCATTACGGTCTGATTTGCTGCAGCGTCCTCTCACGATATGAGAAAACTGCAGCGTTCTGTTTGCCACTTGTGCAACTTTCGTGTGTTGGGTGTTTAACTTTTTCCTGAACGGTTCCATGGTGTTTCTCTGTTTAGGGGCCGCCTGCAGGAGGGTAGATCCCAGAGTTGTATTCTGTGTACGTAATTTGATAATAAATGCACTTTGAGTCTTTGAACTGTCAAGTTAGCAGAAAGGGCAGTTGGCTGCAGTCTTCCATCACTGCAGTACTTGTAGGTGTCCAGGACAAAGAAGTTGTCAGAGAAAAAAAATCATTGTGGACCCGACCCATCCTGAAAACTCCCTTTTCCAAAAGCTCCCTTCTGTAAAGCACTGCTTTTTTTGTGTGTGCCGTACTCTGCCAGAACCTCAGCGACCACTTTTTTTTTTCAAGTGGTTGTCTTGGAGGAAAGATTCTGTGAGCGGTCCCCCACGTCCCTCTTACAGCACAGTTTTTTTAAAATACGAGGCCGAGTTGCGAGCTCGACACTGAACTCAGCACGGATGGAAAGCGTGTTCGGGAGTGGCCCGACTGGATTCAAACCCGGGAACCGTCACTCCGGAGTCCGGTGCTGATGTCACTGAGCCACCCAGCTGGCCTATAGGGCTATTAAAACAAAAACTTTGCGTCATCTTAAAAGTTCTTTCCCCCAGGCAGTTCATCTGATTGACCATAATAGTTCATCTTCCCACACCCCTCTATCTATTACCGCAGTCACCGCACTGTACAGTAAATACTTTAACCAGCTTTCTATAATCCTGATTATAAGAAGCATGCTGGTATTTATTTATGCACATTTTATTCCATTTCCATACTTTAATTTCTAAGTTAATTTTTTATATAATTCTTCATTCTTTATAATTGTTGAATTTTGATTTTTGTTACATGTCACACCAACACACCACAGCAAATTCCTAACCCATATAAATGTACTGGGCAAATAGTGTTGATCCTTGCCCCTTGACAAAATGCTGGAAGAACTCTACAAGTCAGGCAGCATCTATGGAGGGGAATAAATAGCCAAAACATCAACTATTTATTCTCCTCCATAGATGCTACCTGATTTGCTGAGCTCCTCCAGCATTTGTGTGTGATGCTGTAAACTTCCAGCAGAATCTCTCATGTTTCAGGTTTTGCAGACTTGCGCCTGTTCAGCTCCCACTTGTGGGGCCGCTTCCGACATTCCAGAGTTTCCTGGATGGCAGTTGGCAGTGTGATGGATTTACCAAGAAGCTCTGCAGTTCACAGAGGGTTAAAGTGCAGCTGGGTGGATGTGGTAGGGACCAGGAGCTCAAGTATGATAAGCCTTCTCCTCCTCACCTCAGTTTCCCCTCTTGCTGCTCACACTCCTTCAGATAATGTACACTTCAAATATCTGACTCAACATGGCTTTAAATGTACCTCCCATGGGAATGTGCCATCAGGGAGGTACTCCCTCCACTACCTCTCCTACAGGGGCTCCAGGACAACTTTAATCCACAGAAGTTCTTATTTTAGTTTGTTAGTTCCAAGAACAAAAATCAACTACAAAAAGTGGTGAATACGGCCCAGTCCATCACAGGAGAAGCCCTCCCCACCATTCAGCACATCTACAAGGAGCACTGCTACAAGAAATCATCATCCATCATCAAGGACCCCACCGCCCAGGCCATGTTTTTTTCCCACTACTACCTTAGGGCAGGAAGTACAGAAGCCATAGGTCCCACACCACCAGAATCAGGAACAGTTATTACCCCTCAATCATCAGGCTCCTGAACCGTCATGGATAATTTCACTCACCGCAACCCTGAACTGATTCTACGACCTATAGTTTCACTTTCACGGACTCTTTATAACTCATGTTCTGGGTATTATTTTTAATCTGTCTTCTGTTATAGATTGATTGCCGGTCTTTCACAGTCTCATGTAGTTTTTCGCAAATTCTATTGTACCTCTTTATTTTCCGTGAATCCCCGAAAGAAATTCCCGCCGCTGCCTGTGAGGAGTTTGCATGTTCTCCCTGTGTCCGAGTGGGTTTCCTCGCACAGTCTAAAAGTCGTACCAGTGGGTGGGTCATTGTAGGTTGTCCCGTGATTAGGCTAGGATTAAATCAAGGGTTGCTGGGCAGTGAGTTTCAAACGGCTGGAAGGGCCTATTCTGTGCTGTATCTCAATGAATAAATAAATCAATAGTAGTTTATGGTGACATATATATACTTTAATAATAAATTTTACTTTGAACTGTGAACAATCAGGCACTGATGGGTCATAAGTAAAAACCCCAGCACAGAGGTGCTGGGCAAAGTACATCTTCAACAAGAGGGAGATTCTAACCACCTACCCCTGACTTTCAGTCACTGAGTCCCTGTGTTTACTACCCCGGGGTGGCGGGGGAGGGGGGGTCACAGTTCCTCATGGAATGGTTATAAAAATGCATACAGTTACCAGAACAGGTCAGAGGCCCAGTATTCTGTGAAGAGTGACTCACTTCCTGGTACCAAAGACTTTCTGCCATCTGTTGGGCTCAGGGCACCGGAGTTTGGAGCTTGATTCTGGCGTCATCCTCCTGCATGGGTTTTCCCCGGGAGCTCTGGTTTCCTCAGTCCAAAGACCTGCCGGGTCGGCTTGTAAGTTGTAAGTTGTAAGTTGTAAGTTGTAAGTCATTGTAAGTTGTAAGTTGTAAGTTGTAAGTCATTGTAAGTTGTAAGTTGTAAGTCATTGTAAGTTGTAAGTTGTAAGTCATTGTAAGTTGTAAGTTGTAAGTTGTAAGTCATTGTAAGTTGTCCTGTGATTAGATTAGGGTTAAGTTGGGATCGCTGAGAGGGCCAGAATTGCTGTGTCACCTCATAGATAAATAAAATCTACGAGCACAGATCAAGACTCCACGTCCTGGATGGATGTAATGTGAGTAACTTCTCAAGAAACTGAGCCCCAAGCTGGATGAAACAGCCCATCTGATTAGGCAGTTCATCAGTCACCCCAAATGTCCGTTCATTCTGAAGTTGTGTCCAGGATTTGCAGTGAGTGCTATCCACCAAGGGATTTGTTTGCCAAGCATACCCCTGATGACATCTCCCATCCCCGTCATCTCTACCACTAGCCACCCCCAGGTTCCCCTGATGTCGTACCTTTTCATTTTTTCAAGGGGCAATTGAAGCAGAAGGGTGAATGCGATAAGAGCTCAGTTGGCCAGGCAGCATCAGTGGAGAAGGGTAAACAGTTGACTCTTCAGGCCGAGACCCTTCATCAGGACTGGAAAGGAAGGGGTCCTTAAACTGCTGGAGAACAATGTGGAAGGATCAGGTGCCATTTTCTCCTGGTAGGGATCAGTTTTTAGTTCCAAGTGTTCCTGCCACCTTTTGTCACCCGGCAACCTTATCCTTCAATCTCTTTGAATTATAAATGTCTCTCTCCAGCAGACTTCATCATGACTCCAGTATTTCTATTATTTTTTAATGTTTCTTAATCGTACATATGATTTTTTTGTGTTCTGTCGCTGAGCAGAAGTGAACCAGCTGACTGGCCTATCAGAGTTCTCTTTGGGAACTAGTTGACTTAATCAGCATTTCTGATGATTGCACGTAATAATAAAAAAAAGAAGCCAGGATAAGGAGATGTGGAGAGGGGAAGGAGTACAAGCTGGCAGGTGATAGGTGAGAGGGAACGTGGGTGAGTGGAGGGGCGGGATGAAGTGCGAAGCTGGGAAGAGATAGGTGAAAGAGGCTGAAGAAGGATCTCTTCACGAGAAGAAACATCGACTGTTTATTCCCCTCCATAGATGTTGCCTAACTTGCCGAGTCCCTCCCACATTTTGTGTGTGTTGCTCAAGATTTCCAGCACCGACAGAATCCCTTCCGTTTACGACTCCGCTACAGGAAGGACTTTATACCTAGTGAAAGGAGCTGCCATGCCAGTGACCTGGACTTTGGCACAGAGAGCTCAGTGTCAAATAGAACTATAAACAATAAACCCTGGCATGATTAACAGGAGCAACGCACACAAAACACTGGAGGAACTCAGCAGGTCAGGCAGCTACTATGGAAACAAATCGATAGTCAACGTTTTGAGCCAATCACCTTCTAGCTAGCGCCTCCCGTCTGCCTTTTTATTCTGGCATCTTCCCCCTCCCTTCAGAACTGAGAAGATGCCAGAATATAAAGGCGGGAGGGGGGAGGGGAAGAGGCTAGCTGGAAGGTAGTAGGTGTAGCCAGCGGGGTGGGAAATGTCAAGGCCTGGATAAGAGGGAATCTGATAGGAGAGGAGAGTGGACCATTGGATAAAGGAAAGGAGGAGGGGACCCAGGGGGCAGTAATAGGCAAGTGAGAAGTGAAAGGTCAGACTGGGAAATAGGGGGTGAGGAAATGTGGTTACCAGAAGGAGAAATCGTGTCATCAGGTTTGAGGGTACCAAAACAGAATATAAGGTGTTGCTCCTCCACCCTGAGGGTGGCCTCATCTTGATACAAGAGGAGGCCCTGGACCGATATGTCGGAACGGGAGTGGGAATCGGATTTAAAATGTTTGGCTTGTTGCAGATGGTGCAGAGGTGCTCGATGTAGCGGTCCCCCAATTTGCGACGGGTCTCACCAATGTAGAAGAGACCACATTGGGAGCACCAGACACGATAGACGACCCCAGCAGACTTGTAGGTGGAGTGTTGCCTTACTGGAAGGACCACTTGGATTTCAATTGTGCCTTTTGCAGTTTAAGGGCATTCTAAAGGCGACAAAGTGTAATTCCGAAAGTAACTAATGGAGCAAGATGGGCAAATTCTGTACAGCAAGCTCCCAGACTCGACAATGTCCCCACAAGCAATACACACAAAACGCTAGAGGAATTCAAGCGAATCAGCAGGAGGGAATAAACAGTCAACGGTTGGACTCAGATCCTTCAACAGGACCAAAAAACAGAAACATAGAAAATCTACAGCACGGTACAGGCCCTTCAGCCCACAAAGTTGTATCGAACATGCACTTGTTTCAGAATTTATCTAGGGTTACCCATATCCCTCTATTTTTCTAAGCTCCATGTACCTATTCAGGAGTCTCTTAAAAGAACCTATATCCGCCTACACCACCATTGCCGGAAGCTCATTCCACACACTCACCACTCTGAGTAAAAAACTCCCTGACATTCCTCTGTACCTACTCCCCAGCTCCTTAAACTTGTGTCCTCTTGTGGCAACCATTTCAGCCCTGGGAAAAAGCTTCTGACTATCCACACGATCAATGCCTCTCATCATC
Organism: Hemitrygon akajei; assembly: GCF_048418815.1. Lineage (NCBI taxonomy): Eukaryota > Metazoa > Chordata > Chondrichthyes > Myliobatiformes > Dasyatidae > Hemitrygon > Hemitrygon akajei. The sequence continues at coordinate 10,461,819 of NC_133154.1, forward strand.
TTGTATGCCTCTATCAGGTCACCTCTTATCCTCCGCCACTCCAAGGAGAAAAGGCCAAGTTCACTCAACCTGTTCTCATAAGGCATGCTCCCCAATCCAGGCAACATCCTTGTAAAGCTCCTCTGCACCCTTTCTATGGCTTCCACATCCTTCCTGTAGTGAGGTGACCAGAACTGAACACAGTACTCCAAGTGGGGTCTGACCAGGGTCCTATATAGCTGCAACATTACCTCTCGGCTCTTAAACTCAATCCCACGATTGATAAAGGCCATGTGCCTTCTTAACCACAGAGTCAAAATATCCTGATGATGAAAGGTCTGAAACATTGACTGCTCACTCAACTTGTTGAGTTCCTCCAGCATTTTGTGTGTGTATGTGTGTTGCTCAAGATTTCCAGCATCTGCAAAATCTCGTGTTCACAATGTACCCATGAATGGATTGTGGCACAATAAACCGTAATTCGCACAGTTGGTCTTCTTTAGCACGCTGGTTGTTTGTCAGTCCTTGTGTCTAGTTTGATTCTATTGTATTTCTTTGTTCTACTGTGAATGCCTCTCAAGAGAATGAATCTCAGGGATTGTTGATCCACAAAAACTTTGATAATAAATGTATTTTGAACACTAGAAGCCAAGTGCAAAGCTGCAGAAATGAGGCCCAAAGCACTAGTCACCTGTCACCAACAGCTCTCTAGGTAAAGAGGTCCGTCACAAGCTGGCAGGGGTAGGGGGTGATAAGTCTTGAGGAAGGGAGGGAAGGGAGAGTTGAGAGTGCAGTTATGGGGAGTGAGGGGTGGGTGGTGTTTGTATGTTGGTGATAGGATGTCAGTGTCAGGGTTTAATGTTGTGTGGGGGGATGGGGGGTCCTTTGTTTAGCCACGATACCCCCTCAGTGCATGGGTGCCCTTAGCTCTCGAGGTGTCTTGCAACTGTGCATGCTTCCTGCATTAGTGTGTCATGGTGCATTCTCCTCAAGTTTTGACCGTAGATCAGCCTTGTGCTCCTGATCGATGGCCACCCGGTGCAGAAGGGGTGGGTCACTTGGGGGAATCTCCTGGTAGGCCTAGCCGAGAGGGCATTGCACTGGTCCGGGCAGCGGGCAGTCAGGGGCTCAGCCCGAGCCACCTGCCTGCCGGTCTTCCGGGGTTAGGTCGTTGCTCAGGTGGCCTTGGGGAAGAAGGCTGCAGTCTCAATGGGCACCGTGGGGGAGTTCCGCGAATGGTGGGCCTCCCCTGGTCTTGAATGATCTGTTAATAACAGTAATCATATTTTAATTTGAAATTGCTAATGGTTTAGTGAACACCTGACCCTTGTGGGTGTGTAAATTTTGTGAAGTGTTGGCGCGTAGCCTAGTGGATAAGGCATTGGTCTAGTGATCTGAAGGTCAATGGTTCGAGCCTCAGCTGAGGCAGCGTGTTGTGTCCTTGAGCAAAGCACTTAACAACACATTGCTCTGTGACGACACCGGTACCAAGCTGCTTGGGTCCTAGTGCCCTTCCCTTGGACAACATCGGTGGCGTGGAGAGGGGGAGGCCTGCAGCTTGGGCAACTGCCGGTCTCCCATACAACCCTGCTCAGGCCTGTGCCCTGGAAAATCTTCCAAGGCGCAAATCCATGGTCTCACGAGCCTAACAGATGCCTATTCCTATTTTTGTGAGGGAACAAACTGTTTGCAAAACTTAAAGAGCTTGGGAGGGGTACCTCAGTGGGAGATATTCCAAACCACGTTTCACAAAAGGATTGAGAAAAGCAACCTCCCTGCAGCAAGCAGAACTTGGCATCGCACAGATCAAGTTCCAGGGCTGAATACTTAAGGGGCAGTCCCATCAACCACCCCTTGTCCCCAACCCTGGTCCAATTCCTCCCCACCTACAACCTTGACACATCGCACGCTCTCCACCGCTGCCTACGCTTCCCACTGCCTCTGTAACGCAGCCAACATAATCCAACCCCACTCACCCCAGACATTTTCTGCTCCCCTCACAACGGGCTAAAATGACAGAGGTCTGAAAGTGCATAGAGCCAGGCTCAAGGACAGGTTCTGTCCGGCTGTTGTAAGATGAATGAATGGATCCCTACTGTAATATATGGACTCCTGACCTCAGTGTCATGGCCTTGCACTTATTGCCTGTGTACACTCCATTTTCTCTTTGGCTGTAACGATTTCAGGATTGAAGGGCTTATCATAGGAGGAGTGTTTAATGGCTCTGGGCCTGTACTCACTGGAGCACTGAAAGAAACTCCTTTCAAACCTATCGGGTGTTGAAAGGCCTCAGTGGGGTGGACTTTGAGAGCTTGTTTCCGATGGTGGGGGAGTCAAAGGCAACCTCAGAATAGATGGACGTCCATTTAGAATGGAGATGGGGAGGAATTTTAGCTGAGAGAGTGGTGAATCTGTGGAATTAGTTGCCTCAGGTGGCTGTGGAGGCCGAGTCATTGGGTATATTTAAGGCAGAGGTTGATAGATTCTTGATTAGTCAGGGCATGAAGGGTTATGGGGAGAGGGCAGCAGATTGGGGCTGAGGAGAAAATGGATCAGCATGAGGAAATAATGGAGCAGACTCGATGGGCCAAATGGCCGAATTGTGATCCAATGTCTTATAGTCTTGTGGTAAACTGTTTTTGTTTTCCCTAATACTACCTCAGCGCAGTGGTGTGATGAAATAATCTGTATGGAAGACATCAAAACAAAGTTTTTCAAGGCGTTTCAGTGCATGTTTACTTTTATATATCATCTCAATAGGTTTACAGTGGATGCAATCTCAATAGCTCTTCAGGTGGCCTTAGATTACCTAAACAATACAAACACCTATGTCAGGATGCTGTTCGTTGACTATAGCTCAGTGTTTAACAACATCATTCCCGCTTCAATAAGCTACAGAACCTGGGCGTCTCTATCTCCCTCTGTAGTTGGATGCTCAACTTCTTAACCGGAAAACCACCATCTGTGAGGATTGGTGATAATATCTCCTCCTCGCTGATGATCAGCACGGGCACACCTCAGGGATGTGTGACTCAAATGTCATCTATAAATCTGCTGATGATGCAGCCATTGTTGGCAGAGTGTCCAATGGAGATGAAAGGGCGTACGGGAGCGAGATATACCAGTTAGTTGAGTGGTGTCGCAGCAACAACCTTGCACTCAACGTCAGTAAGATCTGTGGACTTCAGCGGGCTTCAGAAAGGGTAAGACGAGGAAATACAAACCAATCCTCACAGAAGTGGAGAGAGTGAGCAATCTTATGTTCCCGGGTTTCAATATCTCTGAGGATCTAGCCTGGTCCCAACATATCGATACAGCTAGAAAGAAGGCAGGACAGCAGCCATATTTCATTAGGAATTTGAGGATAACTGGCTTGTCAATTGAAACACCCGAAAAAATTCTACAGATGTACTGCAGAGGACATTCCGACAGGCTGCATCACTGTCTGGTATGGGGGGAGGGGGCTGGGTTGCTACCACAGTGGATCGAAAGGAGCAAAAGAAGGTTGTAAAATTAGTCAGCTCCACCTTGGGTGCTAGCCTCTGTAGAATCGAAGTCATCTTCAGGGAGTGGTGCCTTAGAAAAGCAGCATTCATCATTAGGGACCCCCACCAACCAGGTCATGCCCTCTTCTCATTGTTACTGTCAGGAGCCTGAAGGCACACACTCAACGATTCAGGAACAGCTTCTTCCCCTCTGCCATCCGATTCCTAAATGGACATTGAACCCATGAGCACTATCTAACTTTTTAAAAATAATTTCTGTTTTTTGCACTATGTTTAATTTAACTATTTAATATACACATATATACTTTCTGTAATTGATTTACTTATTTTTCCTCTCTATTATCGTCTGCTGCCACAAAACAACAAAGTTCACAACATATGCCGATGAGATGAAACTTGATTCGGGGCAGGTGGGGCTTGTCAGCCTTGGACAGCAGCCCGCCTGGGAGAAGGAAAACTCTGATTTTAAACCTCCGCTGCCTTGCGCCCACACTCACCCATAGGAAAGGCTTTGGGAGTAAACCCAGAGGAAGAAATCTGGAGCCGGGGTCCCTAAGGCAGTTCGATGTTGCTTACGACTTCACTCTGGTGACCTCTGTGACGACACTGGTGCCAAGCTGTATCAGCACTTACCCTTCCCTTGGACTGCATCAGTGACGTGGAGACTGGGAGCCCGCTGCATGGGCAACAGCCAGCTCTTCAAATCTTCCCACCCAGGCTTGTGCCCTGGAGAGGACACAGTCCACCAGAGGCGCAAACCCATGATTCCCTGGGATCGATGGCTGCCTACTATTAAACCTGATTCTGGTTATGTATATTTTATTATTTATTTTACGTTATTCAGGGATACAACGTGGTAAAGGGCCTCTCCTGCACGACGAGCCTGTGCCGCTAAATTGTGCCCATGTGACCAATTAACCTACTACCCCATAAGCCTCTGGAATGTGGGAGGAAACTGGAGCAGCTGGAGGAAACCCATGCCGTCATGGGGAGAGCGTACAGATTCTTTATAGATGGGGCGCAACTGAACCCGGATCGCTGGCACTGTAATGTCGTTATGGTAACTGTTAAACTACCACGTCGCTTCAGTGATGTACCAATTCAACACTTTGACAGCTTTCTGTTCCCAGACCCAAGAGAACCTGCAGATGCTGTAAATCTTGAGCTACACACACAAAATGCCAACTGTTTATTTCCCTCCATAGATGCTGCCTGACCTGCTGAGTTCCCTCAGCACTTTGCCCAGTTTGGTTTCCTGGCCCGGATCAGCTCAGTTTCAATATGGACGCCCAGTCCCTGTTCATTTCTCCTCAACCATCAGGAAGGCCTCAGGGCTCTCCTTTACTTTCTGGAAAACTGTCCCAACCAGTTCCCCACCACCACCACCACCCTCCTCTGCCCGGCAGAACTGGTGCTTAACCTTTCAACAGCTTCTCGTTCCGATCCTCCCGCTTTCTCCAAACCAGAAGTGTACTCTCCAGCAACCACGAGGCCCAGTTATGCTTGCCCTTTCGTTGGCTATGTAGAGCAGTCCTCGTCCCAAACCTATCTCAGCACCGCATCCCCACTCTTCCTCAATTTCATTGATGACTGCATTGGTGCTGCATTCTGCACCCATGCAGAACTCGTCAATTTCAGCCGCTTCATTATGCAAGCAAGTAGCATTCTGAACTGAAGTCCACAAAGAAGGTTTGTCCACAGACCCTTAGTTCAATGCAGAGCGGAACAGCCCATTCTTCGCCTTAGGCCCTGACACCCTGACCTTTTCGAATTGACCTAGCGTCTAAGCATTGGGTTCAGTTGCTTCGACACACTCTGGGACCCGAGACCCACCTCTTCGATCAGGCCTGTACCCAACACTTCCATTTCATTTTCAATCTTTTTTTAATTGATTTAAAAGAATAAGGATACACTCAAGTCAAAGGAGAAGTTATCTCAAATACATATTTCAATAGAAGTACAAACAAAAAAAGAATATACACTGTCAAAATCATGTGTAGTATAGTATTGAGCTATATAAAAAAAAGAACCACAACTATGAACTTAACAATTCATAGAAAAAAAAGACTCAAAATTTCTATTATGGAGAAAGAAAAAAAACACTAAACTAACCTAAAACCAAAAAAAAGGGGACTGGGAGGTCCATTTTGAGGATATTTCCAATTCGGTCATTCATTCATTCATTCCAATTCCAATCCAACATTTCCAATTTGTCCCAACACTTAAAACGATCGCTCTTGGTTTGTTTCAGCCACATCAAATTACCTCCAAGTCCACAGCACTACGAGAATGGGGATAACCTCCTAATTCTTCGTCATTAGGCCCCGGCTGGTCCATAGCTGCAATTAGTGCCACTGCCTCAAGGCTTCCAGAGCCAAGGGTTCAATCCTGACCTCGGGTGCTGTCTGCGTGAAGTTTTCACCTTCTCTCTCTAATTGCGCAGGTTTCCCCAGCTACTCCAGTTTCCTCCCAGGTGCGTGCGCCTTAGCGGATTAATGGATTACTCTGGTGAGGACGGAAGGGAGGCGGGTGGGGTTGTGACAGAGATTGGAGTTACAAAGAAGTACTGTACAATGGAGAACGGATGGGGTTGCTCTGAGGGCCATCATTAGAAGAAGGTTGTCTATTGATAAGATAAGGCATTTCTCTCAGAGAACACATGAACAGGCCCTTCAGCTCACAGTGTTGTACCAAACCATTCTAATGCCAAACTAAACTAGTCCTTTCTGCCTGCCCAAATCCATATCCCTCCATTCTCTGCATATTAATATGCCAATTTAAAGGTTCAAAGGTTCATTTTATTATCAAAGTGTGTACACAGAATACAACTCTGAGATCTGCCTTCTCCAGATAGCCATAAAATATAGAAAGCCGTAGAAGTAGTTGAAAGATAGACATCAATCTTCCCCCCTACCCGAAAAGAAAAAGAAACAAAATTCGCAAACTCTAAGCCCTCCTGGATATAGGAGACTGAAGGTACACAGTCCACGATTTACAGCTTCTTCCCCTCTCGCTTCAGATCTCTGAAGAAACATTGAACCCATGAACTCTACCTCACGAACGAGAGAAAACCTGCTGATGCTGGAAATCCCAGCAATGCACACAAAATGCCGGGGGAACTCAGCAGGCCAGGCAGCACCGATGGAAAAGAGCAAACAGTCGACGTTTCGAGCCAAGACCCTTCATCAGGACTCCATATATTCCATCAGGGTGGCCTCCAACCTGATGGCATGAACATCGATTTCTCGAACTTCCGGTAATGCTCCCCCTTCACCATTCCCATTCCCCTTTCCCGCTCTCACCTTATCTCCTTACCTGTCCGTCACCTCCCTCTGGTGCTCCTCCCCCTTTTCCTCCGTGGCCTTCTGTCCTCTCCAATCAGATTCCCCATTTCCAGCCCTCTATCTCCTTCATCAATCAACTTCCCAGCTCTTTACTTCACCCCTCCCCCTCCCTTCCCGGTTTCACCTTTCACCTTGTGGTTCTTCCTCCCCTCCCCCTACTTTCTTACTCTGACCCCTCATCTTTTTTCCAGTCCTGATGAAGGGTCTCGGCCCGAAACGTCGACTGTTTACCCTTTCCCATAGATGCTGCCTGGCCTGCCGAGTTCCTCCAGCATTTTCTGTGTTACACTACCTCACTGCTTTTTACCCTCTTTTTACAGCGCTTAGTTAATTTAACTTTTTAAATATATATAGTTACTGTAATTTAGAACTTTTACTATTATGTATTGCAATGTTTCACAACATTTGCCAGTAAACCTTAAACCTGATTTCCCCCTGATTTTGATTCTGAATCGAAGGCTCAAGGGAACGGACACAGAAAAGGAGTTGGATGCATGGGGTAGATGTTGAATGGTGGAGCAGGCTTGATAGGCTTACTGTTCTTGCTATTTTTTTTTAATACGTCATTGTTCTCACACCCTGGGTGGCATTTTTGCTGTTTTTTCAGCATTTTGTCTGGGTTTTTTTTTAGGAGGCCGAGTCCGACGCTTCCAGCACGCATGGAAAGCGTGCAAGGGTTTTGGCCAGATTCGAACACGGGACCTTTTGTCTCAAAGTCCGGTGCTGATGCCACTACACCACCAGCTGGCTTCTTTACCTGCTTTCATTCCTCCAGAGCTGACCTGAGGCCTAGGCCTGCGAAAGCAGGTGATTAGCTTCTGATTTCAGGGAAATTCTTATGAAATTGTTATCTCTTATCTCCACAGGCCAAGGATCAATTAGGATGTTACAGTACAGAAAGTTTAAGGTGTCACCTAAAAGAGATCGCAAGAACACTGGTAGCCATGACGATTTTAATCAGTGCTTGCATAGGTATGTAAACATATCTGTGTCTTGTTTCAACAGCTAATATTTATATATCTAGAGAAAATAGCCCATTTCATTTAGCACAAGGAGATGCTTTATATATTAATTCTGGACACCTTTTTTCTTAATCCTGTTTATTCTTCGGATGTAGCGTCATGGGGAGTTTTATGACCCAGGCCCTGGTAGCCCTGAGAAGATGTCAGGCTACATTCATAAACTTGTTTGAGGGGCTTGCTGGGCCAGTGCACAGTAACAAGTCATAAACTGGCCAAGAAGATGTTAAAATGACACATTTCCTTCCCGAAAGAACCAGTTTATAAAACTCCTACAAGATTCCTGGCAGCTAAATTACTCCAAACGCAGAACTAATTCACAAACTGGTTTGGTGGGATTTTTAAGATACATATCAGTTTCACTGGATTATTCTGCAGAACTCTTATTACTCCAAGCCAGAAATCCACACTACACCAACTGCGAGCCACTGTGGGAGATCTGAAAACGTTGAATTAGATTTTTTAAAAAGTTGGGAATTAAGCTTTTATTAAATGTGGAGACAGACATACAAACAAGTATGGATTAGGGAGGCAGGCCTGAGATTTAGGCCTTGAAGCAGAAGCTCTGCCTTGTAATTGTGCAGGAGGTCGCAAAGTCTTGCTGAACTTTCAAAACTGTGATAAAGAACTTGTGAAACCACCGTAAACACGACATAAATGAAACCTCAGAGCCTTAAAAAACCTAATGAGATAAAGCATGAGTATGACATCCCACACGGGAAGATGGCTTTGCATCGGGAAACTGCCTTATCGTAAGCAACATCACAACCCTTCCTGCGTTACCAGTCCACTCTCAGCACTGGTTCCGCCTTACCTCAGAATTGGAAGAGCACAGATTAAAAAATAAGTTAAAAAATTGGCTGAAACATCCCAGTGGTAGTAGTGATGGAGTGCAGAATGGTGGGGGTGGGCGGGGGGGGGGACAGTACTCGGGGCAGCCTCACCGTCAGAGGGACAGTACTGAGAGAGTGTCTCACTGTCAGAGGGACAGTACTGAGGGGCAGCCTCACCGTCAGAGGGTCAGTACTGAGGGAGTGTCACACTGTCAGAGGGACAGTACTGAGGGAGTGTCTCACTGTCAGAGGGACAGTACTGAGGGGCAGCCTCACCGTCAGAGGGAGAGTACTGAGAGAGTGTCACTCTGTCAGAGGGACAATACTGAGTGAGTGCGTCACTGTCAGAGGGACGGTACTGAGGGAGTGTCTCACCAACAGGGGGACAGTACTGAGTGAGTGCCTCACTGTCAGAGGGACAGTACTGAGGGAGTGTCACACTGTCAGAGGGACAGTACTGAGGGAGTGTCACTCTGTCAGACAGCACTGAGGGAGTGTCTCACTGTCAGAGGGACAGCACTGAGTGAGTGTCACTCTGTCAGAGGGACAATACTGAGGGAGTGCCTCACTGTCAGAGGGGCAGTACTGAGGGAGTGTCACTCTGTCAGAGGGACAGTACTGAGGGAGTGTCTCACTGTCAGAGGGACAGTACTGAGGGAGTGTCACACTGTCAGAGGGACAGTACTGAGGGAGTGTCTCACTGTCAGAGGGACAGTACTGAGGGAGTGTCACTGTCAGAGGGACAGTACTGAGGGAGTGTCTCACTGTCAGAGGGACAGTACTGAGGGAGAGCCTCACCGTCAGAGGGACAGTACTCAAGGAGTGTCACTCTGTCAGAGGGACAGTACTGAGTGAGTGCCTCACCGTCAGAGGGACAGTACTGAGGGAGTGTCTCACCGTCAGAGTGTCTCACCGTCAGAGGGACAGTACTGAGTGAGTGTCTCACTGTCAGAGGGACAGTACTGAGGGGCAGCCTCACCGTCAGAGGGACAGTACTGAGGGAGTGTCTCACCGTCAAAGGGACAGTACTGAGGGAGTGCCTCACCGTCAGAGGGACAGTACTGAGGGAGTGTCTCACCGTCAGAGGGACAGTACTGAGGGGCAGCCTCACCGTCAGAGGGACAGTACTGAGGGAGTGTCACTCTGTCAGAGGGACAGTACTGAGGGAGTGCCTCACTGTCAGAGGGACAGTACTGAGTGAGTGCCTCAGTGTCAGAGGGACAGTACTGAGGGAGTGTCACTCTGTCAGAGAGACAGTACTGAGGGAGTGTCTCACTGTCAGAGGGACAGTACTGAGTGAGTGTCTCACTGTCAGAGGGACAGTACTGAGGGAGTGTCTCACTGTCAGAGGGACAGTACTGAGTGAGTGTCTCACTGTCAGGGGGACAGTACTGAGGGAGTGTCTCACTGTCAGAGGGACAGCACTGAGGGAGTGTCATTCTGTCAGAGGGACAGTACTGAGTGAGTGTCTCACTGTCAGGGGGACAGTACTGAGGGAGTGTCTCACTGTCAGAGGGACAGTACTGTGTGAGTGTCTCACTGTCAGAGGGACAGTACTGAGGGAGAGTCACTCTGTCAGAGGGACGGTACTGAGGGGCAGCCTCACCGTCAGAGGGACATTACTGAGGGAGTGTCTCACCGTCAGAGGGACAGTACTGAGGGAGTGTCACACCGTCAGAGGGACAGTACTGAGGGAGTGTCTCACTGTCAGAGGGACAGTACTGAGGGAGTGTCACACCGTCAGAGGGACAGTACTGAGTGAGTGTCTCACTGTCAGAGGGACAGTACTGAGGGAGTGTCACACCGTCAGAGGGACAGTACTGAGTGAGTGTCTCACTGTCAGGGGGACAGTACTGAGGGAGAGTCACTCTGTCAGAGGGACAGTACTGAGGGGCAGCCTCACCGTCAGAGGGACAGTACTGAGGGAGTGTCTCACCGTCAGAGGGACAGTACTGAGGGAGTGTCTCACTGTCAGAGGGAGGGTACTGAGGGAGTGTCACACTGTCAGAGGGACGGTACTGAGGGAGTGTCTCACTGTCAGAGGGACGGTACTGAGGGAGTGTCTCACCGTCAGAGGGACAGTACTGAGGGAGTGTCACACCGTCAGAGGGACAGTACTGAGGGAGTGTCTCACTGTCAGAGGGACAGTACTGAGGGAGTGTCACACCGTCAGAGGGACAGTACTGAGTGAGTGTCTCACTGTCAGGGGGACAGTACTGAGGGAGAGTCACTCTGTCAGAGGGACAGTACTGAGGGGCAGCCTCACCGTCAGAGGGACAGTACTGAGGGAGTGTCTCACCGTCAGAGGGACAGTACTGAGGGAGTGTCTCACTGTCAGAGGGAGGGTACTGAGGGAGTGTCACACTGTCAGAGGGACGGTACTGAGGGAGTGTCTCACTGTCAGAGGGACGGTACTGAGGGAGTGCCACACAGTCAGAGGGACGGTACTGAGGGAGTGTCACTCTGTCAGAGGGACGGTACTGAGTGAGTGTCTCACTGTCAGAGGGACGGTACTGAGGGAGTGCCACACGGTCAGAGGGACAGTGCTGAGGGAGTGTCACTCTGTCAGAGGGACAGTACTGAGGGAGTGCCTCACTGTCAGAGGGACAGTACTGAGTAAGTGCCTCACTGTCAGAGGGACAGTACTGAGGGAGTACCTCACTGTCAGAGGGACAGTACTGAGTGAGTGCCTCACTGTCAGAGGGACAGTACTGAGGGAGTGCCACACCATCAGAGGGACAGTACTGAGGGAGTGTCACACCGTCAGAGGGAGGGTACTGAGGGAGTGCCTCACTGTCAGAGGGAGGGTACTGAGTGAGTGCCTCACTGTCAGAGGGACAGTACTGAGGGAGTGTCACACTGTCAGAGGGACAGTACTGAGGGAGTGTCTCACTGTCAGAGGGACAGTACTGAGGGAGTATCACACTGTCAGAGGGACAGTACTGAGTGAGTGCCTCACTGTCAGAGGGACAGTACTGAGGGAGTGTCACACTGTCAGAGGGACAGTACTGAGGGAGTGTCTCACTGTCAGAGGGTCAGTACTGAGGGAGTGTCACTCTGTCAGAGGGACAATACTGAGGGAGTATCTCACCGTCAGAGGGACTACTGAGGGAGTGTCTCACTGTCAGAGGGACAGTACTGAGGGAATGCCTCACTGTCAGAGGGACAGTACTGAGGGAGTGTCTCACTGTCAGAGGGACAGTACTGATGGAGTGTCTCACTGTCAGGGGGACGGTACTGAGGGAGTGTCTCACTGTCAGAGGGACGGTACTGAGGGAGTGTCTCACTGTCAGAGGGACAGTACTGAGGGAGTGCCACACCATCAGAGGGACAGTACTGAGGGAGTGCCACACCATCAGAGGGACAGTACTGAGGGAGTGCCGCACTGTCAGGCAGGTGTTAATAAGGGAGTGCAGCACTGCGAGGTGACAGAGAGAACATCACACCTTCCAGTCAGGATATTAAATCATAGCTCCTACGGATGGATGTAAAGATGTTTGGGTCAGCCATTGAATGAGGAGCTGACCACATTTAGGCCAATGTTGACTGCCCACCCCCACCAAATACCACTTGGAGAGATTACCTCAACCATCATCGTGTGCTGATTGTGAGATCTTCCTTCACACCTACCAACTACAACGGGACTTCAACAAGCTTGTCAGAGATCAGCCCAAGGCACTACTAAATGTCAGTTCCTCCGGAGGGAGCCCCCTGCACCTTACTCACCTTGCTGGACTCCTGGATCATCTTCCGCACGATTTCCTTGATGAAAGGCTCATTGTTCTTGGGGGGATGCATGTAGACGGTGGCCCTAGTGATCCCTCGATAAGCCACATACTCCGTCCAGCCCAAGTCCAGCTCAGGAATGGGAATGTCACTCTTTTCCGGCCAGTAGGTGAGGGAGCCATCACCCTCTGTTCCCTTACCTTGTGGAGAGTCTGTTTTGTCCACGTTATACTTTTCCCAATTCTTGGAAATTTTCTTTACTTCCTTAAAAGATAAAAACGCCTTCATGCCTTTTTTCTTGATAATTTTGCTGAAATCTGCTGCCCTGGATTCCAGCAGTTCCCCCAAAGCCAGCCGCTGTGATTCACAGTAATAAAATTGTGGATTCTTGTCATTAATGCTAACATTAACATGATTATCATCCAAACATATCAACTGGGAGTCAGCCATGTCGCCTGCTGCCTCTCTCTGGCTCTCTCTCTCTCTCTCTCCCCTTCTCACCTTGCTGACGTGAGGAAACAGGTTTGGCAAAAAAAGACTTCAGATCTTCCTCCTGATGCCAGCTGACAAGTACTGCAGCCAATCAGCGGGCGCGGATCGTCGGAGTGGCCAATCACGTAGCCCTGTAGGCGGGGTCTTTTTCAAGGTGTGTTGTAGTTCAAGAATGAAACCAAACTTCTGAAGTAAAATATGACAGATGCAGGAAAGCTGAAATAAAGGATCACTCAGCAAATGCTGGAAATTCTCAACAGGACAGACGGCAGAGAGGGAGCAAGAGTGTGCAAGGTTATTGCCTTGAAGGATAAACTCTTGCTTCTTTCTTCTTAGTTTCTGTCTTACCCATAGATTATTTAGAGTATTTAATGTTTTCATCCCCAAAACCTTGACATTTGCTATAAATTTCCTTGGGGGATAGACAAGTCTTAACAAATAGCTAAGCTCTTCCTGTTGATTCAGACCAAACTCACCACCCTTTTTTGTGGCATATATTTATTTCATTCACTGAGACTGCTGACTAAGCAATTGATTAAATTATTAAAATCTTGTCAATTAAAAATATGAACAGGAAATAGATAGATAGATAGATAGATAGATAGATACTTTATTCATCCCCATGGGGAAATTCAACTTTTTTCCAATGTCCCATACACTTGTTGTAGCAAAACTAATTACATACAATACTTAACTCAGTAAAAAATATGATATGCATCTAAATCACTATCTCAAAAAGCATTAATAATAGCTTTTAAAAAGTTCTTAAGTCCTGGCGGTTGAATTGTAAAGCCTAATGGCATTGGGGAGTATTGACCTCTTCATCCTGTCTGAGGAGCATTGCATCGATAGTAACCTGTCGCTGAAACTGCTTCTCTGTCTCTGGATGGTGCTATGTAGAGGATGTTCAGAGTTTTCCATAATTGACCGTAGCCTGCTCAGCGCCCTTCGCTCAGCTACCGATGTTAAACTCTCCAGTACTTTGCCCACGACAGAGCCCGCCTTCCTTACCAGCTTATTAAGACGTGAGGCGTCCCTCTTCTTAATGCTTCCTCCCCAACACACCACTACAAAGAAGAGGGCGCTCTCCACAACTGACCTATAGAACATCTTCAGCATCTCACTACAGACAATGAAAGACGCCAACCTTCTAAGGAAGTACAGTCGACTCTGTGCCTTCCTGCACAAGGCATCTGTGTTGGCAGTCCAGTCTAGCTTCTCATCTAACTGTACTCCCAGATACTTGTAGGTCTTAACCTGCTCCACACATTCTCCATTAATGATCACTGGCTCCATATGAGGCCTAGATCTCCTAAAGTCCACCACCATCTCCTTGGTCTTGGTGATATTGAGACGCAGGTAGTTTGAGTTGCACCATATCACAAAGTCCTGTATCAGTTTCCTATACTCCTCCTCCTGTCCATTCCTGACACACCCCACTATGGCCGTGTCATTTGCGAACTTCTGCACATGGCAGGACTCCGAGTTATATTGGAAGTCTGATGTGTACAGGGTGAACAGGACCGGAGAGAGTACGGTTCCCTGCGTATCATGAACGTTTAGCAGGTTGTCAGCATCAGGTCGTATCTACTGTACGTTCAGTGGCTATAAAATTAGTTACCTTCTGTACCCAATAAAGTGGCCACTGAGTGCATGTTCATGCTGCTGTAGCCCATCCAATTCAAGGTTCGATGTGTTGTGTGTTCAGAGATGCTCACTGGATGTTTTTTCTTTCTCGCCCAACTCTCTGTAAGCTCTAGAAACCACTGTGTGTGGAAATCCCAGAAGATCAGCAGTTTCTGAAATACTCAGACCACCCCATCTGGCACCAACAATCATTTTACGACCAATGTCACTCAGATCCCTTTTAGTGTGAACAACAACTGAACCTGTTGACCATGTCTGTGTGCTTTTATGCATTGAGTTGCTGCCACATGATTGGCTGAAAAGATAATGGCATTAACGAGCAGGTGTACCCAATAAAATGGACATTGTGTCTATACATTTATAATGGCGATGAGAAAGGCAAATATTGCATTCCATTCCACTACTCTGTACTTCCCTGCGTCTCAGCATCTAATTCTCGCTCACACATCCCTGTCATCACCCTTTTCAATTCTTTCTGTCATTAACCTATGCAGTGGCCAGTTAACCATCAGAAGCCTGAAGGGACACACTCAGTGATTCAGAAACAGCTTCTTCCCCTCTGCTATCCAATTCCTAAATGGACATTGAAGCTTTGGACACGACCTCACTTTTTTTAATATACAGTATTTCTGCTTTTGCACATTTTAAAAAATCTATTCAATATATGTAATTGATTTACTTGTTTGCTTATTATTATTATGTTTTATTTTATTTATTATTTTTTCCTCTCTCTTTCTGATAGATTATGTATTGCATTGATCTGCTGCTGCTAAGTTAACAAATTTCACGCCACATGCCAGTGATATTGTGGACCTCCGTTAGTCTTGATAGACCATGGATTTGTGCCTTGGAAAGTTTCCAGGGTGCAAGCCTGGGCAAGGTTTTTTTTAAATGTAAGACCGGCAGCTGCCCAGGCTGCGTCTCCCCTCTCCACGCCACCGATGTTGTCCAAGGGAAGGGCACTAGGACCCATACAGCTTGGCACCGGTGTCGTCGCAGAGCAATGTGTTGTTGAGTGCCTTGCTCAAGGACACACACGCGGCCTCAGCCAAGGCTCGAGCTAGCGACCTTCAGATCACTAGACGAACGCCTTAACCACTTGGCCACGTACCAACACACCGGTGATAATAAACCTGATTCTGAATCTGATTCTAACCTTCCAGCACATCCTTGTGATATGGAAGAAGAGCCGAGCACCCACATGATGACAGGAAGTGTGTACATGCTCTGCACAGAGGTATAGACTCACAAGGGGTGCAGGTAAGATGAATGCATGTCGTTTTTTTAATCAAAATAAACTTAATATATAATTAAAAAAAAACATTTACAAGAGTAAGCCTTGCAATGCTTTTTCATTGACAGTATTTTTCCCAGGGAAAAGGAATCAAAAACTAGAGGGCATACATTTAAGAATACAATTTAGAAGGGACACGATCGGCAACTTCGTCACACAGAGGGTGGTGCGTAGATGGAATGAGCTGCCAGAGGTAGTGAGTGAGGCTGGTACAAGACAATAACAACATTCAAAGGACACCTGAAGAGGTAGATAGATGGAAAAGATTTTCAAGATTAAAATTGCTTTATCACAAGTACATCAGAACATACTGTTTAATGCATCGTTTGCGCTAACAACCAACACACCCAAGTGTGTGCTGGATGCAGGGCATGAGAGTCGCCACGTATTCCAGCACCAACACAGCGTGCCCAAAATCCTCGGCGGAACAACACAGGAACAGAACAACAACAGCAAAGCAAGCACTCGTTCCTCCCTCCAATCCGTTCACGTACACAGTCCTCTGACCCCAAACGAACAAGCATCAATCAAAGAATATAACACACAAGATTACTCAGATATTACTAAAATATCAAATTACACAACAGCATCAGCTTTCGGACTTCTGATTTGACATTCGGACCTCAATCCACAACATTGACCTCAGGACCCACCGATACTGAACACTAGGCCTCAATTTCCGAACTCTCAATTGGCAGGGCTCTGTACTCTAGGCCTCGAACTCCGGCCTCTCCGATTTGTGAACCCAGGAGTCATGAGACCTCGTTCCTCCTGCCCGCTTGGAAAAAAGGTTCAGAGGGATATGCACCAAACGTGGGCAAGTAGGTCTAGCTTAGATGGGCACCTACGTCAGCCTGAATGTGTTAGGCCAAAGAGCCTGTTTTCATGTTCTGTATCTCTATGGCTCAGGATTGAATCCGGATCCCTGGAGGTTTAAACAGCCATTTTCAGTTAATGGCTGGCTTGAGTTGTTCTCTGATCTTGGCAATTTACTTATAATTTACCATACGAGGAGACATCATCAATGTGCTGTTAATTGTGGTGTGTCCTATATGTACTTATTAATCGTCGGTACGGAAGCTCGATTGTGAAGTGGGGAGGAAATCTCGTCACTGATTCTACTTAAGAGCCAATGCAGACATCCCACCTCTCCCGGAAGTTCCGGGAGTCTCCCGCATATTGATAGCAGCTCCCTGACACCTGCAAATTATATACAATATCCCAGAAATTGATTTTTTTGAGAGGGAGAGGGAGAGGAATAGCAAGAGGGAGCATTCTGATTGGTCTCTCTTCGTGCTAAGTAGACCTATCAGTTTTCTCTGTGGGCGGGCTTTACAGTTGACCTCAAAACTAATGACAGTGTTGCTCACTGCACTGTTTGCAACAGTGACTTTTCTATCACCCATGGTGGGTTAAATGACTGTAAAAGACATGTTGAGGTGAGTTTAACAGATGTCATTCAATCATTAGCATAGCTAACATTATTTAAACTAGCTGGCTAGCTGCTAAGGAGCTACTCTATTGATGTCCTACGTGATGAGGCCAAACTCCCTGTAGACTTGCTTAAAGTTGTAATAGAATAAAAAATGACTCAATTATAATATAATATAAGTACATATTTTAATGTCACATTTTCTGCGTATACCCAACTTGGTTTACAGAGTAGACAAAATCACTAAACAAAGTATTACATACACCCTTGGAGGTCGACTGGGGGGTGGGGGGGGGTGGGGGTACTACCTCCCTGAAATGAATTTTTGCAGGGTGGGACGTCTGCCAATGTGGGCAAAATTCCAGAACACATCACATGAAGTTCGCCGGGCAACCAATCAGTGATGAGATCTCCTCTCTGCATCACTGACAACCAATCAGCCGATCGATAAGTATAAAAAGCCCATGCATTTGGAGGTCACACCACAATCAACAGCGCACTGCCACATCCTCTCATGGTGATGAAACGTCTGCAAACAAATTGCCAAGATCGAAGAACAACTCAAGCCAACCAATCAGACACATGAACTACACATTTCTGGCGAGAGCAGCGCCCTCTCCTTAACCACCAGAAACAGTCACTGTCCAAAGCAAATAGGAGCTGTATATCAGAGACACGAGAGACTGCAGATGCTGGAATCTGAAGCAACAGGCAAGAAGCTGGAGGAATTCAGTAGCGTCTGTGGGGGAAGAGCAATTGTTCAAACCCTGCAAACATACACTCAGTGATCGATCACTTTATTAGGTACACCTCTACACCAGCTTGTTAATGCAAATCCTTAAAAGCAAGCAGACAAGGTCAAGAGGTTCTGTTGTTCAGACCAAATATCAGTGAGACAAAAGAAATGCAACCTAAGTTGCTTTGACTGTGGAATGATTGTTGGTGCCAGATGGGGTGGTTTGAGTATTTCAGAAACTGCTGATCACACACAACAGTCTCTAGAGTTTACAGAGAATGGTGTGAATAACACATCCACTGTCTGGCAATTCTATGGGCAAAAATGCCTTGTTAATGGGAGAGGTCAGAGGAGAATGGCCAGACTGGTTCAAGCTGACCGGAAGGTGACAGTAAATCAAATAACCACATGTTACAACAGTAGTGTGCAGAAGAACATCTCTGAACGCACAACAAATCAAACCTTGAAAGGGGCCAGCTCCAGCAGCATTGGACCGCTCCCCTGTGGCCATTTTATTAGGTTCACTCCTGCACCTAGTAAGTGGTTACTGAGTGTAGGATTTCAACCTGAACCGTTGACCATTGCTTTCCCTCACCTGCTGAGTAACTGCAGCTAACTGCTGCTTCGTCTGCAGAGTATTATTGATTTCCTTTTGACCAGAGCTTGATGTGGATCAGTGGGAAGGCTGTGGGACACTGCGCTTGATGTCTTCGTCGGATAGTCACGGCCGTTTATAATGGTGCAGATGTTACTGTGAGTCACTGTAGAGTCACAGTTTTCACCAGAGGCTTTGTGTGCAGAATCGCATTCAGGGAAATGCGTTAATCATCCATAATCTCAGGGGAATTTTTAATTCATGTCAACAATAGCACAAAAATTTACACTGGGAAGTCCTGCGGCTGGAATGATGAAACACTTGCTAAAGTATTAATCCACAGTACAATGTAAGTGGGTCGGAATGGATAACGTGGGCCAAAGGGCCTGTTTCTATACCACACAAGAGTGTAGAGCAGGTGATCAAAAGGTTTTTGGAATGCCTTAAAGGAGCAAAGAGAGAGACGGTGAGAAGTTGGAAGGGAATTGTAGGGTCAAGTGTCTCTAGATTCTGCTTTCCTCCCACATTCCGAAAGATGTATGGGTTGGGGTTAGTAAGTTACGGGCATGATATGTTGGTGCCTGAAACATGGTGACACTGCTGGCTGCCCCTAGCACATCCTTAGGTTCTGCTGGTTGCTGACGCAAACGGTTCAGTTCGCTATATCTTTCAATGTTTCCAAGTACACATGGCTAAGAATTTTTTTCTTTATGCAACACACACAAAATGCTGGTGGAACACAGCAGGCCAGGCAGCATCTGCAGGGAGAAGCGCTGTCGACGTTTCGGGCCGAAACCCTTCGTCAGGACTAACTGAAAGGAAAGGTAGTAAGAGATTAGAAAGTAGGAGGGGGAGGGGGAAATGCAAAATGATAGGAGGAGACAGGAGGGGGAGAGGTGAAGCTGAGAGCCAGAAAGGTGATTGGCAAAAGGGATACACAGCTGGAGAAGGGAAAGGATCATAGGATGGGAGGCCTAGGGAGAAAGAAAGGGGGAGGGGAGCACCAGAGGGAGATGGAGAACAGGCAAGGAGTGATGGGCAGAAAGAGAGAAAAAAAAGGAGGGGGGAAAAATACTAAATATATCAGGGATGGGATAAGAAGTGTGGCTTCATCTTGACAGTAGAGGCACTCAGGTTGGAGGAACAACACGTTATATACCGGCTGGGTAGCCTCCAACCTGATGGTATGAGCATTGACTTCTCCAACTTCCGTTAATGCCCCTCCTCCCCTTCTTACCCCATTCCTGATATATTTAGTTTTTCTCCCCCCTCCTTTTTTTTCTCTTTCTGCCTATCACTCCGCCTGTTCTCCATCTCCCTCTGGTGCTCCCCTCCCCCTTTCTTTCTCCCTAGGCCTCCCGTCCCATGATGCTTTCCCTTCTCCAGCTCTGTATCCCTTTGCCAATCACCTTTCCGGCTCTCAGCTTCACCCCACCCCCTCTGGTCTTCTCCTATCATTTTGCATTTTCCTCTCCCCCACTACTTTCAAATCTCTTACTATCTTTCCTTTCAGTTAGTCCTGACGAAGGGTCTCGGCCCGAAACGTCGACAGTGCTTCTCCCTGTAGATGCTGCCTGGCCTGCTGCGTTCCACCAGCATTTTGTGTGTGTTGCTTGAATTTCCAGCATCTGCAGATTTCCTCATGTTTGATTTTTTTCTTTATATTAGGTTTGAGCTTGGTTCAGATCAGTCATGTTTGGATCAAACTAATTTGTCCACAATGAGTCAATCGGGTTGGCATATTGGGTCTGTTTTGGATTCACTGCATTGGATTCATGCTTGGATTGGCATATTGGTTAGGGTTGGATTGGCATATTGGTTAGATTTGGATTGGCACATTGGTTAGATTTGGATTGGCATATTGGTTAGATTTGGATTGGCACATTGGTTAGGGTTGGATTGGCACATTGGTTAGATTTGGATTGGCACATTGGTTAGGGTTGGATTGGCATATTGGTTAGATTTGGATTGGCACATTGGTTAGATTTGGATTGGCACATTGGTTAGGGTTGGATTGGCATATTGGTTTGATTTGGATTGGCATATTGGTTAGATTTGGATTGGCACATTGGTTAGGGTTGGATTGGCATATTGGTTAGATTTGGATTGGCACATTGGTTAGATTTGGATTGGCATATTGGTTAGATTTGGATTGGCACATTGGTTAGATTTGGATTGGCACATTGGTTAGATTTGGATTGGCACGTTGGTTAGATTTGGATTGGCACGTTGGTTAGATTTGGATCGTCCACATCGGGTCAGGGTTGGACTGTCCACATCGGGTCAGAGTTGGACAGTCCACATCGGGTCAGGTTTGGATTGTCCACATCGGGTCAGGGTTGGATCATCCACATCGGGTCAGGGTTGGATTGTCCACATTGGGTCAGGTTTGGATTGTCCACATTGGGTCAGGTTTGGATTGTCCACATCGGGTCAGGTTTGGACTGTCCACATCGGGTCAGGTTTGGATTGTCCACATCGGGTCAGGTTTGGATTGTCCACATCGGGTCAGGTTTGGACTGTCCACATCGGGTCAGGTTTGGACTGTCCACATCGGGTCAGGTTTGGACTGTCCACATCGGGTCAGGTTTGGACTGTCCACATCGGGTCAGGTTTGGATTGTCCACATCGGGTCAGGTTTGGATCGTCCACATCGGGTCAGGGTTGGATTGTCCACATCGGGTCAGGGTTGGACAGTCCACATCGGGTCAGGTTTGGATTGTCCACATCGGGTCAGGTTTGGATCGTCCACATCGGGTCAGGTTTGGACTGTCCACATCGGGTCAGGTTTGGATTGTCCACATCGGGTCAGGGTTGGACAGTCCACATCGGGTCAGGTTTGGATTGTCCACATCGGGTCAGGTTTGGACAGTCCACATCGGGTCAGGGATGGACAGTCCACATCGGGTCAGGTTTGGATTGTCCACATCGGGTCAGGTTTGGACAGTCCACATCGGGTCAGGGATGGACTGTCCACATCGGGTCAGGTTTGGATTGTCCACATCGGGTCAGGTTTGGACAGTCCACATCGGGTCAGGGATGGACTGTCCACATCGGGTCAGGGATGGACTGTCCACATCGGGTCAGGTTTGGACAGTCCACATCGGGTCAGGGATGGACTGTCCACATTGGGTCAGGGATGGACTGTCCACATCGGGTCAGGTTTGGACTGTCCACATTGGGTCAGGGTTGGACCGTCCACATCGGGTCAGGGTTGGATCGTCCACATCGGGTCGGGTTGGATCGTCCACATCGGGTCAGGGTTGGATCGTCCACATCGGGTCAGGTTTGGACCGTCCACATCGGGTCAGGTTTGGACCGTCCACATCGGGTCAGGTTTGGATCGTCCACATCGGGTCAGGGATGGACTGTCCACATCGGGTCAGGTTTGGATTGTCCACATCGGGTCAGGTTTGGATTGTCCACATCGGGTCAGGGTTGGATCATCCACATCGGGTCAGGTTTGGATCGTCCACATCGGGTCAGGGTTGGATCGTCCACATCGGGTCAGGGTTGGATTGTCCACATCGGGTCAGGTTTGGACTGTCCACATCGGGTCAGGTTTGGATTGTCCACATCGGGTCAGGGTTGGATCATCCACATCGGGTCAGGGTTGGACAGTCCACATCGAGTCAGGTTTGGATTAACCATCTGTTGCCGATGAGAGAAGATTACATAAGTTTGTAACCCAATGAGCCTTTGAGCCAAGTTAAAAGAATGTTTAAACTTCAAACACGTTGCTGATTCAGTAGTTATGCAGAGACCGGAATGGGGAATGTGTGAATTTCCCCTTAACAGGAAAACTGATTATCTTCTAGAAACCCGTTTTTTAATTTTTAGACTTTTTGTAAACAATTCAGATTCTCTGACTGTTGCGCTGTGGTCATGAACTCTCATTTTCCTTGAGTCATAGAACACTACAGCATGTAAACAAGCCCTTTGGCCCATCTAGTCCATACCAAAATATTATTTCAATCAACCTGCTCCTGGACCATAGCTCCAGTACCCCCGCCCTTCATGTTTCTATCCAAATTCCTCTTAAAAGTTGAAATCAATGCTGACATCTACCCATGACCTATTGTTCACTTGCAGATTGCAGTCAGTTCAGATTGACAACATCTCCCCCACAATCTCCATTAGCACAGCTACTCCACAAGGCTGTGTGCTTAGCCCCCCCTGCTCTACTCACTTGACACAGCCCCAAAGCCATGTTCAAGTTTGCTGATGACACCATTGTTATTGGCCAAATACAAGGTGGCCTCGAATCAGCGTATATGAGGGAGATCGAAAATCTGGCTGAGTGGTGCCACAACAACAAACTCTCACTCGATGCTAGCAAAACCAAGGAGCTGAGTATTGAATTCAGAATGAGGAAACTGTGGATTCGTGAGACAATCCTCATCAGGGGATCAAAGGAGGAGAAGATCAGCAACTTTAAATTCCTTTGGTGTTATCATTTCAGAGGAGCTGTGCTGGGACCACCACTTCAGTGCCTCTACTTTCTTAGAAGTTTGCGAAGATTCGGCATGATATTGAATACTTTGATAAACTTCTATGGATGTGTGGTGGAGAATATACTAACTGGTTGCATCATGGCCTGGCACGAAAACACCAATACCCTTGAATGGAAAAGCCTACAAGAAGTAATGGATACAGCCCAGCCCTTCACAGGTAAAGCCCCTGCTTCCATGGAGCACATCTACATGGTGCGCTGTCACAGTGAAGTAGCATCCATCATCAGGCATCCCTACTACACAAGTCATTCTCTCTTCTCACTGCAGCGGAGCCTTAGGAATCACACCACCAGATTCAGGAACAGTTACTACCGCTCAGCTATTAGGCTCTTGAATCAAAGGAGATAATTTTATTCAACATCACTGAAGTGTTCCCACAACCTATGGAGTCACTTTCGAGGACTTGCTATTTGTTGTTTATTTATTTGTTTTTTTCCTTTGCGTTTACGCGGTTTGTTTGTTTTTTCTTGTGCGTTTGTTGTTTGTGTGTCCTGCTGGGCATGGTCTTCCATTGATTCTGTTACGGTTCTTGAACACTGTGTATGCCCGCAAGGAAATCAGGGTGGTAGATGGTGACATACAGTGTAGGTACTTTGATAATAAATTTATTTTGAACTTTGAAGTCTCACCCAAACCTGCTGTTAATCTATGCAGTCAACATCACGGAGGGGCTCCTTGGGAGAGACACAGTTAACTCACAAGCCAAAGCTTGATTATCCAATTCCTAAGGTTGCATTGGGGATAAATGTATGGAAAATGGAGCTTATACTAGATATTGAACTGGTGGACCATTCGGTTCGATGGACAGTTTCTGTGATCTATCACTGCAGTAAACACATCAGTAACAGTAACCGTGAAACCCACTCTGGTTCGCTGACGTCTTGAGGACAGGAAGTCCCTACTTGGTCTGACCCAAAAGCACACCAGAGGTTCCCAACCTGGGGTCCACAAACCCCTCAGTTAGTGGTAGGGGGTCCACGGCTGAAAGGTTGGGAACCCCTGCACTAGAACGTGGCTGACTCAGAAAATGACCCAGTAACACACTCAGCTCAGAGGCAACTGAGGATTGGAGACCTCGTGAACCCTCTTGAAGACAAAAAGAGAACACAGAATCCGGAAGCTGGAACAAAATGAACTGCGGGTAGAACACTATGCATTCGGCCAAAGGAGTAGGTTGACATTTTGGGTCGAGATCAAGTCTAAGAGGGAAGAGGAAAGTTTGCTAGTACTCGCTGTTCTGCCCACCAAGTTCTCCCCATGTTCTGTTTTATTTTGGATCGTATTCATAGGCTCACGTAGCTGTATCCATCATCAAGAATCCCCACAATCTGGGTTTTCCCCTCTCCTCACTGCTACCAGGACGGAGGAGGTACAGCAGCCTGAAATCCCCACCACCACCACCACCAGATCCACAAGCAGCGACTTCCTTACAACCATCCGGTTCTCAAACTGAACTGCACAACTTTAACCCCATCTTGGCTACAGAACACAATAGGCCGCCTTTTGGCCTGTCATGGACTTGTCCTAGATAGTGCCTTAGTTCTGGTTTGCACCCAGGTCTTGCTTTCGCACAGTTTATTTCTCACTGTGTGGTATAATCTTGTGTATGATTTATACCGCGTTCTGTCTATATCTGTGTTCGAAGTTCAAAAAGTTCTAAGTAAGTTTGTTATGAAAATCAGCATATACTACCATAAGATCATAGACCATAAGACATAGGAGCAGAATTAGGCCATTCAGTCCATCGAGTCTGCTCTACCATTCCATCATGGATGATTTATTATCCCTCTAAACCCCATTCTCCTGTCTTCTCCCCTTAATCTTTTATTCCCCTACTAATCAAGAATCTATCAGCCTCCATTTTAAATATATCTAGTAATGTGCCCTTAGGCATCTGTTGCCATGAATTCCACAGATTCACCACCTTCTGACTAAAGAAATTCCTCTTCACCTCTGTTCTAAGGGAACATCCTTCTATTCTGAGGCTGAGCCTTCTGGCCTTAGACTTCCCCACTAGAGGAAACATCCTCTCCACATCCACTCTATCTAGGCCTTTCAATATTCAATAGGTTTCAATGAGATCTCCCCTCAGTCTTCTAAACTCCAGTGAGTACAGGCCCAGTGCCTCCTAATGCTTCTCATGCATTAACCCTTTTGTTCCCAGGATTATTCTGGTGACCTTGTCCAATGCCAGCACATCCTTTCTTAGATAAGTGTCCAACACTGCTTACAATACTTCAAGTGCAGTCTGACCAATGCCTCAGTATTATATCCTTGCTTTTGTATTCTAATCCTCTTGAAATAAATGCTAACATTGCATTTGCCTTCCTTACCAAAGGTTCAAAGGTCAAATTTAATGTCAAAGGAATGTATACAATAGACATCTCGAAATGCTTTTCCTTCGCAAACATCCACGAAAACAGAGAAGTGCCCCAAAGAATGAACGATAGTTAAACGTGAGAACCCCAAAGTCCCCCCCCAGCTCCCCCCTCCCGGGCGTAAGTGGCAGCGAGCAGCAATCCCCCCCCTCGGCCCACCAGCAAAAACAATGTGCATCAGTACCATCACCGAGCCCAAACATGTGCTAAGCAATAGCAAAGACACAGACCAAGGTTACCCATCCGAAATTCGACAACCCACAGGTTCTCTCTCTCCCTGGCAAGGGAGAGGGAGGCATCCGCCATTTTCACTGCGAGCAGGAGACTTAGCAACAACCCGCTGGTTTACGATGTTAAAAATCGTCGCTTTTATCGAGCTCTGTGTCCAAAGATCGCAAAGACCTTGGGTCTTCAGACCCACAGCGAAAGATTTTTCCGGCCTCCCTGATGACACACAAGTCTCCTGCCGTGACACTGACCCTCGATCCACCCGTGTCCTACCACTGAATCAATCTGCAAGTTAACCTTTAGGGAATCCTGCACTACCTTGAGATTCAACAGTAGAACAGAGAAATACAATAGAATCAATGAAAAACTGCACATAAACAAATCTGATGACCAATATGCAAAAGAAGACAAACTACAAATAAAAATAAATGATTAATATTAAGAACATGAATGTAAAGCCTTGAAAGCCCCTTATGGTTATGTAATCCATTCAGAGTTGAGATGAATGAAGTTATCCATGTCCGTTCAGGAGCCTGATGGTTGTAGGTTAATAACTGTTCTGGTGGTGTGGGATCTAAGGCTCAGGTACCTCCTTCTCGATGGCAGCAGTAAGAAGAGATGGGAGTCCTTGATGGTGGATGCTGCTTTCTCGCGATATTGCTCCTTGCAGATGTGCTAAATGGTGTGGGTAGCTTTGACTGTGTCTGACTGGGCTGTGTTGACCACCGAACGTGCCTTTGATGCTGCAGATAGGGAGGGTTTCATTGTACCTATCATCTCACCATACTCACTCACATGACAATAACCTCAACTTGACTTGGCCTGAGGCTTGTTAGCAAATCCAGCCTTTATCTCCCATCCCATTGCCTGAAGTCCCAGGCAACTTTGTATACCAACATCTTTGGAATCAACCCTCTTCACCACCGTTTCCACGCAGTATCGTTTTTAGAATATCGAGCCATTTGCATTATTGAGAAATCTATCTTCGATATTAATCAGCTGGCATTATAGCGTGTTTCACTTGAGATAAGCCTTTTAGATTACTTCTGGCAGATAAGAGCTCAAACCGCCATCTGAGATCTCAGAATAATTCAAAGGTAATTCGCGGTTCTCTCAGCAAGGGGAGAGGTTGCAGAAGTGAAAGTGCCAAAGGCTACAGTTCACTGGGATACCAGTGAGAAGGATGCAGGAAGGAGAGGGAAGAGAATCCATTGTTCTCCTTGGGAGAACAGTGTGTCGACATAGATAGATAGATAGATAGATAGATAGATAGATAGATAGATAGATAGATAGATACTTTATTCATCCCCATGGGGAAATTCAACTTTTTTCCAATGTCCCATACACTTGTTGTAGCAAAACTAATTACATACAATACTTAACTCAGTAAAAAAAAAAATATGATATGCATCTAAATCACTATCTCAAAAAGCATTAATAATAGCTTTTAAAAAGTTCTTAAGTCCTGGCGGTTGAATTGTAAAGCCTAATGGCATTGGGGAGTATTGACCTCTTCATCCTGTCTGAGGAGCATTGCATCGATAGTAACCTGTCGCTGAAACTGCTTCTCTGTCTCTGGATGGTGCTATGTAGAGGATGTTCAGAGTTTTCCATAATTGACCGATGCAAGATGGAGAGCGATCGGACTGGCTGATCGCAGCCTGGTACGGCGCGAATGCGCAGGATTGGATGGCCCTGCAGAGGGTTGTAGATTCCGCCGTCTCCATCCTGCCCACCATCGAGGAGTGCCCAAGAGGACGGCATCCATCACTAAAAACCCTAACCATTTAGGGCATGCCCTCTTCGCGTTATGACCACCACAGAGGAAGTAAGGAGTCTTAAAACTGGCACGCAATTAATCAGAAACAGTTCTTTCCTCTCTTCCATCATCACTCTCAACGGTCCATGAACACCGCCTCGTTATTCCTCCTTTCTGCGTTCGTTTTTTTTTTTGCAGACATTGTACTTTCATGTTCTTGCACTGTACTTCTGCTGCAAAGCAACATATTTGTCCCACTATACGTTTGAGAGCACATGGACTATTTCCTTCCAAACCCTCCCCATTTAGCTTTTGAATTACTTGGGTAGTGGGAACACTTGTGGTCAGGTTCCTTGGGCCTCCCCGGAATGGAGATGAATGCGGGACGTTTGTCAAAAGCGAACAGCTTGTTCCTGCATGTGAGGTGGAGTAACTCATTTGTAAAGGCCTACTTTACAGAAATAACTGCAGCACAGTTGGTAGAGCTGCTGCCTCTCAGCTCCAGTGAACTGGGTTCAATCCTGAGCTCCGGTGCTATCTGTGTGGAGTTTTCACGTTCTCTCTGCTTGGGCCTCCTCTGGGTGCTTCAGTTTCCTTCCATATGTTGATTTATTTAGAGATCCCTCCCACATAGTCCTCCATTATCCTACATCCATGTGCCTATCAGAGAGTTCCTTAAATGCCTCTAACATATCTGCGTCTACCACTACCCCAGGCGGTGCATTCCATGTAATCAACACTCTCTGTGTAAAAACCTTACCTCAGACATCCCCCCATACTTTCCTTCACTTGTCTTAATGATATGACCCCTCATAGTAGGCAGTTCTACTCTGGGAAGATGTCTCTGGCTATGCATCTTATCATCTTGTACATCTCTATTGAATCACCTCTCGTCCTCCCTCGCTCCAAAGAGAAAAACCCTAGCTCACTCAACCTATCCTCATAAAATAGGTTCTCTAATCTGGACAGCATTCTGGTAAATCCCCTCTGCACCCTCTCTAAAGCTTCCACATCCTTCCTATAATGAGGTGACCTGAACTGAACACAATATTCCAAGTGTGGTTTCACCAGGGTTTTAATTGAGCTACATTACCTTGTGCCTCTTGGAACTCAATCCCTTGAGTAGTGATGGCCAACACACCATACACCTTCTTAACAACTCTAATAACCTGTGAAGCAATTTTGAGGGATATTCCTGAAATAATCCCATTTTTATTCTGCCCCGATTCCCATCAAATCCCCCCTCAGGTTATACCACTCACTTACACGCTACAGTGGCCAATTAACCCACATATCACCAGGAGGTGGGGGCAAACCAGAGTGCCCGAATGAAACCCAGATGATCTCACAAGGAGAACGTGCTAACTCCACACTGACAGCACCCAAAAGTCAAGCTTGATGTTGGGTGACCCAGCTTGGGTCTCTGGCATTCTAGAGTTCAAGTCTCTGGAGTGAGTCTCTCAAAGTCTAGCCCTACACCCCGGTTGTGAGAGGGTGGCAACGGGCAAGGCCAGCCAGCAGGGCTCTTGTGAAGTTGTACAGGCCAACTCCCTGTGCCGTGGATACAATGGATTACAGAAACATTGATGAACTTTAACCATACCATTAACTTCAGAGGGTGATGGAGGTGGGAGGTCATTGATGACCTATGCTCCACTGGAAGCTAAGGGCCCAAGTAAAGCAAGTAATTCACTGGAGTGGGTCTTGAACCCAAGATGTCCTAACTCAGAGGCAATCAACTTGATCCACCAGTAGTTCGCTCTATACTTTTGGAGGTCAAAAACTCTTAGCAAAGTTTCCTCAAAATATCTGGCTGAATCCATCATAATCTTTTTCAAAGAGTGATAGAATAAACCCACATGTGTGGGATTGATCTGCCTTAGTTAAGGATTCCCAACTTTTAAAAATTGGGAATTAGGGAAATTGCCAACACCAACACGTTATATCACTCAAAGACATCATACACCATAACACCGTACAAAGTTCATTAAAGCGTAAATATTTTATTGACTGCTGTCTAGATGGAGGGAGAAGGAAAGGATAATTTTCCAGAGTAGTGGGATGTCACCGGTTGATTGACGACACATAATTACTCGGGAACAAGCCAATCTGCCCCCATAAACTCCCCTTCCACCATGAGGGGTCTGAGGTGTCCAGAACCTCGATGATGTCACCGCACTTGAACTCCAGCTCATCATCAGCCTCAGCTGTGAAATCGAACATGGCTCGAACACGCCTGGTTTTCTGCAGAGAAGAAGCATAGAGTGAGAGTCTGTCTCAAGGGCCCATCATACAGCATCTCCTCCTCCCATATGCACTTATTAATCCATAGCTGTGCTCTATTCTCCAATGTCTTGATATTAGTAATTGATTTTTAAATTTAGATTTAATATTCTTCTCTTCATGGTTTAGCCATCTTCTCATCTCCCCACACCTCTGTCACCTTCCCTAGCCTATAAAATTCCTCAGATTTCCAATTCCAGCCTCTTGGACTTTCCCAGTCTTAATCACTCCACCTTTGGAAGTTATGCTTTCAGTTCCCTCCTTAAATCTTTCCCTCACCCCCTCTCTATCTCACTTCTTTTTGAATGCTCTTTAAACTAGCGCTACTATGGACTTAACTTTGATTATATCTTTGTTTTTGTTTTGCATGTATGCTTTTTTCACGTTTTGGCACAATTTGCAGTATAATGTATGTAAAATTTAGAGTGTTGTCTGAACCTACCTGCTTGTAATGCTGCTGAAAGCAAGTTTATCATTCAAGTTTAATTATCATTCAACCATACATGAATGCCCATGAATAGAGCCAAATGAAACAGCGTTACTCGAGAACCAAGGTACAAAACACAGTAGTAACAGACGATCACAGCACAAGACACATATAAGATATCAGTAAAATACATTCACACATGAAATAAAATGATAGTCCAAGGCCCTGAGTCCATGAATGTTGCAGCAGTCTGCACTCAAACGCAATATGGCTTGTCTTCTGCCGAGCAAACACTGGGGGGCAGCACCGACTCCAGCTTGGACGCTGTGTCATACCGCCTCTGGTAGAGCACGCCAATGTCCGACAGGGTCTTGTGACCAGCAGCAGCACAATCCGCACCAAGTCCAGCTCTTTCAGTTTCTCTGCCAACGAGCAACTCGCTGATGGAGTAGACCTGCAGTACTTTAAGTTCTTAATGTCCAGCAGGGTCTTGCGATTATAAAAAGCACGTTTATAAAAGACAATAACACCTCTGGTTGACCCTATAGAAGCCACTGCGATCGAACACACTGCAATCTTACTGGAAATGTCGTGTACTTCAATGTAACTGTGCACACGACAATGAATTTGACCAGACTTGATATCTTTATCAACGTAACCTTCACTAAAGCTTCGCTCTTTGGCTTTATTGTAAAACATTTGTGTTAAATGGATTGCAAAGTCTTACTGTATTGAAGTTGCTTGTTTTTGTAAATGGGATGAGGTGTACTTAATTCGTAATGCGATCGGAGAATGGAACAAGAATGACTTCTTCCTTTAGTCACCAAAAACTCTCGCAAGTTTCCATAGCTGTTCCGTGGAGAGCGTTCTGACCAGTTACATCATCGTCCGCTATGAAGGCTCCAGTGCACAGGATCGCAAGAGGCCGCAGAGGGCCATGGACTCAACCAGTTCCATCACAGACACACCCCTCCACACTACTGAAGACAGCTTCAAGAGGTGGTCCCTCAAGAAGTCAGCATCTGTTATTAAGGATCCTTACCAAATTCTCTTCTCATTACTGCCATCAGGGAGGAGGTACAGGAGCCTGAAGGCCCACACTCTATTTTTCAGAAACAGCTTCTTCCCCTCCATAATCAGATTTCTGAACAGTTCATGAATCCATAAACACAACCTCATTATTTCCTTTCTTTTGCACTATCTATTCATTTAGTAATTTTAATGTACTTGCGTTGTATTGCTGCCGTCAAACAACAAATGTCACGTCATATAAGTCAGTGATAATTATTCCGATTCCTGTCTGTTTGTTGGTGGACTACTTTGACCACCCATGAACCTCCTTGACTTGTCGCTCGCCCTAAAGCTTATGTCATTGGACTTTACTGAAGAAGGAGGCCACTCGGCCCATAGTGCTTGCACTGACTCTTTGAAAGATCTCAATGGTTGTCTCACCGACCCGCCACATATCAACTTCCGCCAATATCTCTTCAGATCTCTTTTGGAAGTTCATAGTCTTTCCCCTCATATCCTCTCCACAGATCTCTGCGTGAGAGGAAGTTCCCCCATATCATCATTAGTTCTTGACGCATCTAAATCACGTACTTGGGGCTTCTTTACTGGCGGGAAGGATGTGTGTAGGTGCACTGTACTGGTTACAGTATCTAGTCAATTCTAGAAAAATTAGCAGATGTGTTTGAGTATGAATGAACTGTCATTACATCTGTTGTGGACCCATCATTACAATCTATTATATTGCACCACCATCCCCAGTGGGATAATGGGAGAGGCAGAGTGTGGAAGGATGCAAGATCTGAGGGAGAAGATATATTGGTGTTGCCGTGTTATCATAATATGTCTAGAGAAACGGTGAAAATCTTTTCTTTGCATGCTAAAAATGGCACCAGAGCTCTTTGTGAACCTGGCCGACTTCCTCCGGTTCGTCCATGAAGCAGTTTAATCTCTTCTCTTTTAATGTATTCTTTTCTTTTTCCGGGTGGTTGGGGTCCTGTCGGAGTCCATGATCTCCAGCTGCACTCAAGCTGTGTTTTTTCACAGAGGTGGGTTCCCGCACTTGGAGCTTGCCAAGCGGCCGAGCGTTTTCAACGTCTCCAGGCGCGGCCTGGAAGACGCGCACCTTCACGGTGCAGCCCTGTGGGCGACCCGATTCCTCGCCAGGGTCGCTGATTGAAGTGTCGCGGGAGATGGAAACACTGAGATGCTGCCGTCGAAAGGAGGCGCTCGAATAAGTGATGCTGCTGATTGTGACATCGAAACAGTGAGCCCTCATCTATCTCTGCCTTGCTAGTGAGAGAGAGCCCGTCTGAAATGTCGAAGTGTTGGGTGGACTGTAGCTTTAGATGGACTCTAGATCATAGTGCTGGGGGTGGGGGGCTTTGCATGCATGGTGGTTGGGGGGGAGAGGCCTTTGCTGCTGCTTGTGAGTGGGAGAGGGAGGGCGTCTTTGGAGTTATAACATTTTCCTGTCACTCATTCATTGGGGTTTTTATTCTGTTTCATGGATGTCTGCAAAGAGTAAGAATTGTATATTCAGGTCTCTGATACGAAATTGAACCATTGAGCCATTGAGCACAGACAAATCATGCCCTCCATGAGAACACTGCGATTGTAAATAAGAAAACAGATACCGAATAAAGTGTTACATTTACAGGGAAACTATAACGGGGGTTAGGGTGTGGGTGGCACGATAGCATAGTGGTTAGCGCAACGCTTTACAGTACCAGCGACCAGGGTTAATTTCCCGCTGCTGCCTGTAAGGAGTTTGTATGTTCTCCCTGTGACTGCGTGGGTTTCCTCCGGGTGCTCTGGTTTCCTCCCACAGTCCAAAGACGTACCGTTTGGTAGGTTATTGTAACTTGTTATTGTGATTAGGAAATCAGGGGAATACAGGGCGGCATGGCTCAAAGGGACAGGAGGGCCTATTCCGCGATGTATCTCAATATAAATATAGACAAATAAATAAACAAACAAACAAACAAACAAATGGATGAATCAATCAATAAATAGATGGTTGGATGGATGGACAGATAGAAAAAGACTTTCAGGATGTATATTGTATACATTTCTCTGACATTAAATGTACCTATTGACCTATTGATAAATTAAATAAATAAATAGATAAACCATTTCTGTTCTCTAAAGCCCTGATATTTAGGTGGCAGTTTTAGCTTGATGGTCATCGAATTATCGGCACCCAGTTGCCCACCATTGAGAACAGCTACCGTAAATGCTGCCTGGGCAGGGTGAAAAGCATTATCAAGGATGCATCTCTCCCTAACCGTGGACTTTTCACTCTCCTCCCATCCGGTAGGCACTACAGGAGCCTCCGCTCCCGCACCAGCAGGCTCAGGAAGAGCTTCTTCCCTGAGGCTGTGACCCTGCTGAACCTCACATCACAAGCGCTAAGCAGTATTGCACCCATATTGGACTGTCTCAGTACTTCTATATTTGTGTGCTCTAGCACTTACTTTTTATTCGCAGTCATTTTGTAATTAACACTATTCTTTTGCACTTCTGGTTAGATGCTAATTACATTTCATTGGCTTTGTATCTGTACTCGGCACAATGACAATAAAGTTGAATCTAATCTAATCTCTCTCAAGAAGATGGAGAGTTCAAATGCTTTCCTGAGTAAACAGTCTTTGCTGATTCTCCAGTGTGGTACTGAGGGAGCGCTGCACTATTCCTTTCATATCAGAGTTACACCTGACCTGATGTGTGCTCATTAATGTACCAGATCATTGAAGATCAGAAGGATTGGTGCTGTTGCACTGGACAATATGTTGCCCCTCTGTCCACATTTCTCAAGAAAATCATCCAGCTACCATCAAAATTGCATTTTGTGAGAGGTTGCTGTGCTTAAGAAGCAGAGGCAGAAGTCTGCCCTTTAGTCCCTCGCGTTTGCCCCTTTTACCTCAGCGGCCCTTTCCTGCACCAACCCCAAATGTCTAAATTTTCTACCATGTTTACTCTGTCACAACAGTGACCAAATTCCAAAAAGTTGACAGTGTGGTGAAGAAGGTATATGATGTATTGGCCCTTGTTATTCAAGGGATTAAGTTCAAGAGCCGCCAGGTAATGTTGCAGCTCAGTGAAACCCTGATTAGCCTCTGGAGTATTGTCTTCATTTCTGGTCGTCTCATTATAGGAGGATGGGATGTGGATGCTTTAGAGAGGGTGCAGAGGAGACTTACTGGGATGATGCATGTCTTAGAAGGAAAGGTTGAGCGAATTAGGGTCTTCTTCTTTGGAGCAAAGGAGGATGAGAGACGATTTGATGGAGGCTTATAAAATGATAGCTGATAGAGTGGACTGCCACCCCCTTTCCAAGAGCGTAACTGGTTATTATGAGGGGGCATAATTTTAAGGTGATTGGTGGATAGCATAGAGGGTGGATGCCAGAGATGTTTGTTTTTTAACACAGAGATAGGGGCATGGAACACACTGCCAGGGGTGGTAGCAGAAGCAGATACATTAAGGAGATTTAAGACGCTCGTAGAGTGGCACGAGGATGATGGAACAATGGAGTGCCAAAGGTTAAAAGGCCAATGCGGAGGGGCCTGTACTGAGCTGAGCTTCTCTACATACTATGTTCAAAGTCCTAAGTCAGACCTGAGGCACCCTGGCCAAACATAAATACAATCTATCTCTTTGCTCCTCTACTGCTCAATGTGTTTTTGACTCGGACTTACCGGCAAGGGAGGGCAGTCACTGGGCTTCCTGGTTACCACTGGGCTCTCTTGGAAGGGAGGCTGTGGGCTACAGGACTGCCTGAACCGTGGAACTCCTTCACTCAACGACGGCTGCGGGTTGCAGCCTCTGCGGATGGAGGGCTCGCTAAAGTGCGCTCCGCGGCCCAGGGAGGTCGCCGGCCGGGGCTCCGGCACGCGGGAGCTAGGCATGCGGGAATTTGGTATTCGGGAATCGTGCCGGGGTTCCGGCAGCCGGGGTGCCGACATTCGTGATTCCATCATTGGGAAATCTGGCATTCCGGAATCCATCATTCGGGAGCTCATCATTCGGGAGCCTGGCATTCGGTGCTCTGGCATCCGGGGCTCTGGCATCCGGGGCTCTGGCATCCGCGGCTCTGGCATTCGATGCTCTGGCATTCGGGGCTCTGGCATCCGGGGCTCGGGCATCCGGTGCTCAGGCATCCGCGGCTCTAGCATCCGGGGCTCGGGCATCCGGTGCTCGGGCATCCGCGGCTCTGGCATCCGGGGCTCGGGCATCCGCGGCTCTGGCATCCGGGGCTCGGGCATCCGCGGCTCTGACATGCGCGCTCCCATCATCCGTGCATCAGGGTAGCTGCCAAAACCCTGGCAAATAAAAAAAAGTCTTAAAATCCATTCCGCTTTATATTATCTAAACGTACGTCAGAAATGATGGAAAATCTTATGCACAATTCCAGCCTCTCATCCTTCCCTGAGTACCAATTCCCTCAGTACTCACTCTCCCCTGACAGTGAGGCACTCCCTCAGTACTGTCTCTCTGACAGTGTGGCATTCTTTCAGTACTGTCCCTCTGACAGTGTGACACTCCCTCAGTACTGTCCCTCTGACAATGCATCACTCCCTCAGTACTGTCCCTCTGACAATGCATCACTCCCTCAGTACTGTCCCTCTGACAGTGTGACACTCCCTCAGTACCGTCCCTCTGACAGTGAGACACTCCCTCAGTACTGTCCCTCTGACGGTGAGACACTCACTCAGTACTGTCCCTCTGACAGTGTGATACTCCCTCAGTACTGTCCCTCCGACAGTGAGACACTCACTCAGTACTGTCCCTCTGACTGTGAGACACTCTCTCAGTA
Organism: Hemitrygon akajei; assembly: GCF_048418815.1. Taxonomy (NCBI): domain Eukaryota; kingdom Metazoa; phylum Chordata; class Chondrichthyes; order Myliobatiformes; family Dasyatidae; genus Hemitrygon; species Hemitrygon akajei. The sequence goes on from NC_133154.1 coordinate 10,497,838, forward strand.
CTGTCTCTCCGACAGTGAGGCACTCCCTCAGTACTGTCCCTCTGACGGTGTGACACTCCCTCAGTACTGTCCCTCTGACAGTGAGACACTCCCTCAGTACTGTCCCTCTGACAGTGAGGCACTCCCTCAGTACTGTCCCTCTGACAGTGACACTCCCTCAGTACTGTCTCTCCGACAGTGAGGCACTCCCTCAGTACTGTCCCTCTGACAGTGTGACACTCCCTCAGTACTGTCCCTCTGACAGTGAGACACTCCCTCAGTACTGTCCCTCTGACGGTGTGACACTCCCTCAGTACTGTCCCTCTGACGGTGTGGCACTCCCTCAGTACTGTCCCTCTGACAGTGAGACACTCCCTCAGTACTGTCTCTCCGACAGTGTGGCATTCCTTCAGTTGTGTCCCTCTGACAGTGAGACACTCTCTCAGTGAGACGGCATTCCAGAGTCTCCACCCAGGATTTGCATGACTAACGGTAGTGAAAACCAAGAGCAGGGTGCTGGCACAATGAAGGAAGCCTAATTGAGAAGATGGCCAAGGACAGACAGAGATGGATGATCTTCATTGTTGCCCTAAACGCCAGCTGGCGTAACAGGCAGTAACTAACTAACTAACTTCACCAAAGAGGAGCAGAGCTGAAGGAGCATTGTTCCTTGCTTCGCTGTGGAAGGGACTAATCTATTATACAGAAAGCACTATAAAGCTATTGGAGATTTGGTACCATTAAACCAAATACCTTGCTTCCTTTTCAGGTCGATGTAAAATCTTCCACGGCACTCTTTCAGCTTGGAAGAACTCCCCACCCACTCTCTGTCCACCTGGGGGAGGTGTTGAGGAGGGAGATGGGTTTCCTGTTCCTGCTCTTCACCATTACTACAAGGCAGCACACCAAGCGGCATGGTTTGAAGTGAGAGCAATGTACTGTTTTCATCCCAAGTGCCTACTGATCTACATTGGTTCCCATTCAGAGTCATAGAGCCACTACAGCACAGAAACAGGTCCTTATATTGGTTCCCATTCAGAGTCATAGAGCCACTACAGCACAGAAACAGGTCCTTTGGCCCATCTAGTCCATGCTGGACTATCATCTGACTAGTCCCACCAACCTGCATCTGGACCACAGCCTGCCATACCACTCCCATTCATGTACTCAACCAAACTTCTCCTAAACGTTGAAATCCAGTCTGCATCCTCCACTTCCACTGACAGCTCGTTTGACTCTCTCACCACCCTCTGAGTGAAGAACGCCCCTCTCATGTCCCTCTTAAACATTTCACCTTTCACCCTTAATGGAAGGAGGTACAGAAGCCTGAAGGCACACACTCAGCAATTCAGCCACGGGTCTGCCTGTCTACCACCCGATTCCTAAATAGAAATTGAACCCATGGACACTACCTCACTACTTTTTTATTATTTCTGTGTTTGCACTATTTTTAATTCAACTATTTGATATATGTATATGTATATATTGACCATAGTTCATCTTATTTTTTCTATATTTATCATGTATTGCAATGTACCACTGTTACCAAATTTCACAACATATGGCGATGATATTAAACCTAGTCCTGACCTATAACTTTTAATTCCAGTCTCATCCAACCTCGGTGCAAATAGCCTGCTTTCATTTGCCCTATCTACACCCCTCATGGGTTTGCATACTTTTATCAAGTCTCCCCTCATTCTCCTACGCTCCAGGGAATAAAGTCCTAACCTTTTCAAACTTTCCCTGTAACTCAGGTCCTCAAGTCACAGAGTCACAGAATCCCGGCAACATCCTTGTAACTGTTCTCTGTACTCTTTCAATCTTATTAGCATCTTTCCAGTAGGTAACCATATAACCATATAACAATTACAGCACGGAAACAGGCCATCTCAGCTCTTCTAGTCCGTGCCAAACGCTTACTCTCACCTAGTCCCACCAACCTGCACTCAGCCCATAACCCTCCATTCCTTTCCTGTCCATATACCTATCCAATTTTACTTTAAATGACAATACCGCACCTGCCTCTACCACTTCTACTGGAAGCTCGTTCCACACAGCTACCACTCTCTGAGTAAAGAAATTCCCCCTCGTGTTACCCCTAAACTTTTGCCCCCTAACTCTCAACTCATGTCCTCTTGTTTGAATCTCCCCTACTCTCAATGGACTAAGCCTATCCACGTCAACTCTATCTATCCCCCTCATAATTTTAAATACCTCTATCAAGTCCCCCCTCAACCTTCTATGCTCCAAAGAATAAAGACCTAACTTGTTCAACCTTTCTCTGTAACTTAGGTGCTGAAATCCAGGTAACATTCTAGTAAATCTTCTCTGTACTCTCTCTATTTTGTTGACATCTTTCCTGTAATTGGGTGACCAGAACTGGACACAATACTCCAAATTCGGCCTTACCCAATGCCTTGTACAATTTTAACATACATCCCAACTCCTGTACTCAATGCTCTGATTTATAAAGGCCAGTATACCAAAAGCTTTCTTCACCACCCTATCTACATGAGATTCCACCTTCAGGGAACTATCCACCATTATTCCTAGATCACTGTGTTCTACTGCATTCTTCAATGCCCTACCATTTACCATGTATGTCCTATTTTGATTATTCCTACCAAAATGTAGCACCTCACACTTATCAGCATTCAACTCCATCTACCATCTTTCAGCCCACTCTTCTAACTGGCCTAAATCTCTCTGCAAGCTTTGAAAACCTACTTCATTATCCACAACGCCACCTATCTTAGTATCATCTGCATACTTACTAATCCAATTTACCACCCCATCATCCAGATCTTTAATGTATATGACTAACAACATTGGACCCAGTACAGATCCCTGAGGCACACCACTAGTCACCGGCCTCCAACCTGACAAACAGTTATCCACCACTACTCTCTGGCATCTCTCATCCAGCCACTGTTGAATCCATTTTACTACTTCAATATTAATACCTAGGTAGGTATTAATATTGAAGGTAGGTGACCAAAACTGTACACAATACTCCAAACTGGGCCTCAATAATGTCTTACACAACTTCAATATAACATCTCAAATCCTGTACTCAATATTTTGATTTATGAAGACCAATGTGCCATAAGCTCTCTTTATGATGATACCACTTTCAAAGGATCATAAATTCCCAGATCTCTCTATTCTACCATGGTCCTCAGTGGCCTACCGTTCACCATGTAAATCCTACCCTGGTTTGTCCTCCCAAGGAGCAACACGTCACACTTGTGTGCATTGAAATCAGTCCAACACATGTTGGAGGAACTCAGCAGACCAGGCAGCATCTATTGAAAAGGGTATAGTCAACATTTCGGGCTGAGATCCTTTATCAGGATGGGGCTTTTCCAAAGATGCTGCCTGGCCTGCTGAGTTCCTCCAGCATTTTGTGTGTGTTGCTTGGATTTCCAGCATCTTCAGATTTTCTCTTGTTTTAAATTGCATCTGCCATTTTTTTCAGCCCATTTTTCCTGCTGGTTCAGATCCTACTGCAAGCTTTGATAGTCTTCCTTGCTGCCCACTACACCTCAATCTTGGAATCGTCGAAAAATTTTCTGTTCCAGTTGACTACGTTATCATCCAGATCATTGATATAGTTGACAAGCAATGTTGGACCCAGCACCATTTCCTGTGGCAAACCACTAGTTACAGGCCTCCAGTCAGAGAAGCAACCATCAACTGCCACTCCCCAGCTTCACCCATGAAGCCAGTGTCTAATCCAATTTATTACCTCATCTTGAATGCCAAGTGACTGAACCTTCTTGACCAAGCTCCCATGCAGGACTTTGTCAAAGGCCTTGCTAAAATCCATGTAGACAACATCCACTGCCTTGCCTGGTAACTCCTTGAATGATGATGATATCCAAGTTGCATGCCATCTTGGACAATGTCTCCTATCCACTCCATAATGTACTGGTTAGGCACAGGAGTATGTTCAGCCAGAGACTCATTCCACCGAGATGCAACACTGAGCGTCATAGGAAGTCATTCCTGCCTGTGGCCATCAAACTTTACAAATCCTCCCTCGGAGTGTCAGACACCCTGAGCCAATAGGCTGGTCCTGGACTTATTTCCACTTGGCATGATTAACTTATTATTTAATTATTTATGGTTTTATATTGCTATATTTCTACACTATTCTTGGTTGGCGCGGCTGGAACAAATCCCAATTTCCCTCGGGATCAATAAAGTATGTCTATCTGTCTATCTGTTTCCTTGAAAAACTCTATAAAACTGGGTAGACATGACTTGCCATACACAACACTATGTTGACTATCCCAAATCAGTCCATGTCTATCCAAATATTTCTATATCTAGTCCCTTGGAATATCTTCCAATAGCACCCACTGCTAGTGTTAGGCTCACTGACCTATAGTTTCCCAGCTATTTCTTAGAGCCTTTTTTTTAAACAAGGGAACCACATTAACTATCCCCCAATCCTCCAGCATCTCACCTGCTGCTAAGGCCATTGCAATTTCTATACTAGCCTCCCACAATATCCGAAGTTACACCTTGTCAGGCCCTGGAGATTTATCCACCCTAATTTGGCTCAAGACAGCAAACACCTCCTACTCTGTAAACGGTAAATGGTCCATGACTTTGCTGCTGTTTGCCTCACTTCTGTAGACTCTGTGTCCATCTCCTGAGTGAATACAGATGCAAAAAAATCCATTTAAGATCGCCAACACCTCTTTTGGTTCCCTGCATAGACAATCTTCAAGAGGACCAATTCTGTACCTTGCTATCCTTTTGCTCTTAATATCTCCTTCACTTTCTCTGCTACAGCAACCTCATGCCTTCTTTTAGCCCTCTGATGCACTATCAATAACTCCAAAAGACTGGAAGTAGAGTAAATACTGAAAGGCTTTTACTAGCAGCAAAACGGACCATGTCCATGCTGGATGACTGTGGGAGGAGCAGTGCCACAATCGCCTTTATCCAGGGGTCTGTGGGAGAAGCCACAGGAGCAGTCAGCAGAGGGGCGTGTCCAGACAGATATACATGGTTTACCACATCCTCCAGGTTTTCTTGTTAGGAATTCATAGAACAGTACTGCATAGTACAAGGTCTTCAGCCCGCAATGTTGTGCCAGCCCTTTAATCTACTCTTAGATTAATCTAACTCTTCCCTCCCATTTAGTCCTCCATTTTTCTTGCATCCGTGTGCCTATCTGAGAGTCTCTTAGATGTCCCTAATGTATCTGCCTCCATCGCTATCTCTGGCAGAGTGTTCCACACACCTACACCCTGTTTAAAAAACTTACCTCTTACACCTGCCCTATACTTTTCTCTGAACACTTTAAAGTTAAATCCTCCTTGTGCAGTACTTTGCAGAAGTCTTATGTACACATATATAGCCAGGGTGCCTAAGATGTTTGCACAGGACTGTAGTAATTATATGTAAGCTCTGTACTGCTGCCACAAAAAAAACCCAACAAATTTCATGACATATGTGAGTGATGATAAACCTGACTCTGATATGGGTCTTTGTTGTGGACTGAGAGTAGGAAAGGGGCAGGGAGAGGGGAAGCATGGTTGGGAGAAGGGAAAGAGAGTGACAAGCACCAGGGAGACACTCTGTAATAATCAATAAACCAATTGTTTGAAATCAAATGACCTTGCCTGGTGTCTCAGGGCTGGGTGTGTCTACACCCTTGCCACCCCCTGCCCCTGGTACTCCTCTGCCACCTGTCCCACGCCCTTCCCACGGCACCATTCCCAACATCCTCTGCTTCCACCAGATTTACAAACTCACTCTCCGCTCCATGTTGACAAATACAGTACAGGCACCCTAGCTATAGATATGTGCCTAAGACTTTTGCACAGGACTGTATTTTCACCTTGGGAAAAAGTCTCTGGCTATTCATTCAGTCTATGTCTCTTATCATCTTATACACCTTTACTGAGTCACCTCTCATCCTCCCTCTCTCCAAAGAGAGAAGCCCTAGCTTGTTCAATCAATCCATCCCTTTTCTAAAAGATTTGGCTCACACGACTGTTTATTTTCCTCCATAGATGCTGCCTTACCTGCTGAGTTCCTTCAGCATTTTGTGTAAGTTGCTAAGTTAACTGGCTGCCGGTATTTGCCTCTACCGTGTGGTTGAGTGGTAGAGTCTAGGGGGCGGTGACAGGAACATAGGGTGATGATGGCTCTTGGGTCACCATGGTAACGAATCAGTTAGCACAACCCCACTTCTACACCAGAAACCCGTGTTCAATTCTGCTATTGTCTGTAAGTTTCCGCAGGGTGCTCCAATTTCCTCCCACATTCCAAAGACGTGCCGGTCAGTAGGTTAATTGGTCAGATGGGAGCAGGGGCTCGTTGGGCCGGGAAGTAAAACATAGAACAGTAAAACACAGAAACAGGCCTTTTGGCCCACAGTGTTGCACTGAACAAATTAAATTAGCAAAATAATATAATAAAATTAACTAAGATAGGGTGGGATTTGCTGTTTTGTAACACCAAAGAGGGCGGCATGGTAGCGTAGAGGTTAGCACGACGCTTTACCAGCGACCCACGTTCAATTCCCGCTGCTGCCTCTAAGGAATTTGTACTGTGACCACATGGGTTTCCTCCCACAATCCAAAGAGGTACCGGATGGTTGGCTAAATGTTCATTGTAAATTGTCCTGCGATTCGGTTAGGATTAAATTGGGGATGTGCTGGGTGGCATAGCTCGAAGGGCCGGAAAAGCCTACTTACTGTGCTCTGAATCTCGACAAATGAATAAAGTTAATTGAAAGGGAAACAAGAGAACTGAAAATGTAGGTCTAACTCTGTTAAGAGAGGCGCACACGTATTCTACAGGGGTTGTATTGAGAGCATCCTGAGCAGCTGCATCTCTGCCTGGTTCGGAAATTGCACCATCTGGGATCGCAAGACCCTGCAGCGGATAGTGAGGTCAGCTGGGAAGATCATTGGGGTCTCTCTTCCCGCCATCACGGACATTTACACTACACGCTGCACCCGCAAAGGAAACAACATTATGAAGGACCCCATGCAACCCTCATACAATCTCTTCTCCCTCCTGCCGTCTGGGAAAAGGCTCCGAAGCATTCGGACTCTCATGGCCAGACTATGTAACAGTTTCTTCCCCCAAGCTATCAGACTCCTCAATACCCGAAGCCTGGACTGACACCTTACTGCCCTATTGTCCTGTTATTATTTATTGTAATGCCTGCACTGTTTTTGTGCACTTTATGTAGTCCTGTGTAGGTCTGTAGTCTAGTGAAGCTTTCTCTGTGTTGTTTTTTTTACATAGTTCAGTCTAGTTTTTGTACTGTGTCATGTAACACCATGGTCCTGAAAAACCTGACTTGACTTGATGTGATAGCGTCATGATGTATGTAATTCATAATGGATGATTGAAACAATCAAGAAAGCTTAATTAAACTATGTATTTACAATATTACTCATCATCATCATCATCTTGATGTGGGAGATCATGTTCTCATGATCATGATTGTTCTTGGCAAATTTTTCCACAGCAGTGGTTTGCCATCGCCTTCTTCAGGGCAGTGTATTTACAAGATGGGTGACCCCAGCCGTCATCAATACTCTTCAGAGATTGTCTGCCTGGTGTCGGTGGTCGCATATCCAGGACTTGTGATATGCACCGGCTGCTCATACGACCGTCCACCACCTGCTCCCATGGCTTCACATGACCCTGAATAGGAGGGGGGGAGGCTAAGCAGGTGTCAATTCTTGCCTAAAGGTGACCTGTAGGCTAGAGGAAGGAAGGAGCACCATTGGTAGAAACGCATCTCCACCCCACCACCCACAGTATAACTCATATACGACTCAAGTATCAAACACACAGCAGGATTAGAGTAATGATGGTCAGTGAGAACCCAGTCCACAAAGGAGATGTTCTGTATCTCTCTGTGACTCTAATGTCCACCCGCTTTCTGCCTCACACTGGACCTTCCCAGCCCACTGCCTCCCCTCGCCTCCCTCTTCCCCCCCCCCCCCCACCTGCACCCAGACTCAGAGGTTCAAGATTCATTCCTTGGCTTCATCTGTGGTCTTGCCCAACCCTGATAGCCCGGAGACAGGGCATGCAAATTGTTCCCAGAAACCAACAAAGGCTTTTACTTTGAACTAGTTTGAATGTGTCAGAGTGAAATTACACCAGTTCCATGTCTTCATGACCGGATTTGCATGTAGTCCAAAACAGAACCTCCTTCTTTACAAACCAGTTTCCCAAACACCTCTCTTCCTGACAAGATTTACTCTTTTGGGTACAGGATTTAGAACAGTGTAGACTCTCCAGCCCGCCATGTTGCACCGAACTTTTAGCCTTCTCTAGGATCAATCTCTCACCCGGACGAAAAATGTTCACGAAGGAGATCTCTCTGCATGACCCTTGTGTGATTTGAGGGGTACTGTGCAGGGGAGATTCTCCAATGTGCAATAGTGTCAGCAAATTTTTAATGTCAACCACAGTGGGAACAAGGATATTTGGTTTAACACCACAAAGGGAACTCGTCCAACACTGCAGCATCCGCTCTGCAGTACAGCACTTCTGACCCTGTGACACTTCCTCAGCACTGTCCCTCTGACAGTGAGACACTCCCTCAGTACTGTCCCTCTGACAGTGTGACACTCCCTCAGTACTGTCCCTCTGACAGTGAGACACTCCCTCAGTACTGTCCCTCTGACGGTGAGACACTTCCTCAGCACTGTCCCTCTGACAGTGAGACACTCCCTCAGTACTGTCCCTCTGACGGTGAGACACTCCCTCAGTACTGTCCCTCTGATGGTGTGACACTCCCTCAGTACCGTCCCTCTGACAGTGAGACACTCCCTCAGTACCGTCCCTCTGACAGTGAGACACTCCCTCAGTACTGTCCCTCTGACAGTGTGACACTCGTTCAGTACTGTCCCTCTGACAGTGAGACACTCCCTCAGTACTGTCCCTCTGATGGTACAGCACTCCCTCAGAACTGTCCCTCTGACAGTGAGACACTCCCTCAGTACTGTCCCTCTGACAGTGAGACACTCCCTCAGTACTGTCCCTCTGATGGTGTGACACTCCCTCAGTACCGTCCCTCTGACAGTGAGACACTCCCTCAGTACTGTCCATCTGACAGTGTGACACTCGTTCAGTACTGTCCCTCTGACAGTGAGACACTCCCTCAGTACTGTCCCTCTGACGGTGAGACACTCCCTCAGTACTGTCCCTCTGATGGTGTGACACTCCCTCAGTACCGTCCCTCTGACAGTGAGACACTCCCTCAGTACCGTCCCTCTGACAGTGAGACACTCCCTCAGTACTGTCCCTCTGACAGTGTGACACTCGTTCAGTACTGTCCCTCTGACAGTGAGACACTCCCTCAGTACTGTCCCTCTGATGGTACAGCACTCCCTCAGAACTGTCCCTCTGACAGTGAGACACTCCCTCAGTACTGTCCCTCTGACAGTGAGACACTCCCTCAGTACTGTCCCTCTGATGGTGTGACACTCCCTCAGTACCGTCCCTCTGACAGTGAGACACTCCCTCAGTACTGTCCATCTGACAGTGTGACACTCGTTCAGTACTGTCCCTCTGACAGTGAGACACTCCCTCAGTACTGTCCCTCTGACAGTGTGACACTCGTTCAGTACTGTCCCTCTGACAGTGAGACACTCCCTCAGTACTGTCCCTCTGACAGTGTGACACTCGTTCAGTACTGTCCCTCTGACAGTGAGACACTCCCTCAGTACTGTCCCTCTGATGGTACAGCACTCCCTCAGAACTGTCCCTCTGACAGTGAGACACTCCCTCAGTACTGTCCCTCTGACGGTACAGCACTCCCTCAGTACCGTCCCTCTGACAGTGAGGCACTCCCTCAGTACTGTCCCTCTAATAATGGCACTCCCTCAGTACTGTCCCTCTGACAATGAGACACTCTCTCAGTACTGTCCCTCTGACAATGAGACACTCCCTCAGTACTGTCCCTCTGACGGTACAGCACTCCCTCAGAACTGTCCCTCTGACAATGAGACACTCTCTCAGTACTGTCCCTCTGACAATGAGACACTCCCTCAGTACTGTCCCTCTGACAGTGTGACACTCCCTCAGTACTGTCCCTCTGACAGTGTAGCACTCCCTCGGTACTGTCCCTCTGACAGTGTGACACTCCCTCGGTACTGTCCCTCTGACAGTGAGACACTCCCTCGGTACTGTCCGTCTGACCGTGGGGCACTTCCTCAGTACTGTCCCTCTGACGGTACAGCACTCCCTCAGTACTGTCCCTCTGACGATACAGCACTCCCTCAGAACTGTCCCTCTGACAGTGAGACACTCCCTCAGTACTGTCCCTCTGACAGTGTGACACTCTCTCAGTACTGTCCCTCTGACAGTGAGACACTCCCTCAGTACTGTCCCTCTGACAGTGTGATACTCCCTCAGTACTGTCCCTCTGACAGTGTAGCACTCCCTCAGTACTGTCCCTCTGACAGTGTGACACTCTCTCAGTACTGTCCCTCTGACAGTGAGACACTCCCTCGGTACTGTCCCTCTGACAGTGTGACACTCTCTCAGTACTGTCCCTCTGACAGTGTGACACTCCCTCGGTACTGTCCGTCTAACCGTGGGGCACTCTCTCAGTACTGTCCCTCTGACAGTGTGACACTCTCTCAGTACTGTCCCTCTGACAGTGTAACACTCCCTCAGTACTGTCCCTCTGACAGTGAGACACTCCCTCAGTACTGTCCCTCTGACAGAGTGGCACTCCTTCAGTACTGTCCCCCTGACAGTGAGACACTCCCTCAGTACTGTCCCTCTGACAGTGAGACACTCCCTCAGTACTGTCCCTCTGACAGTGTGGCACTCCCTCAGTACTGTCCCTCTGACAGTGAGACACTACCTCAGTACTGTCCCTCTGACAGTGAGACACTCCCTCAGTACTGTCCCTCTGACAGAGTGGCATTCCCTCAGTACTGGACAGAAATGGCAGGTGAATTTATCCATCCAAGACAGGGAAGTGCATCTTGAACCTTACAGCCTCAGAAATGTGAACTTGGACTGCCGCATTCCGAGTCTTACCTTCATTTCCTTTTTATCATCCTTCAGGCAGATTTGTGTTGTTTTGGAGATTGAACTGACTTTATAATATTCCACCAGCTTATTCAGGGACTCGAATTTCTCTGACCACAGGTAATAGTGACCTTTGCCGTCACGCAGGACCTTAAAATGTTGGACGTCATCGTGGTGCCTGTAAAAAGCATCCATTTTATAACTGAGGATCTGTTAGCAATGTAATTATAATTCCAGAACCCTGAAGCAACCCAAGTTAGAGCAGCAATGTCTGGTAAAGGCACAAGATAAGGTTTAGATATGTTCTGAAGGAATTTGGGATTATTTTTGAGTAAAATACTCAATGGTACAATCTTTTGCAATGGTGTAAAAACTCCGTCTCTTTTTTTGCCATGGATTCTGGTTTGGTTACTGATGTCCAAGCTCTAGGCCTCAAGCCGCCAGGAGTGAAGCGTCAGAGCTAGTGTGCCCCGCCAGGGCAATGTGGCACGGCCTCCAGGCTGGGGTCGGTGTTGGCCCCCACCCCCCAACTGTTCGCTCGGCAGAAAGACAAGATCTAGATTTCTGCGGCATTGACGGACTTTTTATTGTACGGCTGTCTGTATCTTTCTGATACCTTTATGTGCTTTGTGCTGTGTGTGACTGTTGGTACTGTGTTTTGCACCTTGACCCCGGAGTAATGCTGTCTCGTTTAACTGCATTCATGAGTATTCATGTATGGTTGAATGACAATTAAACTTTAATTGAATTGAATTGATTCCATTTAAGTACGCCTGAGTGCGACACCCCCACGTTACTAAGAGATCCAAGCACCATGTGTCAACCAACACACACAAAATGCTGGTGGAACGCAGCAGGCCAGGCAGCATCTATAGGAAGAAGCACTGTCGACGTTTCGGGCCGAGACCCTTCCACAGGACTAACTGAAAGGAAAGATAGTAAGAGATTTGAAAGTGGGACGGGGGTGGGGGTGGAATCCGAAATGATAGGAGAAGACGGGAGGGGGAGGGGTGAAGCTAAGAGCTGGAAAGGTGATTGGCAAAAGGGATACAGAGCTGGAGAAGGGAGAGGATCATGGGACAGGAGGCCTCAGGAGAAAGAAAGGGGGAGGGGAGCACCACAGGGAGATGGAGAACAGGCAAAGAGTGATTGTGAGAGGGACAGAGGGAGAAAAATAAGGAGGGGGAAATAAATAAATAAGGGATGGGGTAAGAAGGGGAGGAGGGGCATTAACTGAAGTTAGAGAAATCAATATTCATGCCACGAACATTTCATGTTCCTGCTGAAGGGTCTCGGCCCGAAACGTCGACAGTGCTTCTCCCTATAGATGCTGCCTGGCCTGCTGCATTCCACCAGCATTTTTTGTCTGTTGCTTGAATTTCCAGCATCTGTAGATTTCCTCGTGTGACCACGTGTCAAGGCTGTCAAAGGACAAAGGGAACCCATTCATCTTATAGTATTTGTTCAATTATTCAACAAGGTCATGGAATCCACAGTTAATTCCACTTGCCCACCTTGATTCCATAATGCTTCCTTGCATGAAGTGTCTATCTCTCGTGCAAATACCAAGCACAGAGATGATTAGGTTGCGAGAAATGGCCAGGACGCAAGGAATTCCCAAATTCCCAAATCATTGCGTCTTGCATATTTATCTCAACCAAGTCATCTCCTCACTTGGCAAGTCGACCTGGCTCATGTTCCAATGCTCAGATTTATTGTGGGAAACTATTACATCATGATACATTGCCTTTTACTTTATTCAATTATTTTTTTGAGATACAGCGTGGAATAGGCCCTTCTGGCAATCCCCCAATTTAACCCTCGCCTAATCACGGGACAATTTACAATGACCAATTCACCTACCAACCGGCACGTCTTTGGAGGAAATCCACTTGGAGAACGTACAAACTTCTTACAGGCAGTGGCGGGAATTGAACTCGGGTTGCGTGTATGGTAAAGCTTTGTGCTAACCACTACATTACTGTGCCACTTTAGAATGAAGTGTTTAGCTTTCCAAATCTGTTCAATTTTACAACAATAGTGCAGACGGAGGCCAATCAACTCTCAGGAGTACAATCGCATTAGTCCAATTTCACTTCCTATTTTCCTGGCTCATGGCCATCAACTCCCCTTCCCCTCTTTTGCCGGTTGTTTACAGGATCCTGTTAACCCTGTCAGCTCGTGCTTAGAAAGTGGGAGGAAACCAGATCACCCAGGAGAAACTCACACGGTCACGGAGAGGACACACTAATTCCCCACAGAGAGCAAGCTCAGGGCTGGTTTTCTGGGGGTGTGAGGCAACGGCAGTATCTCCTGCACCACCGTCCAATTCCAGTGTTTAATCTCATTCCCATTTTCCTGAGACTCTCAAACAACATTGTCTTCATCATGCTGGTGAAAATCTCAGTTTTTGCGCTCCTCACTCGCATCTTGGTTATTCTGCAAATTTGTTTTAGGTGTTGCTGTTGTTGTGTTCGATATTGAGGGATAGTACAGAGCACACCATGATTCCCGCATGCAGGATATTCTACTTAACTTTTATTGATAACGTTGCACAATGAACTCTACCCATGTGGGAGCAGCTAACTGAATGGTATAGTAATAACACTGTTAACTACCACAACAGTCAATGCAATGCCATTGCTGAATCTAATTGATTACATTCTTGCTTAGAGTCCATTGATCCAACCAACAATCTATCCATTTATCTATCTGTTGAGCTATCAATCAATTAGTTATCACCCACTGATGCATTCAGTCAATCCTTCTCTCTGTCCATTCATCAAACAACCAATTGGTTAATTGGTCTGATCACCAATTTCATTGCATCTTATAATAAACCCTGCATGCAGCACAAATCAGACCCCAATTCTAATATTAATACCCAACGCAGATTGGGGAACTGCCTTGATCAGCACCTTTGCCCTATCTGCCTCAAAAGCTGGGTTCCCCTGGTGACCATCCATTTCAATTTGACTTCCCATTCCCATTCCAACATGTCTTCCACTACTGCCATGGTTGATAAAGGGCACACTCAGGTTGGAAGAGCAACATCACGGTAGCCTCCAATTTGATGGCATTAACATTGATTTCTTTAACTTATGATAATTTCTTTACATTCCTCCCTTCTCCCTGTTTCCATTCCCCATTCTGGTTGCCCTCTCACCCCTTCTCGTCTCCTCAACTGCCCATTGCCTTCCTCAGGTTCTCCACCTCCTTAACTTTCTCTTACCTCTAAACTTTCGCTGCCCTCTCCTGTTAGATTCCTTCATCTTCAGCCCTTCCGCCTCCCAGATTCTTACTTCATGCCCTCCCTTCTTCCCCCACTCACCATCTTCACCTTCAACTGTCATCTGCCATCTTGTACTCCTCCCCCTCTCACCACCTTTTTATTCTGGTTTTTGCCCCTTTCTCACCAGTCCCAATGAAGTGTCCCAGCTGAAAACGACCATGTTTATTCCCCTCCAGCATTTTGACAGCTTCTAAGAAGCGGCAAAGAGGCCTCACTGGTTCTTAGAAGCTGCCTGACCTGCTGAATTCTTCCAGCGTTTTGTGTTGTTCAAGATTTCCAGCAACTGTAGAAACTCTTGTGTCTAATCTTAGTTCTGATCTTTGTCTCTGAGTGATTCATCTGAGTTCCTGATTACCATGTGAAGAAGTGGGATGAGTTCAGAATCTTTGCCAACATAATTTAGACCTGTTTACTTGACTTGCATTCCTTATGAGTGCAGATGTCAGGCTGGGATAGAACACGTGCTGTGGGACGAATGGCTTGTTTTCTGTTCTATATTATTCTACAACAGCCCATCGGTAAGATACAGGAGCTGAATTTGGCCATCATGGCCGATTTAATATCCCTCTCAGCCTCATTCTCCCCTTCGATGCCGTTACTAATCAAGAACCTATCAACCGGGGACATCACGTGATGACGTAGGATCGAGACGCAGGGACCCAGCTCTCCCGTAAAAAGTTAATAAATTAATGTTTAAATGAAGAAAAGTTAGTCAATACTCTCTAAAAGTTGCTTATAAACGACTCCGGACTGTGTCAAGCTATGCCTCAAGGAAAGAAGATGAAGAAAACTAATACCGGGAAGACTACGCAAGTTGGAACAAGAGCGAGGCCCACGTCTACCGAGGAGCCGCGATCTCAGGTACATTGTATCGCCGGTGATACTGAACAGGAGATGGTGGCAACGCTTGCCACTTCCAAAGGAAAAAACCATCGTGAACTGCGCAAACGCGAAGGATGGAGCATGCGCAAACAGGAACAAAAAGAACTACAAAGCCCAGCTACCACTGCAACTGAAAGTGATAGTGAATCGGAGGGAGAATCAAATCTCTCGGAAGGATCAGCTGAAGGAGGTAAAAGTCCTTCTAGAAATATAGAAAAGACTTTGAGGCAAATAATGCGTAAATTAGACACATTAAAAGTAATTAAAAATAACCAAAAAAAACTCGAAAAAAAAATGACCAATATGGAGACTATGCTTGATAAAATGACAAAGAGACAGGAAAAAATGGAAAAAAGAATTACGAACTTGGAAACTACAACGGAAGACATGTTTGAAAGAATGGACAAAATGGAAAAGGGAAATACTGCTTGGACATCAGAAAGAAAACAATTTATGGAAAAAATTGATAAGCTTGAAAATCTCAGTAGACGAAATAATATTAAAATTGTTGGACTTAAAGAAGATATAGAAGGAGAAGATCCAATAAATTTTTTTCAAAAATGGATCCCTAAAAAATTGAAAATGGAAAGAGAAACTCCAATTGAGATTGAATGGGCGCATAGATCTTTAAGGTCAAGACCTCGAGCTGACCAAAACCCACGATCAATTTTGATAAAATGCTTACGATACCAAGACAAAGAAAAGATCCTGAAGGCCGCTGCCCAAAGTGCCAAAAATAGAAACGGGCCACTGATGATAGCAGGGAAACCAATTCTTTTTTATCCTGATATAAGTTACAACCTGTTGAAGAGAAGGAAGGAATTTAACCCAGCGAAAAAAGCCTTATGGGAAAAGGGTTATAAATTTACAATGCGTCATTCAGCAACACTGATAATTTTTTTGGAGGACAGAAAATTTTTTTTTTCCGACTATCGAAAAGCGGAGGAGTTTGTACAAGAACTTCCATCTATTCGCTAACTACACATAGAGGCTTCCAAACGTAATGGATTAAAGATGTAGATAGACCCAAGGAACAGAAGTGATGGACATTTATGGATATTACAGAAGAGAAAAGCAAAATTTTAGAAATACTAAATGAGAATAGTATTTTTTTTTCTCTTCTTATACATATACTTTTTTATGTTGCGGGGGAGCTGGGAGGCTGTGGATCGGTTACTGCGGGATTCACGTGTGTAATCATGGCGGTTGCCATGACCCGTACAGCAGAGGGGGGTAATGTTGTGTCTTTTTTCCACAACATTAGTAGGGGGGTATTTTTTTTTTTTCCTTTATATTTTAATTTTTTTCTATCTTTTTGCCTGGATGAATGGTGGGGACACACATAGCAACATGGAGACTTTTATAAAGATTTCCCAGGATACCACGAAAGTGGAAAGATTAGGTATTATTATAGATTGAAAAGAAAAAGAACTTTAACATATATTTTAAAAAAAATGAGAACTCCGTGGAGCATGTGGGGATCTTCCAACATCCAGGCATTTCCTTTTTTTTCTCTTTCTTATTTTCTTAATAGGGATGTTAGGGGGGAGGGGTTAAGGGGAGGGGGCTGGGTAACACTTTTTTTTTCATGCACATTTATTCTGTAACAATTTGAAAACAATAAAAAAAGTTTATAAAAAAAAAAAAAAAAAAAAAAAAAAAAAAAAAAAAAAAAAAAAAAAAAAAAAAAAAGAACCTATCAACCTCCACTTTAAATATGCCCAGTGACTCGGCCCCCACAGCTGTCTGTAGCAATGAATTTTACAGCTTCATCACCCTCTAGCTAAAGAAATTCCTCCTTATCTCTGTTCTAAAGGGAACGTCCTTCAATTCTGAGGCTGTGCCCACTGGTCCTAAATTCCTCCATGGCAGGAAACATCCTCTCCACATCCACTCTATCTAGGCCTTTCAATGTTTAATAGTTTTCAATAAGATCGCCTCTCTTTCTTCTAAACTCCAGTGAGTACAGGCCCAAAGGCATTGAATGCTCTCAATATGTTATCTGTTTAATTCCCAGGATCATTCTCATGAAAGCTGAGAGCAAGTAGACAATGCCCTTCACTAGGGAGAGTTTGTACTCCAAGTGTGCTACATACCTGACTGAGATCGAGAAATCTTTCTTGGAACTCTGGCTGGCTCTGATGAGGAAGGCTCCCAAATCTTGTTCCAAAAGAATGTTCTCAGCTTCGCTTCGGCCAATCCCAGCATGGAACCAGCTGTTAGAGAAAATAAATTAATATTAAGATGGCTTAATGAGTTAAGGTGAAAGAAGTCCTCATCTGGGGTGACTGGGGTTCCTTTCAGCCACTGTTATCCAACAGTTTTGTCAACCAGTGACTCTGAAGTCTCAGCTGACCATTATCATCATCATTATGTACCGTGTTGTATGACATCATCATTACATGCCGTGTCATATGACCTGGGCGATCATGGTCTACCCATGACCATGATTGTTCTTGGCAAATTTTTCTACAGAAGCAGTTTGCCATTGCCTCCTTCTCGGTGGTGTCTTTACAAGTTGGGTGACCCTAGCCATTATCAACACTTTTCAGAGATTGTCTGCCTGTGGCGGTGGTCACATAACCAGGACTTGTGATATGCACCAGCTGCTCATACGACCATCCACCACCTGCTCCCATGGCTTCACATGACCATGATAGGCGGTCGGGTGGGGGTGGTAAGCAGGGGTGACCAAAGGTGACCTGCAGGCTAGCAGAGGGAAGGAGCTCCTTGCACCTCCTATGGTAGAGACGTATCTCCACCCCACAACTCAGATGGTAGATGAAAATTACTGGATTGTACTACACCAAAGGGGGCTCTTTGGCATTTTATAACTGTTGGTTCTTTGAATATCTTCCATTTGTGATAATCCTTTACTCATTCCTTACAGTCACATAATTTTAACTATTTTCATGTATGCCATCAAACAAGACAATATTTCTCCAAACCAGGGTGTAAAGTACAGCAGTACACATAACACGCACAATAACTTATCAAAGCAAGGAAAAATTCTACAGATGAGTTACGCATAAATAAACAAAGTAAATCGCATAAATTAAATATTGTCAGGTACAGAACAGATTAATCAGTGACACTTCAAATGCAATTCACCAGGGAGTTCAGAAGCCTAATGGCCTGAGGGAAGAAACTGTTTCCCACCCTGACCGTTCTTGTTTTTATGTATCAGAGTCTCCTGCCTGATGGTAGAAAATCAAAGAGGATGCTGGATGGATGGGTGGGATCCTTAATAATACGAAGGGCCCTGCATTTGCAACGGTCCTGATAAATGTCCTTGATGGATGGTGGGGAGACTCCTATGATCCTCTCGCCCATTCTCACAGTCCGGTCTGATGCTTGACTGTTCCCGTACTAGATGGAAATGCAACTTGTCAGGACGTTCTCATGCAGTTAACATGGGAGGGGGGGAAGCCTCACTTGCTTCAATCCCCTGAGGACGTGGAAGCACTGCTGTGCCTTCTTGTCCAGGGGGGTGATATTGAGGGACCAGGTGTGAGGTTTTCCGTGATGAGAACTCCCAGGAGCTTGACTCATTTAACTCTCTCTATGGTGGTACCATGTATTTGCCAAGTATTTGCCATGTATCTGCACCTCCCTGAAGTCCACAATGATCTCCTCGGTCTTCTCCACGTTCAGGCTTAGGTTGCTGTTCTCACACCAGTCCACCAGCTGCTTCACTTCCTCTCTGTACGCTGACTTACCATTGTCCATTTAAGCCCATTTGGTGAAGAAGAGTGTTGACTTGGAGCTGGGGCGTGCAACCTGCTCTGCAAAGGAGATATGCTGTACCGCCAACACTCACCTGGGTAAATCGATTTCAATGTAGTTCTTCGGCACAAAACCCTCACGTCCATGAAGTTCAGCCTTATACCAGTCATCCTCGGTGCTCAGGACCTAGAGGACAAAGTGTACAAATTAAGATGGAAAGGCCCTAGGGAGGACAGTAGACTCCCACTGGAGTAAGACGAGGATGAATCAGGAATAGTTTGACACCCCCCCCCCCCCAGACCTAGTTTTCCATTCATTAAGACTGTGGCTGCCCAGACTGCAACCTCACCTCCCCCTCCGTAACCTTTCCTCTTCCTGTTGGAAACACTTAAAGGTTCTGCTTCCACCACGCAGAGAGGTCCAGTGACTCATGACCGTCTGGGGGCCGGGACGGCATTCTGGTGAGGAAGTGGTCACCAACACAACTGTACTGATAAAAACATAGAATATTATGGGCTCTTTGGCCCACAGTGTTTTGCTGATGTTTTAAACTACTCTGGTAACTTCCCTCTTACATAATCCTCCATTTTTCTATCCTCCATGTGCCTATCTAAGAGTCTCTTAAATGCCCCTAGTTCATTTGCTTCTACCACCATCCCCCCCACCCCCATATCAGCCATTTGTGCCCTGGGGAAAATTCTCTGGCTGTCCACTCGATTTATGCCTCTTATCATCCTGAACACCTCTATCAAGTCAACTCACATCTTCCAAAGAGAAAAGTCCTAGTTTGCTCAGCTATCTTCCAAAGACCTACCCCCTAATCCAGGCAGCATGCTAGTAAATCTCCTCTACACCCTCTCTAGAACTTCCACCTCCTTATTCCAATGAGGCAACCAGAACTGAACACGATATTCCAACAGTGGTGTCTAAATATCCACAAGATATTTTCCTCCCTTTGTGCGTGGGTCCTGTAATTCTTCTTACAGAGGGTGGCACATCTCTACCCAGAGGGCAATGGAGCCTGGAAAAATTGAGGGCATTTAAAGAGGAACCAGACAGATTTTCTGTTTGGAAGGTCAAGAGATTCATAAGGAAGTAACACAGAGGAGATGGGACCTGGAGCAGATCAGCCATGATCATATTGAATGGTGGGATAGGATTGAGGGGCCAAATAGCCTTCTTCTGCTCCTTTCTAATCTACTATATTCATATGAATTAGCAGTAGGTTCCGGCCATTCAGCCGCTCAAACCAGTCCTGCTATTGAGTAAGATCATGGGCGATCTGATTTTTACCTTTGCTCTGCTTTCTCTTTCCTTGCTAGTTGAGAATCGGTCTACCGTTGACCCAGCTTCACTATCTTTGGCAGAAGAGAGTTTTATCAAACCTCAGATAAAATTCTGTCTCTTAAAAATGGCAGGTCCTTTATTTTTAAACAGTGACATGCCCTGGCTGTAGATTCTTCCACAAGAGGAAACCTCCTCCACACTCAACACTCGTGCTGTCCAGGGCTCCCAGAATCAATGCCCTAACCAGGGGCCACCAGTCGTTTAGAAGACGACGTGGTTAAGCATCCCAAGATATTTCTCAGGGGCAGATTCAGAATTGACAGGCAATATTGGAATTGGTTAAATATTGTCACATATACCGAGATACAGTGAAAAGCTTTTGTTGACAAGATACCAGCCAGATCTTCCCATAATTTGCTTATTTACTTATCTAGCTATTTATCAATTGATCGACCTACCTATCTATCTATACATTTATTTGTTTATTGAGATATAGTACAGAATAGATTCTTCTGGCCTTTTGAGCCATGCTCCCCCAATTTAATCCAAATTTAAACCATAATCATGGGACAATTTACAATGACCATTTAAACTACCAACTGGTACGTCCTTGGACTGTGGAGAAAACTGGAGCACTGGGAGGAAACCCATACGGTCACAGGAAGAACGTACAAACTCCTTATGGGACAGCGGCGGGAATTGAACGCCGGTCCGCTGTACCATGAAGTGTTGTGCTAACCGCTACACTAGCATGGTACATTGAGATAGTCAAAAGAAAAGCAGAATACAGATTATAGTTTAGCAGTTGCAAAGAGAGTTCTGAGCAGGTAAACGAACAAAGTGCAAGGTCCATGACGAGGTAGATCGGGAGATTAAGAGTTCATCTGCAGTTTATTTACTGGTCTTATAACAGCTTCATAGAAATTATCTGGTGGTATGTCTACACAAGCTTTTGCATCCTCTGCCTGATGGGAGTGTCAGGATCACTCGCAAACTCAAATGCAGAGATCCCGGGGACTTTGGCGTTTCAAACAAAACAGAATAGTTATTGCAGAGATTACCTGGAAAACTAACAAGAACTCAGGCAAACTACAACAAATCTTGAAGCAATGAAATCACTCATGATACCATGTTTCACCAGGCAAGGATCCATAACGCCTGAGCAAAGGGAGGTAGGCAAGCCCACCTGAAATACACCTGGGGCACGTAGGAATTCAGTGCCAATCAGACGGCCTCGGTGTCCAGACAAGGAAAAAACCCTCAATGACAACAACTACAATTCAAGACATTGAAAAATCCCATGCTAAATTAATTACTCTGCATTGAATAAAGGTGATAAACAGAAATCCCCATGATCTCAAACGAGACACCTGCAACGCAAAGTGAAAACCCCGAGCGAGCCCAAAAGCAAACTATTAGACATAAAAGGTAAGCAATCCAAGGATTCTGCACACCCATGAGGTTACACCAAGAAAATACAGTCCACATACTCACTGAAAAAATATTTTTTTAAACGACCCCTGTTTGTGTCAGGGAGAGGGAAGAAGAGAGAAGGTCCAGGGTAGGGAGGGTCCTTGGCTGCTGAGCCGATGCATTGGGAAGTGTCGTAGTCAAGAGAGGGAAGGCCGGTTTGCCAGATTGGATAGTGTGCTCACAACTCTCTGCATCTTTTTTGCTGACTTGAGCAGAGCAGTTGCTACCTCAGACTGTGATGCACGCGCAGAGGATGTCCTCTATGATGCATTAATAAAAATAGGTTAGAGTCGTTGGAGTAATGCTAAGTTTCCTTAGGTTTCTGAGGAAGGACAGGCTCTGCTGAGTTCTTTAGCTGTGGTGTCTATGTGTTGGACCAGGACAAATTGTGAGTGATAGAATCAGAACCACGATTTATCATCACTGACAAATGTTATGAATGAAAGTTTTGGGCACACACACACACACACATATATATATATTTGTTGTTCAGTCGAGTCTGACTCTTTGTGACTCCATGGACCATAGGGTCCGTAGGGTTTTCATGGCAAGTTACGGGAGTAGATTGCCAGGCCTTTCCTCCGCACAGATACTGCTGCTGCCCAGGTTGGGACCCGCCTGGGTTTGAACTCAGGACCTTCTGCCTCGAAGTCCAGTGCTGATGCTACTACACCACCAGCCGGCCCAATAGGTAGGATGCCTAAGACTTTTTCGCAGTATTATATTTGTCAACGTGGAGTGGAGAGCGAGTTTGTAAACCTGGCGGGAGCAAAGAACGTTGAGATTGGCGAGGATGGAGCACCACAGTAGAGGTGTGGGACCTGTGGCAGAGAAGGATGCCAGGGGCAGGGGGTGACACGGACACAGCCCTGTGACTCCAGGCAAGATCATTTGATTCCAAACAATTGGTTTATTGATCATTACAGAATGTCTCTCTGATGTTTCCGCTCCCTCCCCTCCCCTCCCCTCTCCCTGCCCCCTTCCCACTCTCAGTCCACAATAGAGACCCATAGTGGAGTCAGGTTTATCGTCACTCACATAGGTAATGAAATTTGTTTTTCCTTCGTGGCAGCAGTACAGTGCAATAAATAAAATTACTTCAGTACTGTTCACAAGTAAGTGTGTGTGTGTGTGTGTGTGTGTGTGTGTGTGTGTGTGTGTGTGTGTGTGTGTGTGTGTGTGTGTGTGTGTGTGTGTGTGTGTGTGTGTGTGTGTGTGTGTGTGAGAGAGAGACTGTGAGTAGAGCTAAAGGACAGCAAAGCTAATGAGGTACTGCTTATGGGTTCAATGTCCATTCAGAAATCAGATGCTAGGGTGAAGAAGCTGTTCCCAAATCACTGAGTGAGTGCCTTCAGGCTTCTGTACCTCCTTCCTGATGGTAGCAATGAGAAGAGGGTATGACATTTATCCAAGTGATCCGAAAATCTGGTGAAGCTTAAGGGGCAAAGAATTGTGTGGTGGTACAAGACAAGTTGAAGAGCTCAAACTAAGAGCTTTGGAAACCACTGTCTTTAGATACTTTTTATATGGTGAATTAATGTAAGACTAAAGTTGTATTTTAATCATTTGTATTTTCTAACAAACTCGTACTTTCCACCATATGTGGAGGTTCATCCCCATTCACAGGCAGAAAACTAACAGTTTATCTCCTGATGAAGGGTTTCGGCCCAAAACATCGTCACTACCTCCTCCCATAGATGCTGTCTCCGGCCTCCTGAGTTCTGCCAGCGTTTTGTGTTTTTATTTTTTGGCTTATCACCTTCCTCATTTTTCATTGGCTAAGTATTAGCACATTACCCACATGATGTAATTGTGCAACAGTTGATTGGTTTAGTTTATCTACAGAATTTTTCTTATCTCAACTATAAAAGTGATGGATTTTTCAGAGGCGCCAATTTTGGTCTGCTGTTCTTCCACCTCTTAGCTTCATTTCTCAGCTCGTTACTTAGTTTACCTAGTTCTTGTATTTTAAAATAAATGATCATTAGGAATTTAAGACTGTTCGTCATTCCTGGCTCCCAGTAAACCTTAAGGATCAGAAAATAAAAAGAAATTAAACAGAGCCAACTGTGGCCTGAATGGCCTTTTATGCCATCCCAGAAAGATTCTATAAATTCCCAAGGCGTGTTTGCCTTGTGCTTGGCTCTTGAACACGCCACCATGAGAAAATTCGTCTACTGCAGCTTCAGACTGCAGAGCCTTGCTTGGTTTCCTCACAGTGCACCTGTGTTAGCTCAAAGAGCAAGGCCAACGTCAGCTCTGCACATCAAAACCCTTTGATTTCTTTCTCTACTTCCTGACACCATCTGATAGCAAAGCAACTGACAGAACACTCCTTTTTATCACATCTCTCATCTCTGACAACCAGTGCACAACTGATAGTACCGCGTTTTAAACGATTCTCCCCCCGGCAACACTTATTCCACAACTGCGATCAACGCGTTTCTTTTCAGTTATCCTAAGGCAGAAGCGATGATGGCACTGACAGGATCTGAACAGAAATTTTCCTTACAAGCAGTTAGAGACAGCGTCTAAGCAAAGGCCTTGCCCACGTCCAAAAAATAAACGAAAAAAAGAAATTTCCACAGCCCTCGTAGTAAAGGACCGGAGTTCAGTTCTGATGAAGATGTAATGTTGAGGTTATATAGGACCCTGGTCAGACCTCACTTGGAGTACTATGCTCAATTCTGGTTGCCTCACTACAGGAAGGACGTGGAAACCATAGAAAAGGTGCAGAGGAGATTTACAAAGATGTTGCCTGAATGGGGAGCATGCCTTATGAGAATAGGTTGAGTGAACTCGGCCTTTTCTCCCTGGAGCGACGGAGGATAAGAGGTGACCTGATAGAGGGTGTATAAGATGATGAGAGGCATTGATCGTGTGGATAGTCAGAGGCTTTTCCCCAGGGCTGAAATGGCTAAGACGAGAGGGCATAGTTTTAAGGTGCTTGGAAGTAGGTACAGAGGAGATGTCAGGGGTAAGTTTTTTACACAGAGAATGGTGAGTACGTGGAATGGGCTGCTGGCGGCGGTGATGGAGTCAGAAAGGATAGGGTCTTTCAAGAGATTCCTGGATGGATACATGGAGCTTAGAAAAATAGAGGACTATGGGTAAGCCTAGGTAGTTCTAAGGACATGTTCGGCACAGCTTTGTGGGCTGAAGGGCCTGTATTGTGCTGCAGGTTTTCTATGTTTCTTGTGAATCAAAATCAGGTTTTATATCACCGGCATTTGTCATGAAATTTGTTGACTTTGCAGCAGCAGTATATATAATATATATATATAAATTAAATAGTTAAATCAAATAAGGTGCAAAAATGGAGATAAGAAAGTAGAGAGGCAGTGTTCATGGGTTCGATGTCCATTCAGAAATCAGCTGGCAGAGGGGAAGAAGCTGTTCCTGAATTGTTGAGTGTGTGCCTCCAGGTTCCGGTACCTCCTTCCTGATGGTGGCAATGAGAAGAGGACATGGCCTGGGAGATGGAGGTCCTTAATGAAGGATGCCTCCTTTTTGAGGCATAGCTCCTTGAAGATGTCCTGGATGTTGGGGAGGCTAGGGCCCATGGTGGAGCAGTTTACAATTTTCTGCAACTTATTTTGATTCTATGCAGTCACCTCACACCCTCACCCAACCCCACAGCAGCCAGTTAGAATGCTCTCCATTCAAGCATTGACTCTTGTGTGTAACAAGTGGGTCACTATAACAGCATTGTCAGGAATTATTTTGCCCGGACTGGAATTATAGTCATGGTGTCAGCGAGCATAGAAACAAATACTTCAGTTCATATTAACTATCAATCGCCCATTTACACATGATGAAGGACGTCGACTGTCCATTTCCCTCCATAGATGCTGCCTCACCAGAGTCTCTCCAGCATTTTGAATGCTGTTGTCTTTATCTGTAGCGCCTTCAGAGTTTCTTGTAACTCCCGTTTTGTCCTCCCCACATTCCATAGTTCATACCACAGACCTATTGAGCACCAACTGCATTTACAATGGCCATCCTGGGCCCGACTTATCAATGCAGCTGCAGAGAAGACATGACAGCAGCTATATTTCATCAGGCGTTTGAAGAGATCTGGCATGTCACCAAAGACCCTGGCAAATTTCTACGGATGGACTGTGCGGAGCATTCTAACGGGCTGCATCACCATTCGGTACGGGGGGGGGGGGGGGGCGGTCTCTGCACTGAATCTAAGCAAGCTGCAGAGAGTTGTAAACTCAGTCGGCTCCATCATGAGTACCAGCCTCCGTAGTATCCAGGACATCTTCAAGGAGCGGTGCCTCAGGAAGGCAGCGTCCATCATTAAGGCCCCCTATCACTCAGGACGTGCCCTGTTCTCATTGTTACCATCAGGAAGGAGGTACAGAAGCCCAAAAGCACACACTCAACGATTCAGGAACAACTTCTTCCCCTCTGCCATCCGATTTCTGAATGGACTTTCAACTCATGAACACTACCTCACTACTTCCTCATCTTTATTTTGCACTACTTATTTAATTTAACTATTACCGGTATATATATTTACTGTAATTCACAGTTTTCTCTATTATTATTGTATTGCATTGTACTGCTGCCTCAAAGACAACAAATTTCACGACATATACCAGTGAAATTAAACCCGATTCTGATTTGGAATAGTGTCTTCTACTTTGGTCCAAAAACTGAATGAGAAATTTCTCTTGAACACACCAGGAGTTCTATCCCATTTTGCCCCTTGTCATGTCTGTAATGAATAGCTGAAGTTCATTAATACTCTGACTTTTTTTGCACTTCTTATTTTTATATATATATAATTCTGTGTATTCACAATTTTTATTATTATGTATCGCAATGTACTGCTGCTGCAAAACAACAAATTTCAAGACAGATACTGATGATATTAAATATGATTCTGATTCTGATTAAAAAAAACTAAAGATGTGCTGAGGGTTCCCTTCAAGTATCGCCACACATTCCAGCACCAACACAGCATGCCCACAATGCTCAGTTTAGCCATTCCCCTCTCCACAGATGCTGCCTAACCTGTTGAGTGTTTCTGCCATTTTATGTTCTTGTGCCTGGATGGAATGCTTGCCTCAACTGAATAATTTCCTGCTGCCTGGATGAGTGCTACAGCAGCGGCTGCTCCAGAGGCTCGGTTGCAGCGCAATACATGCGCCCGCCTGGCATCCAATACACTCCCATAGAGGTTCATTCCAGCTCCACGTGTGGTGTGTACCATTCATAAAATCTTACCTGCAGAGATCTACTCCCACAGACCCCTCCCAAATCCTCAACCTGTATCACCTAGACCCCCAAGAGGACCACAACCTTGTCGTAAGGTTTGGAGGCTTGTGTGCCTCAATGACCCAGAGAGCTATGCTGGCTGGAGTCAGAACTTTATGCTGAAGATCTTGGTAAGGTCACTCACAGAGAGGACAGACTAAGGGTGGTCCACCAGTCCACCAGGATCAGGGCTTCAGCTCAGGGCTAACAACCCTGTCTGGTAAAACAAAATTGTTACGGAAACAGCAGTGAAGGATCCCTCTACATCTGAGTGTGACGGTATTCCTGAGCCTCCTCCTGGAATTTGCTTGACTGACAATGATGACCGAGAGGAAGCTACTGACACGATGAAGGAAGCCCTGAACCGCGCCAGAGATGGAGGACCTTCATTGCTGCCCTAAATGCCAGCGGCGTTACGGGCTGTAAGTAAATATCACCTAGAACAGGGGTTTCCAGCCTTTTTTATGTAATGAACCAACTCCATTAAGCAAGGGGTCCGTGGACCCCAGGTTGAGAATCCCTGCTCTGGAAGAACACAGTAGAGGCACCATCTATACGCCCTCCTCCAAATCACACAGCCCCTTGACTGGGATATTAATCTCCATTCCTTCATTGCTCTGTCGCTTGGATCTTGCCATTTTTGCCAAGGAAACACTTTCACCCACGGGCTTTGGCGGAACATGGAGTTGGCACAATACCGCCTCCATGTGGGCAGTTGTGGGGGGGGGTGGTGAACTACATATACCTGTCTGGACACGCCCCCCCCCTGCTGACTGTTCCTGTGGCTCCTCCCACAGACCCCTGTATAAAGGTGATTGGAAGCACTGCTCCTCCCTCAGTCTCCAGGATGTTGTGTGATGGTCTCTTGCTGCTGACAGTGCTTTCTTCCAGATAATAAAAGCCTATCTCACCTCACATCTCCGAGAGTTATTGATGGTGCATCAGGGTGCTATTAAATGCAGGCTCGCTCACATCCAGTAGATGAACAAAACTTTAGGGACCGCCTTAATAAGGAGCTGGTGTCTGATGCTGCGACGATGAGGCTACGATCAAGGGCTGACTGGTAAACACAGGCAGAGGTGTGATTATATTTCTGACTAAACACAAGGTTAAGAGGGTGCAGTTGGTAGAGCTGCTGCCTCACCGTGGCAGGAAACTGGTTTCAATTCTAACCTCAGATGTCTGCACCTCCTCCATGAATTTATAAGTCATTACAAGACCATAAGATATAGGAGCAGAATTAGGCCATTTTGGCCCATCGAGTCTGCTCCACCATTTCATCAAGGCTGATCTGTTTTTCCCTCTCAGCCCCAGTCTCCTGCTTTCTGCCCGTATCCCTTCATGCCCTGACCAATCAAGAATCTATCAAGAAGAAGAGAAATATATCCAGTGACTTGGCCTCCACAGCCGCCTGTGGCAACAAATTCCACAGATTCACCACTTTCTGGCTAAAGAAATTCCTCCTCATCTCAGTTCTAAAAGGACACCCTCCTACTCTGAGGCTGTGCTCTCTGATCTTCGAAACCCACCCCCCCAACACAGAAAATATCCTCCCCACATCCACTCTATCGAGGCCTTTCAACATTTGATAGGTTTCAACGAGGTCACACTCCATTCTTCTGAATTCCAGCGAGTACAGGCCCAGAGCCATCAAATGCTCCTCATATGACAAGCCTTTCAATCCCAGAATAATTTCTGTGAACCCTCTCCAATGTCAATACATCCTTTCTTAGATAAGGGGCCAAAACTGCTCACGATACTCCGAGTGAGGCCTCACCCGGGCTTTATAAAACCTCAACATTACATCCTTGCTTTTATGTTCTATAAATGGGTTTCCTTTGGAAGCTTGAGTTTCCTCCCACATCCCAAGGATGTGCCGCTTGAAATTTTAATTGATCAATGTAAATTGCCCCCAGTGTGTGGATGAGGGGCAGAATTGTGGGGAGGGATGGATCTGATGAGACCTTGGGGAATAATAAAAATGTGATTAATGTTGGATTAGTGTAATGGGTATTTGCTATTGGGTATGGACTCGATGGGCTGAAGGGCCTCTTTCCTTTTTGCACTTCTCCAGGCTTTTTGGCACAGTAGTGCTGTGGTTGTCATAGCACCAGCAAACTGGTTCAATTCTGCCCCTGTTTGTAAGGAGTTTGTATGTTCTCCCCCTGACCATGTAGGTTTCCTCTGGGTGCTCTGGTTTCCTCCCACAGTCCAAAGATGTATAGGTTATGGCTAGGAGGTTGTGGGTGAGATCTGTTGGCACTGGAGGCTGGGCAATGCTTGTGGGCTACCACCAGCACATCCTTGACCGGGTTGGTCATTGAAGCAAACTGTATGTTTTGCTCTCCGTGTGACAAAATGAAGCTCGTCTTTAAAATCTTTATTTGCCCTGGGTAATGGATGTGGAGGGGCTTAGCTTACAACCAAGGAAAAGCTGAAGGATTAAAAAAACAGTAGGTTGCCGGAAATACTCAGCAGGTCAGTCAGCATCTGGAGAGAGAGAGAGAGAGAGAGAGAGAGAGGGAATGATTCAAAAACCCTTGTCAGAACTAAGAGAAAGAGGGAAAAGACAAGCCTTAGTTGTCGGGAGCAGAAAAGGCTGAGGAGGAGGCAGAGAGCAAAAGAAGAGCCTCCATTGGAAGATGTAGAGAGAAGGTGGGTGGGGCTGGAAATTACAGGGTATAACTTGAACTAGGAATTCAGGGCAAGAAAGACAACCATGTGATGGCCAGAGGCCATGTGATCTGAGAGCAGGAAGTTCTCAAATCTGCTTCTGCCGGGTATAAGCGTTTCCACGAGAAGTATCTGAGCCAGTTTGAGGGCCAACTGCCCTTTTGCCATCAGCTTAAACTGGGCGCTGTTGTCAATCGTCCTGTGGTTAGTTTAGGGTTAAATCAGAGGTTGTCAAGGGTTGCTAGGCGGGACAGCTCGCAGGGCCGGAAGGGCCTGCTCAGCACTGTACCACTAAATTAATTAATTAATTAATTCTCCCTGAACTCAATCTATCAGCATTCACGCGGTGACAGATTTTTGGAAACCATCCCAACCTCAGTTCAGGATGTCCTGTATCATCGTGCAAGCTGTTTTCTCACATTCTCACAGAAACTGTTTTAAAATAGAAAACCATTCTCATTCGTTCTTTGTATTAAATTAAGCTAATCTGCAGGATTCTTCCTATAGCTTTATAAACTGGCCAACTACAGCCGATTTATTCCCCTTCTGATATACTTCCACTGTTGGCCGTGAGTTTACTGAATGAAATTCCCTCCAAACTTGGGCTTCCCCTCCCCTTCTCTTCCACTCACTCGTTCTTTCAAACACACCCAGAGCAGGAACTAAAACAAGCGAGATGCAGAGATAATTTCATTCTACACTGTGCTGTCAGACATTCCTAGTTAAGGTTGGATATAGAGTAAATCTCCCTTCTCACTGTCCCAACAAACACTCGCAGGACAGGGCCAGTACGGGTTAGACACAGAGTAAATCTCCCTTCTCACTGTCCCAACAAACACTCCCAGGACAGGGCCAGTATGGGTTAGATACAGAGTAAATCTCCCTTCTCAATGAACCAACAAACACTCACAGGACAGGGCCAGTATAGGTTAGACACGGAGTAAATCTCCCTTCTCACCTTCCCAACAAACACTCCCAGGACAGGGCCAGTACAGGTTAGACACAGAGTAAAGCTCCCTTCTCACTGTCCCAACAAGCACTCGCAGGACAGGGCCAGTACAGGTTAGATATAGGGTAAAGCTCCCTTCTCACTGTCCCAACAAGCACTCGCAGGACAGGGCCAGTACAGGTTAGATATAGCGTAAAGCTCCCACTATATTCTCCCAGCTAGTGGCATGCAGGACTGGTTATGTAGATGGACCTTTCCTCACTCAGTTACAAACATTTCTATGGTCTGATCACACCAGACAGCAGTAAATGATTCTTTTATAGTTCCATTAAGCCACATGGTTTTAGAATATTAGATACCGAAACAAGAAGATAACATTTGAACTTTTAGCTCAACAAAATGTTCCCAACCTCATCCCCAAAACCATTCTTTTTCTGATTTTTCTATATTTGGCTACTTCTAAGTTACTTTTTTTTTGGTGAGGAAACTCAAGCTCTTAAGAGTGGCACAGTGGGGTAGCAGTTAATGCGATGCTTTACAGTGCCAGAGATTGGAAGATTGGGGTTCAATTCCCACCCCTGCCTGTAAGGAGTTTTGTACGTTCTCCCCGTGACCGTGTGGGTTTCCTCCAGGTGCTCCGGGTTCCTCCCACAGTCCAAAGACGGGTTAGTAAAGGTCAGGAAGTCATGGGCATGCTGCGTTGGCACTAGAAGCACAGTAACACTTGTGGGCTTCTCGGATTGTGTTGGCCGTAGATACATCTCACTGTATGTTTCAGTGTACATGTGACGAATAAAGTTAATTTTTGACTCTTTAAATACTGAAAGCTGCTAAACGCAATGCTAAAATAGAGTTTTGGAAGTGGATATTCTACAAGGATATCAATGCATTCATTCTTTAAGAATGTTATAGCTTGGGGTGGTAAAGGGGGCAAGCTCTCACTATCTATTAAATGCTCCCAATGGTGTGAGTCTCAAATAGCCTCTGACAACCAAGTCCAGCTCCTAGCCCTGGCCTTAATAATAACCTTACAATGGGTTAAAGTTCAAACATGAAAATAAAAGATAAAAGTATGTCGGTAAAAACCAAGGTTAAATAAACAGGTTTTGAGCAGCCGTATAAAAGTGTCACTGAGTCTGCAGCCCTGAAAGTTTTAGGTATTGAATTCCACAGTTTAGGAGCAAAGTTCAAAAAAGTTGACCTGCCAATTATCTTTTGAAGGAGGTAGTTTAATTTAAGAGACCAGTAGAAGAGGACCAGTCTGTGTTTGTGAGAGACTCTGTATGTGAACGTGTGTGTGTATCCTTCCTCCTTTAAAAATAATGTGTCATTTTTAAATGTCTGGTGAATTAATTTATCAATGTTATAATTGAGAAGACGTGCACACGCACACACACAGAAAAAGGTGTGATGACCATGGGTAGGTGTTAGGTGTTGGGGAACGTGGTGGAGACAGAAAGTAGGATGGATCAGGTAGGCTTGGCTAAAAGGATTTCATCTCCTCTTTTTGACATTTTTTTCTTAACAACATTGTCAGAATGAAACATCGACTGTTTACTCTTTTCCATAGACGCTGTCTGGCCTGCTAAGTTTTTCCAGCAGTTTGCGTTTACTGCAAAGGAAAGAAACAGGTCTGATCACGAGATGTGAAATTATTTTTTGAATGCTGTGCCAAACCAAAGGACATAAGTTCAGGATAAGGCTTACGAGGGGACCTGCAGAAGAATTTTATCACTTAGAGGGTTGTTGGATTCTGGAGCGCACTACCTGAGGTAGAATCAGGCACTTTCCCGATACTTAAGAGGAAACTGGACCAACACTTCATTTGCCAACGCACAGAAGGCAACATGGTTTCCAGGGGATAGAATGGACTCAACAGGGCTGAAGGGCATCATTCCGTTACTCTGTGGTGCTGTGCACGTGGCAGAGCCTCTTGCAGCTCTGTCAATAAAAGACCGTGTGCACTCTTCAGGAACTGAGGAAGATGGCAAAAGGGAACGACGCCACTGAAAGCAACGCCCTGCGGACAGTTCGCGAAACTACTTCTTCTCCTTTCAAATAGGATTCTGCTTCTGTAGGAACCTGTGATTTACGTTTTGATGGCGTGTTTTCGGGCTGAAGGAGTGATCCGGCGCTTTGCGGCCTCTGAGGGAGCTCACTAAGGTTTCGAGAGGACCGTGCAGCCTGGCAGCCTGGAGACGGTGGGCAAGCCCATGATCGAACTCCCTTTCTCGCTGATTAAAGCATCGAACGAGATTGAAGTCGGCCAGCGGGTGTTCAGCACCATCTGCCAGTCTCTTACTCTCAGTTGCTGCTGCCTGAGGAAGGTGCCTGCGTATGACTGGTCTTTCTCTCTCTCCCTTTTGCTTCGTGCTGCTGGAGTGTTGGGTCTTTGGCATGGTTTAATTGGCAATGGTTTGTGGATTAAACTTCGTAGTTCACGTTATGATGTACTTTTTATTCCTAGTTACTCCTTTTTTATTGCTGTTTTGTGCGATTTTGATCGGAGCTGCCTGCAATCAACAAACAACACAGCGCTAAATTAAACTGAACATCCCTGGACTGTTTCAATGACTCTGCGGCTGGATGTTCTATATTCTGGGGGTTTTTTTGCTCAGTTTTCGCTTTTCCACATTTTGTTCAATGTTTTCCTTGAATGGGTTCCATGTGTTTTTTTTGTTTTCGTGGCTGTCTGCGGAAAGACGAATCTCAGGGTTGTACTCTGCATGCATACTTTGAATCATTAAATCCTCAAGTCTTTGAATTCCTGCCTTTCTCACCCTCCCCTTAACTCTCTTAGCTCACCAAACCAGACGTTGCTTCCTTCCGCATCTTCTCTGTTCCCTTCAGACTCTGGTCACACTACACGCTGTAACTCTTTTCCTGCCGGCCCCATCACCAAAGTTCAGTTTAAAGTAAATTCACTATCAGAGTACACATATTTTGCCGCAAGATTTGTAGGCATTTCATAGAATTTATGAAAATCTATAAATAACAGAGATTGATAAACAACCAAGAAGCAAAAGAAGACATGAAGAGGAAACTTCAACCTTAACTCTTCTCTCTCTGTGAGAAAGAGAGAGTATGAGAGAATGTGTGTGTGTGTGTGAGAGAGAGAGAGAGAGAGAGAGAGGATGGAGAGAGGGAGAAGGAGAGAGAGAGTGGGAGGGAGAGAGAGGGAGAGGGAGAGAGAGGGAGGGAAAGAGAGAGAGATGGAGAGAGGGAGAGAGAGAGGGAGATGGAGAGAGAGAGAGAGAGGGAGA
Source organism: Hemitrygon akajei (assembly GCF_048418815.1). Taxonomy (NCBI): domain Eukaryota; kingdom Metazoa; phylum Chordata; class Chondrichthyes; order Myliobatiformes; family Dasyatidae; genus Hemitrygon; species Hemitrygon akajei. The sequence continues at coordinate 10,531,670 of NC_133154.1, forward strand.
GGAAGAGAGAGAGTGGGAGGGAGAGAGAGGGAGATGGAGAGAGGGAGAGAGAGAGAAAATGTGTGTTTGAGTTTGTGTGTTTCTGTGTGTATCTTTGTGTGTGTGAGTGAGTAATTGTGAATGTGTGTGTGTGAAAGAGAGTGTATGTGTATGTTTGTGAGTCAGTGTGTGTGTGTGTGTGTGTGAGAGAGAGAGAGAGAGAGAGGAAAGATGGCAAAGAGAAAATGACAGAGTAAGAGAGTGAGTGAGAGAAATAGATAGAGGGTGAGAGAGAGAGGGGGGAGAGCAAGGGGGCAGGGTGGGGTTAAGTACTTTCTGTCCTGTTCAAAGAAGAGGTAATACACACACACACACACACACACACACACACACACACACACACACACACACACACACACACACACACACACACACACACACACACACACACACACACACACACACACACACACACACACACACACACACACACACACACACACCTTGGTATCTTGGAGAAGATCTAAAACCAGACACGCATAGCTCTAGAGCGAGCATAAGCACAAGGAAGTCTGCAGATGCCGGGAATCCAGAGTAACACACACAAAATGCCGGAGGAACCCAGCAGTCCAGGCAGTGAATAAACAGTTAATGTTTCAGGCCGAGACCCTTCTTCAGGCTGTCTGGTGCAGCTCTCCCCTGCACTGCAGAACCAGGTCAGTCTGCCCTTTGTATTTGTAAGGAAGCTGTACCACTCACAGTAGTGAACCCACTGTTCAAAGCGGCCGTGCCAAGGTTACTATGTTGTCAGGAATCACCTGCAATGAGTAGAGTGGGTGACTTGTTAGTTGATAGCTAATTCCCAAACTCGAATTAGTAATGCATGTGATAGTTCAGATTTCTTTTAGGGAAAAAACTTTGATCATGGGCACTAACTCCGTAGTATCCGGAACCTCAGAAAGGCAGTGTCCATCATTACGGGCCCCCATCACCCCCTACATGCCTTCTTCCCCTTGCTACCATCAGGAAGGAGGTACACACTGAAAGCACACACTCAGCAATTCAGGAGCAGCTTCTTCCGCTCCGCCACCCGATTCCTGAATGGACAATGACCCCATGAACACTGCCTCACCACTTCTTTATTTCTGTTTTTGCACTATTTATTTTTGTTAACTATTTTATACATTCAGTATATACTTAATGTAATTTACAGATTTCTTCTCTCTATTATCCTGTATTGCACTGTACTGCTGACGCTAAGTTAACAAATTTCACAACACCTGCCAGTGATATCAAACCTGATTCTGATTCTGATTCTGACATACAACAGAAGGAAGAGGAGTCCAGCTCAGGGCTAACAACCCCGACTGGTCAAACAAAATTGTTACGGGGACAGCAATGGAGAGTCCTTCTACATCTGAGTGTGACGGTATTCCTGAGTCTCCACCTGGGACTTGCATGACTGACAGTAGTGAAAACCGAGAGGAAGCTACTGACACGATGAAGGAAGCCCTGAACACCGCCAGAGATGGAGGACTTTCATTGCTGCCCACGAGCAGCGTTAACGGGAAGTATGTAATCATTGGAAGGATTGTGCCAAAAATCCTCATGTTGACTAATGGTTGCTAGGGAAGGAAATTTACGATGTTAATCTGTCTGATTTATTTTAATTTTAGTTTTATCGTAGAGATACAGCAATAATGGATTTTCTGGTCCTTTTGACTGCATGACTCAGTAACCCATTGATTTAACCCTGGCCTAATCATGGGAGAGTTAACAATGACAAATTAACCTATGAACTGGTACGTCTTTGGGAGGAAACCAGAGCGCCTGGAGGAAACCCACGCGCTCACAGGAAGGAACATATGAGCTTGATCACGGAGAATGCTGGAACTGAACTCCGAACTCCAACAACCCAAGCTGTAATAGTGTTGCTCTAACTGTTACACCACTGTGGCACTTGAGGTACCAATAATGTGGTCTTCTGTGTCAATCACAGTCTGACCGAACTTGTGAACGTTTACATACACAAACATCACCGGGAACAGTGAACTGGGAACCAAGGTGCTCTGCTTCAGAGGAACTGTGCACCCCTTAAGGTCCTAATGAAGGGTCTCAGCCCGAAACGTCGACTGTTTACTCTTTTCCATAGATGCCGCCCGGCCCGCTGAGTTCCTCCAGCATTTTGTGGGTGTTGCTCGGATTTCCAGCATCTGCAGATTTTCTCTTGCTTGAGATTGGAGCTCTTCTGGTGTTGTTCGTGACTCTGTATGGGGCAGCGGTGCGTTCAAACCCCACTCCACAGTTCGGATCTCACTTTGCGGGTTGTACTGTGGGTGCGCTGGAGTGCCAAGTGCACAGTCTTTCAGACGAGGCCTTTCGGTCTCTCTCAGGTAGATCTGAACGGTGTAATTTCAAACTAAGAACTGGGAAGTGCCCCTTGGCTTCCTGGGTACTGTTTATTCCCTAATCAACAAAACTGAGTACAAGTTAATGGATCCTTATCATGTTGCAGTTTCTGGGAGCTTGCTGCATACAACCTGTCTCCTGAGTTGCTGCATTTTAGAGTACGTTGAGTGGCCACTTTATTAGGTGCCTCTGTACATCGGCTTGTTAATGTAAATGTCTAATCAGCCAATGATGTGGCAGCAACTCAATGCATAAAAGCATGCAGACATGGTCAAGAGGCTCAGCTGCTGTTCAGACCAAACATCGGAATGGGGCGAGAAATGTGAGCCAAGTGACCTTAACCATGGTGCCAGACGGCGCGGGTTGAGTATCTCGGAAATTGCTGATCTCCTGGGATTTTCACGCACAGAGTTTACGGACAATGACGCAATAAACAAAAACAATCCAGTGAGCAGCAGTTCTGTGACTGAAAGTGCCTCGTTAATGAGAGACATCGGTGGAGAATGGCCAGACTGGTTCAAGCTGACAGGAAGGCGACAGCAACTCAAATAACCACACGTTACAACAGTGGTGTACAGAAGAGCATCTCTGAATGCACAACGCATCAAACCTTGAAGTGGATGGGCTACAACAGCAGAAGACCATGAACATACACTCAGTGGCCACTTTATTAGGTACAGGAGGTAACTAATAAAATGGTTACTTGAGTGTAAACAGTTGATTGATATAAAGCACAGACTAGCAGATCACGGAACCAGCCTCTTGGGTCTTACGATGTTGTGCTGAACTATTCACATTAGTCATCAGAGGCCCAACTAAATTAATGCAGAATGCAGGATTCCTTCCATTCCTTGTACCTGCATGTGTCTACCTAAAATCCACTCGATTGTTTTCTGCTTCCACCATCACCATTCCAGACAATGCAGCCCACGTTCCCCACCACGCACTACGTAAGAAACCTGCCTGGCACATCTCCTTTGAATTTACCCTGCTCTCACCTTAAATGCTGTTACGTTTTGCAACTTCAAAACGTCTAACTAGTTCAAAGTAACTCACAGGAGTCCAAAAACACGGGTCTCGTTTATTCTTTACTTTTTGCGAGGCATGCACATATCGTGTGGTAGCATGATGACGTAGGCATTTAAAGTGTTTTTACATATAACCTGTAATTAATTATCTAAACAAACAAGAATGCTTGATTAAACAATATATTTCAAATAGCATTGAAATATTAAGAGCACAATAAATGCATGCCCTCTGCTGTTAGACCTTTCAACTCTAAAACTAGAGGGCATGCAATTATAAGCACAAGAGATTCTGCAGACGCTGGAAATCCAGAGTAACACACGCAAAGTTCTGGAGGAACTCAGCAGGTCAGGCAGCATCTATGGAGAGTATTAAAGAGCTGACGTTTCAAGCCAAGACCCTTCATCAGTTGAGTGGCTCGCGCCCGAAAATTCGACTGTTAATTCCTCTCCATACATGCTGCCAGGCAGTAGTTACCTCTTCATTCAGTCATAATGTTATGGACTGATTTGCTTTCCCACTGACTTGGCTGAGTAGCCAGCTTTCCTGTGTCCAATGGACCTTACAGGTCAGCCAGTTCGGTGCAGGCCAGGTCAAGGGTAGCAACATAGACTTTGGGAGTGAAGTGTCCTGACCGAAGAGGCCTTGGCGTGCCAAGATGGGAGCCCGAGGGTCCCTCAGTTGCAGTGGTCTGCGGTTAAACACCAGCAAAAGGAAGGGGGAGGAGCTCACGAAAGGTGGAGCGGGAAGTTAGCTTGCAAGTTTGAGGTTTGCTGGGTTTAGCAGAAGCTGCAAAAATTTGCAAGGCTTTGCAGTTCAGACTGTGGCAACTGCCTCCCATACCCTCCCCCCGAAGCAAAACTCGCCGACTACGTTCTGACTTTTCTCCAGCACTTTGTGTGCGTTGCTCTAGATTTCCTGCAGAATCTCTCATCTTGGTGACTTCGTACAGCTGTAAGTCTTGTCTGTAATATGGCAAGTTCGGTTTTGCTCAGACCTCTGATCTCAGTCTCAGGGGACGTCCTCTCCCACCGAATGTGAAAATGAAATTCCAAACAGGAATTTGTCATGCACACTGTTGACATAGCAATCCAGTGGTGAAAATAACTGCAACGCCAAAACGTCATTATTGACCGTAAATGCTGCCAGCCGCATAGTGGTTAGCACAACACTTTACAGTTCCAACAACCCAGGTTCAATTCCTGCCGCTGCCTGTAAGGAGTTTGTACGTTCTCCCCGTGACCGCGTGGGTTTCCTCCAGATGCTCCGGTTTCCTCCCATAGTCCAAAGAATATTGGTTGGTAGGTTAATTGTGTAAATTGCCCTGAGATTAAGCTAGGATTAAGTCGGGGGTTTTTGGGCAATGAGGCTCAAAGGGCTGGAAGGGCCCATTCCACGCTGTATCTCAATAAATAATTAATATGATGAAAGGCGCTACTGAAATAAATAATGAAATGAAACAGAGGGAGTAAAGAATAAAGAAAATACTACCAATACTCAGCACGTCAGGCAGCTCTGTGGAAGGGAAAGAGAGCCTGTTTTTCTCTCTCCACAGATGGTGCCATTTACTCACAGTGCTCTCTGCTTTATTTCAGATTTCCAGCATCTGCAGGTTTACTATATATATATATCAGTACGGGTTCAAGAGGACCACAACCTTGTTGCTTGGAGGATTGCGTGCCTCAATGACCTGGAGAGCTACGTTGGCTGGAGTCAGGACTTTATGCTTTGGCTCTTGGTGGGGTCACCCATGCCAAACAGGTCAAAGGGTAAAGGCCAGACTAACAGTGGTTCTGGTATTCAGCTCAGGCCTAACAACCCTGACTGGTAAAACAAAATTGTTATGGAAACAGCAACGAAGAATCCTTCTACATCTGAGTGTGGCTTCATTCCTGAGTCTCCACCCAGGTCTTGCATGACTGACAGTCATGAAAACTGAGAGGAAGCTGCTGACGCGATGAAGGAAGCCCCGAACACAGCCAGAGATGGAGGACCTTCATTGCTGCCCTAAACACCAGTGGCGTATAGGCAGGAAATAATTAACTCCAGGTCCTGGTGATAAGAGGCTTTTCAGCCCACTCTTCTTGCTAGCATCTGTTGATCTGCACCCAAACAACATCCCATCTTCCTTCCACAACCCTTTACCACTTCAGGCTGGAGCACTGGTAGCAGCTTTCTCCAACTCCAAGCACCTTACAGCCAGTTGAGTACCTTTCAGTCACAAACAAGAGAAAATCTGCAGATGCTGGAAATGCGAGCAACACACACAAAACGCTGGAGGAACTCAGCAGGCCGGGCAGCAAAGTACAGTTGACTTCTTGAGCCAAGGACTCAGGAGCCCTGATGAAGTATATTGGCCCGAAACGTCGACTGTACTCTTACCGATCGATGCTGCCAGGCCTGCTGAGTTCCGCCAGCATTTTGGGCGTGTTGAGTACATTTCACAGTGTGACCTCAGCCTCAATGTCAGGAAGTACAGTTCCCACAACATGCAGATGAGGAGAATGTGCTCATAGTGCTGTTGAAGTCGCAAAAGTGACATTGGTGGGTTTGTGCAGCACATGGTTAACTGTAGAGATGGGGTTAGATCTTCACAGTTAGGTGACAGCGAATGAACCAAACACAGTTTTTAATTTTTATAAACACAGTCTTTCTCTTGCGTTTACAGTTTTTCAATATTCGGCCTCTGTCGGGACCCTGCAGAAAGCAAGACTACCTGCTTCAGAGGAAGGGTGTGGTGGGGAGTAACTCACTGGAGAAACCGTATCTGAGGCTGGTTCATATTTGGTACCGCACACAAGATGCTGGGAGGTGATACGTTATTCACCCTGTGAAAAACATTATAAAGTGTGGCCAAGAACACGTAAATGTGTGTGCTGTACTCACACACTGCATCCTTGAGGGAGTGCCGCACTGTCAGAGGGTCAGTACTGAGGGAGTGCCTCACTGTCAGAGGGACGGTACTGAGGGAGTGCCTCACTGTCAGAGGGTCAGTACTGAGCGAGTGCCTCACCGTCAGAGGGACAGTACTGAGGGAATGTCTCACTGTCAGAGGAACAGTACTGAGGGAGTGCCTCACTGTCAGAGGGTCAGTACTGAGGGACTGCTTCACTGTCAGAGGGACAGTACTGAGGGAGTGTCACTCTGTCAGAGGGACAGTACTGAGGGAGTGGCTCACTGTCAGAGGGACAGTACTGAGGGAGTGTCTCACCGTCAGAGGGACAGTACTGAGTGAGTGCCTCACTGTCAGAGGGACAGTACTGAGGGAGTGCCTCACTGTCAGAGGGACAGTACTGAGGGAGTGCTACACTGTCAGAGGGACAGTACTGAGGGAGTGTCTCACTGTCAGAGGGACAGTACTGAGGGAGTGCCTCACCGTCAGATGGACAGTACTGAGTGAGTGTCACACTGTCAGAGGGACAGTACTGAGGGAGTGTCTCACCGTCAGATGGACAGTACTGAGGGAGTGTCTCACCATCAGAGGGACAGTACTGAGGGAGTGTCTCACTGTCAGAGGGACAGTACTGAGGGAGTGCTACACTGTCAGAGGGACAGTACTGAGGGAGTGTCACACTGTCAAAGGGACAGTACTGAGGGAGTGTCACACCCTCAGAGGGACAGTACTGAGGGAGTGTCTCACCATCAGAGGGACAGTACTGAGGGAGTGTCTCACTGTCAGAGGGACAGTACTGAGGGAGTGCTACACTGTCAGAGGGACAGTACTGAGGGAGTGTCTCACCATCAGAGGGACAGTACTGAGGGAGTGTCTCACTGTCAGAGGGACAGTACTGAGGGAGTGTCACACTGTCAGAATACACTGTCTGAGCTTATTCAACAAAATGTTACATGGATGCATATAAGCTTGTAAGGAGACGGATCAAATGCCTGATTCAAAGGATGAGGGTGTGGTGGAGAGGTCTTTGGGATGTCCTTCCAGAGTCTGCAGGATGAAGCACTGAGATCTCTGGGTGTGACAGAGATGGAGGATATAACAGAAACAGGGATGAGCAGAACAAGCGATGGAGCCACAAGAGAGAGCAGATACCGGAATCTGGAACAACAAGCATCCTGCAGGAGGAACTCAGTGGAGCAAGCAGCATCTGCAGGAGGAAAGGGATTGCCAAGGTTTAGCGTCGAAACCCTGCATCACTGCGCTAAAATAGGTGTTTTTTTTAGTTCCTATTCTGTTCTCCCTTGCGTTAGATCTTCGTTTATTTTCTAAACCGTAGTATTCTTCTGGGAGTCAAAACTGGCGAGCAGCCTTATTTCCAAGATTCCAGTTTATTTTAGAGTACAAATGTACAAATACTGAGCAAAGTAAATAAAGAGCTGAGAAACGATGCTAAGAGGGGAACTAATGCTAAGGGGTGTAAGAAAAAGAATAACGATGGTTCCTCTGAAAAATCCCTCACTTTGTGTAGATAAGAGAAATTCCTCAGATAGGAATGGGCTACAAAATTGATCAAATTACGTCATGTGGGTAATGCGCTAATACTTAGTCAATGAAGAATGAGAAAGGCGATTAACCGTTAGTTTAGCTGCTATAACGCTTTCTGCCAGTGTGTGAAAAATACATGAACATGTTAAAAAGTACAAATCTCATAAAAGGTATTAATAAAAAAATCGGTGGTTTCCCACACATGTGTGTAATTTACATTTTTCTTGTGATTGCTTTGTACCCGTGACGCTGCTACAATGGTCTTGTGCAAATGACAATAAACTCAGTTTTGACTCTGAGAAGGCAAGAAATGGATTTGACAAGAAGAGAACAAAATTATTCAGAATCTGGCCACTGTAGTGGACGCAAGGGTGAATGGACATCGGTGACACAGGGCAGCGCAGTAGTGTAGTGGTTAGCACAACGCTATACAGTGCCAGCGACCCGGGGTTCAATTCCCACTTCTGCCTGTAAGGAGATTGTCTGTTCTACCCCCCCCCCTCCCCCAGCACCCTTGGGGTTCCTCAAGTTCTCCAGTCAAAGATGCACAGGTTATTGTAAATTGCTCTGCGATTAAATTGGGGAAATTCTGGGTGGCATGGCTCAAAGGGCCAGAAGGCCTACCCCAAATAAACAGTGTGTGGACAGGAGATTGTGAGCTTAAACATTCCTTGCATGTACCATAAGAACTCTCATATCCCTCAAACAGCCTGTGTGTCGCAGTCTGCGTGTGCACAGATTCAACTTCCCGCCACTGTGCAGATTACACCCATTGCAGAGTACGTTTCCTGGTGAGAAACCTTCACCTATATCAGCTCTGCACTTTGCAATGGCTCTGCAATGCTAAAATGACCTGAAACATTAACTGTTTCTTTTTCCCACAAACTGGTAAATTGGTTTATCAGGTCGAGTTTATGTGTCAGATACAGAAGTATATAAGGTGCGATGGAAAACGTACTTGTAGCAGCATGACAGACACTTAGCATCTTGTAACAAAAATTCACAAGGAAAACATAAAATATATATAGATAAGACACAATTTTTACAAAAAGCTCATTTAGAATAAAGAAATGAAGTCCATTTTTGAGCAAGGTGATCAAGATGAATTTTAGTGTTGCTATAGTGGGTGGTATATTAGCAGCATGATGGTTTATTCCCCTCCATAGATGCTGCCTGACTTGTTGAGTTCCTCTAGCATTTCGTGTAAGTTGATACATTAATAATGAACGACACAGCACTAGATTAAACTGAACTGAGCTGAACTACATATGCCTGGCCTCTTTCGATTTTGTGTTTTACATTCTGTGCTTTCCACTCGGTTTCTTTTTCGCCTTTTGCGTGATTTGTTGTTTTTTTTTGCATGTGGAGGTTGATGATTTTTTTTTGAACGGGTTCCATGGTTTTATTTGTTTCCGTGGTTGTCTGTGGGGAAGGCGATTCTCAGGGTTGTAAATTGCATACGCTCTTTGGTAATAAATGTACTTCGAATCTTTAATACAAGTGAGTGGATTTCATGTTGTACATGTGTTTCACAACACTCAATTGTGTTTCTTTGTACCTACTGTGAATGCCCACAAGAAAGCAAATCTTAGGGTAATATATGGTGACATATATTCATAAATTATTATACATAAATAAAAATAAATAGATATATAGATGGATGGATAGATAAATAGATAGATGAATAGATAGATGGATAGATGGATGGATAGATATATGTATATAAATAAATGATAAAAAGATTCATTATGAATAAATAATAAATAAGTATTATTTCATAATAAATTTACTTTGAACTTTGAACATGTGTTCTATGCGGAAGCCATTAACTCCAAACATTGTGGGTAAGAGACACAGCCAGCTTTTTTACCACTTAGAGCAAATGGGTAAAGCATTATTGCCTTTGGCACAGCAAATGGGAAACAATGGCTATCGAACAACAGAATTGGTTGGACAACTGGGCAATGGGGAGACACGTTGGAAATAGTCATGGACCGAATCAGGCTCTGGGGGTGAGAGTGGGGCAATGGGAAACAGTACTACAGGAAAAAAGTGGGATGGTGGGATTAGTTTGGGGTTGGAGAGGGAATATGGTTAACTTGGGTTTAACATGCAACATGGAGAAGATTTTGGAGCAGTGGATCAGTATAAGATCCATAAGGGACAATGAAAAGCTATTAAGATAATGGAATTAATTCAAGATCAGCATGGGCCGACCAGGAGAGAGTGAGGCAGAGGAGACTTGCTTGGAAATGGTAGAACGTGCCGAGAAAGTGAGTGGGTGGGCTTCATCTGGGGCTGCTCCTTCAGAGTGGTTACAGACGCAGAGAGCTGAGCAGCCTCTCCTTGGTTTGCAAGATGTGATGTTTCGTTGCAAGAGGTGAAACAGTGAATGAAACACAGTTAGTTTCTACGGGAGTTTGCAGAACTTGTTAAATAGGCCAAGCTTAGCAGGTCACTGGCATAAGGCAGTGTGAATGGGAACATTCTCACCGCCACCCCACAGTGCTGTTCTCTGTAACTATGTTACAGCAGTATAAAATATTTATCATTTTTTAATCACTAGAAGAAAATATTTTGAATAAATAAGTCCTAAATAATTGGACGACCTTTACAAACACAGATATATGGCACAGTGAGCCTGTAATTAGCGTTAGTACAGCACTCTCACTACAAAGAGCAGAGATTTCTAGGATCAAAGGAAGTTACACAGGTCAGAAGAAGTGAGACCAGAGAGGGGTTTCAAAATCGCACTGCCTAACTGAGGCCCACTTTGGGTCAGTGAGGGAAGGGGCGATGGGTGAATGGTATCAGGACATGAGGAGAGTCACCCAACAAGATATGTCAGAGCAACAAAAGGGGGTGGAATAAAAAACACACCAACGAAGAATGATGAACTACATGTCAGAGAAATAAGTGAATTTAAGGTGTGTTGGAAAAGACAGAGGCAGGGTTTAGGAAGGGATCTCAGAAACTGAGGTTTCAGGTGGTTGAAGGTCTAGTTCCCATTAGTGGGATGATTAAACTTTGGACTGAAAGAGCGGATGTTTCCAGGATCAAATGAAGTTACAGAGATCAGAAGGAGCAATGCCAGAGTGGGGTTTCAAAAGCACCCTACCTAACTAAGGCCCACTTTGGGTCAGTGAGGGAAGGGGCATTGGGTGTGTAGTGTCTGCTGGTTTGGACACGGGGAGCAGAGTTTTGGATGACTTCCAGCTTTATGGATGGTTGAACAGAGGAACAGACAGGAGTAGTCAAGGTAACAAAAACATGGACTCCAGCAGCAGGGATCCTGGAGATGGACAACCATGCAGGTGGTAGTAGGCCATCATGATGCCTGAAATTTTATTTCTTTTTATCAAACCAGTTCCAGAGGGATGGCGTTAAAGAATATTGCTAGATGAGAAAGTTGTGGGTGAAGAAATTGGTCCAAATGGGCTGAAGCCCATCAAAAAATAGACGCTTCATGGCTCTATCTCTAGCATAGCAACACAACACTATTGCAGTTTCCTCCAAATCCCAAAGATGTATGAGTTAGTAGGTTAATTGGTCAATGGGGTTAATTGGGTGGTGTGGTCCAGAAGAGCCTGTTAACGTGCTCTATCTCTAAATAACAATTAAATAGCCATACAGATAGATAGATAAACAAGTAGATAGATAGATAAATAAACAGATAGATAGATAAATAAATGAATGGATGAACGAATAGATAGCAGGCATTTTTAGCTGGTTAGTGTATATCATGTAAGTATATTATGTCAAGAGATCAGAACGTGGGATGGCCCACAGGTTCCATTTCAGATACCTCAGTACGTGGGATTGTCCACACGTTCCATTTCAGATACCTCAGTATGTGGGATTGACCACACGTTCCATTTCAGATACCTCAGTACGTGGGATTGTCCACACGTTCCATTTCAGATACCTCAGTACGTGGGATTGTCCACACGTTCCATTTCAGATACCTCAGTATGTGGGATTGACCACACGTTCCATTTCAGATACCTCAGTACGTGGGATTGTCCACACGTTCCATTTCAGATACCTCAGTACGTGGGATTGTCCACACGTTCCATTTCAGATCCCTCAGGATATGGGATGGCCCACACATTCCATTTCAGATCCCTCAGGACGTGGGATGGTCCACACGTTCCATTTCAGATCCCTCAGGACGTGGGATGGTCCACACATTCCATTTCAGATCCCTCAGGACGTGGGATGGTCCACACGTTCCATTTCAGATACCTCAGTATGTGGGATTGTCCACACGTTCCATTTCAGATACCTCAGTATGTGGGATTGACCACACGTTCCATTTCAGATACCTCAGTACGTGGGATTGTCCACACGTTCCATTTCAGATACCTCAGTACGTGGGATTGTCCACACGTTCCATTTCAGATCCCTCAGGATATGGGATGGCCCACACATTCCATTTCAGATCCCTCAGGACGTGGGATGGTCCACACATTCCATTTCAGATCCCTCAGGACGTGGGATGGTCCACACATTCCATTTCAGATCCCTCAGGACGTGGGATGGTCCACACATTTCATTTCAGATCCCTCAGGATGTGGGATGGTCCACACATTTCATTTCAGATCCCTCAGGACGTGGGATGGTCCACACGTTCCATTTCAGATCCCTCAGGACGTGGGATGGTCCACAGGTTCCATTTCAGATACCTCAGGATATGGGATGGTCCACACATTCCATTTCAGATCCCTCAGGACGTGGGATGGTCCACACATTTCATTTCAGATCCCTCAGGATCTGATGTGGTCTACATGCTCCACTTTACATCAGTGGTGCTGAAGCTGAGCTTCATGTTTCTGGGAGAAGACATCATTTACAGCCTGCTCAGGTCCAAACACATTGACACCACAGCCAGGAAAATGCACCAACGCCTTGACATGTTCAGGAAGCTAAAGAAATTCAGCATGTTCCTGTTAACTCTCGCCAATTTTTATATAAAGCTTCACAGCCTGGTGTGGCACAGCCTCTGCCTGGGACCACAATAAACTGCAGAGATACGTCTCAACATATTACAAGATCCAATCTCCCCTCCACGGACTTTATCTACATCTCTCACTCACTGAAGCAACTAACATAAAGAAAGACCCCTCCCACTCCAGGCATTTTCTCTTCTCACTCCTCCCAACAGGCAGAAGAGAGCGAAGACTGTAACAAAGTACCACCAGGCTCAAGGACAGCCTCTACCCCGCTGTTATAAAACTTGTCAAAGCCAAAGAAAATTATATCACCAAAGTAGATACCTGTCACCATATACAACCCTGAGATTCATCTTCTTGTGGGCATACTCCACAAATCTATAGAATAGTAACTATATCAGGATCAATGAAAGATCAACCAGAGTGAAGAAGACAACAAACTGTGTAAATGCAAATATAAATAAATAGCAATAAATAATGAGTACACGAGATAATTAAATAAAGTGTCCTTAAAGTGAGATCATTGGTTGTGGGAACATCTCAATGGATGGGCAAGTGAGTGAAGCTATCCCCCTTTTGTTCAAGAGCCTGATGGTTGAGGGGTAGTAACTGTTCTTGAACCTGGTGGCAGCAGCAAGGGTCTTTTTGACAGGTACCAAGAGCTTAGAAAAATAGAGGGCTATGTGCAGTAGGGAAATTCTAGGCAGTTTCTAGAGTAGGTTACATGGTCGGCACAACATTGTGGGCCAAAGGGCCCGTAATGTGCTGTAGATTTCAATATTCTAAGAGAGCATTGCCTGGGTGTGGGGTTGCCTGATGATGAATGCTGCTTTTCTGTGACAGCATCTCATGTAGATGTGCTCAATGGTTGGGAGGGCTTTACCCGTGATGTACTGGGCTGAATCCACTACCTTTTTTAGGATTTTTCGTTCAAAGGCATTGGTGTTTCCATACCAGGCCGTGATGCAGCCAGTTAATATACTCTCCACTGCACATCTATTATATAGGCATCCGTTAGTCTCGTGAGACCATGGATTTGCGCCTTGGAAGGTTTCCAGGGCGCAGGCCTGGCCAGGGTTATATGGGAGACCGGCAGTTGCCCAAGCAGCAAGCCTTCCCCTCTCCACGCCACCGATGTTGTCCAAGGGAAGGGCACTAGGACCCAAGCAGCTTGGCACCGGTGTCATCGCAGAGCAATGTGTTGTTAAGTGCCTTGCTCAAGGACACAACACGCTGCCTCAGCTGAGGCTCGAACCAGTGACCTTCAGATCACTAGACCGATGCCTTATCCACTAGGCCACGCGCCAACATGACACATCTATTACTGTCTCCAATAAAGGTACAATATTTACACGTCTATTAAATGGTCTCATAGCATACTAAGATAGACTCTTGAACTTGGAGTCTACCTCATCATGATCTTGTATCTCTTTGGCTACCTGAACTACACTTTCTCAATAAGTGTAACACTTCATTCAGTATTCCATTCTGGCCTTTCCTTTGTACCAGGGGTTCCCAACTTGGAATCCATGGACCCCTCAGTTAATGGCAGGGTTCCATGGCATAAGAAAAGGATGGGAACTTTGGCCTGCAATAACCTGATTACTGTCTGGTTGACGTGCAAATTTGAATTTTTCACCATGCCTCGGTTTATCGGGTGGTATGACTTTTGATATATTGTGGCACTTGACACTGCTGTAACAGCTTATTGTTTTCAATAAAGGTTTTTTTTTTGGCTAATAGTTAATCTCCGCTGTTTGCAAGAGCCTGCATACTCAGCCCTACCACTGAATTAGGGATGGCTCCGCCAGGAGGTGCAGGGTGGTTACCCAGTCTAAAAGGGTAAGAAATGGTGTCCTCCAAGAAGAGGAGCAATGGCAGTGGGTAGTGCCCCCGACATCTATATTGGCACAAGGGGATTCTGTAGATGTTGGAAATCCAAAGCAATCCAGACTCAGCAGGTCAGGCGGCACCCATGGAGAGGAATAAACGGTCGACATTTCAGGCCAAGACCCTTCATCAGGACTGGGAGCAGAGGCCAGAATAAGAGTAGGAGTACAAGCTGGCAGGTGATAGGTGAGACCAGGAAATGGGGAAGGTGGCTGGATGGTTTAGGAGGGATGATGTAGGAGGCTGGGAGGGGATAAGGGGAAGAGGTAAAGGAGTGAAAAAGGGTCCCTCCATGAGCTGAAATATCGAGTGTTTATTCCCCTCCATAGATACTGTCCAATACTCACTTTTGAGGACCCTAGGGTTTGATGTTAAATGTTTTGTGTGTTATTTCTTCACTTTGTGCCGTCAGCACGATTCGTTCTTTTTCTTCGCGTGGGGGTTTTCTTTAAACAGGTTCTATGGAGTTTCTTTGTTTTGTGGCTGTCTGCAAGAAGACGAATTTAAGGGTGCATGTGTACTTCGACTCATTGAAATCCCAGACAAGGAGAGAGATAAAGGACCCAAGAGAAGGCGATTTAGAGCCAAAGAGATGTGAAACATCAGTGACTTCTTTCACTCCTAGCAAGGTCTCTCTCAGAACGTTCTAATCTGCCACCATCACAGTTTTCTGAGAACTACTGGGCTGGAACACAGAATCAGGGAGCAGAGGAAATGGTTGATGAGGAAGTGATTAGACAGGACGCTCTGGCAAAGAGATACCATTTTCAGACCTTTACTGATAAGGTATTGTGGAATCACTGAGTGTGCAGGCTGCAGATCAGGGAAAGTCGAGTAGAACTACTTGAGATGGCGGAGGTCTGGTGCAGATTAACAATGGGAGTGAAGACGGCGCCTTGAGATGTGAGATACAGTACTATAGAGACTCATATCAGAATCAGGTTTATCATCACTCACATACAAAGTCTTAGGCACATATACAGACCCAGGGTGCCGAAGACATTTGCACAGGACTGTAGTAATATATGTGAGTGATGATAAACCTGATTCTGATATGGGTCTCTGTTGTGGACTGAGAGTGGAGAGGGAAGAGAGCTGGTATGAAGAGGAGAAGGGGAGGTGTGAGACAATGGGTCAGTGGGCGATCGGTGGACCAAAGGATGATGGACAGTCGGAGACAGCAGTGGAGGATTGGTGCTAGGAGGCAGAGGAAGATGAAGGCAGACAAAAATCTCAGATGGACCAACAGAAGGCAGTGGGGGGAGAGTGAAGTTAGGAATGGGAAGGTTGAAAGGCCACAACCAAGGAGAAGGCCCTCCATTGGTTGGGTGGCGACCATGGATGGTGCGGTCCCAACTGCCTACATGATACGCAAGCCAGGGCAGCCAATATGGAGAGCAAGCTGCTGCCCATGCAGCAGGCTCCCTCTCTCCATGCAGCTGATGAATCCAGTGGAGCGGCAGAGACCGGTACAGTTTGGCACCAGCAGCGTCGCAGGAGTTGCCAGTTAGCGTTGAGCTCAACGTAGGACTACCATAGGGACTCCATCTCCAGATTTTTTCCTCAGGGTTTACTCCTGAAGCCTGCCCCATGAGTGGGTACGGCCACAAGGCAGTGTAGTTTTGAGGTCAGAGTTTTCCTTCTCCAAGATGAGTCGCCAACCACGGCTGGTGGGCCCCATCAGCTCAGAAGCAACTGGCTTTAAGGCGCCGGTAACCCGCCTTTTTCCCCTTCTCCTGACAGTAGAAACAATTGCTTTGCAGCTAATCCACACACAGAGGTCAGGAGATCTGAGATCAGAGTTTTGCTTCTCTAAGATGAGGGGACAAGTCCCATGTGCCTGAGCCAAAAAGGAGTAGAGTAATAACTACAGAGCTTCTTGATTGAGAACTAGAAGATGTTCATTACTCTCAGATAGGTCAGCATGTGGTTCCAAATTACCATCCCTCTTTCCCTCAAGACAGAGGAAGACAGTGTTAGACATTCCAAGTGTTGGATAGCCAGGAGATCCAGAGATTATACTTTGGGGAGCATTGACCCTGCGCAATCAGGCAAGGTGGAGTAGTGCCGAGACGTATACAACAGTCACAAGCGGACTTTGCAGACACTTGCGATAAATGGGACTCTTCACCTCACAATATACCTCATTAAGATTTGCACTGCATTGATTACCTGCACTGCACTTTCTCTGTAGGTGCTACACTTTATTCAGCATTGCTGTTGTTATTTTGCCTCGTTCTACTTCAATGCACTGTGTAATAATCCGGTGCTCTATGATCAATCCGTCAGTGAACAGGTGACACAATGGCGCCACGGTTATCACCACGCTCTACAGAGCGAGCTGTAAGGTCAGGGTTCAATTCCCGTTGCTGTCCGTAAGGAGTTTGTACATATTCCCCAGAATGCTCTGTTTTCCTCCCACAATCCAAAGATGTACAGTTACAGCTAGAACATAGAACATGCATTACAGCACAGTACAGACCCTTTGGCCCACGATGTTGTGCTGACCTTGTAAACTACTCTACGATCAATCCAGCCCTTCCCTCCTACTTAACCCTCCATTTTTCTACTGTCCACGTGTCTCTCTATGAGCTTCTTAAATGCCCTTAATGTAACTTCCTTACTGAGTTCTGGGAGTGCTATATTGGCACCGAAAGTGTGGTGACACTTGCGGTCACTAGTCAGCACAATCCTTGCAGATCTGATTTGACACAAACAATGCATGTCACTCTTACATTTTGAAATACATGCAACAAGTAAAGGCAAGCTTATCTTAAAAGTCAGACAAACTTCTCACTGTATCTCGGTACATGTGACAATGATAAGTCAAAGTCAAATTGTCAAAGTATGTATACATCACCATCACTGTTCCCTTTAATTTGTAATGGCCAGTGAGCGCAAAATTCCTGTGCTGTGAAATTTTTTTGCCTAGTGACAACAACATGTGCACATTTATTGTTTAAGTGGAAGTTAACCTGAAGCTATTCTGAGGATAATAAGCCATTCCGTACTTTTACGCTTCACGCCCTTTGCGTCTTTGGAGTTCGACATAGTGAATCATTGATTTCTTCAGTAAAAACAGTATAAATAAGCCAATTCTAAACTCTGCAGACAAATCATGGCAAAATGTGATTGTGTACAATCGTGAAATATACTTAACCCAACGAGGTAGAGGGTGACAACCTTTAGTTTAAATTCCTTTGTGCGCTAAAAGCAAAGGATGTGTGCGTACACAGCTTAGAGGGAACGTTGGGCACCAAGTACTACATTGAGATTCATCTTCTTGCAGGTATTTACAGGGAAATAAAGAACTCTAATAAAATTTATGGAAAAACTATGCATAATCAAAAACTGACAACCAATTTGCAAAAACGGACTAATCATGAAAATAATAAATAGATAAATAATTCTAAAAGCATTGGTTGCAAAGTCCTTGAATGGTGAAGCTGTGGGTCGGAGTAGTGGTGAATGAAGTTTATCCATGCTAGTTCAGGTCTCTGATGGTTTGTAGAATAATAACTGTCCCTAAACCTGGAGGTGTGGACCTAAGGCTCCTGTACCTCCTGCCCAATGGTAGTAGAGAGAGTGTTGGCACGTGGCCAAGTGGTTAAGGCATCGGTCTAGTGACCTGAAGGTCACTAGTTCGAGCCTTGGCTGAGGCTGCGTGTTGTGTCCTTGAGCAAGGCACTTAACCACACATTGCTCTGCGACAACACCGGTGCCAAGCTGCTTGGGTCCTAGTGCCCTTCCCTTGGACAACATCGGTGGCGTGGAGAGGGGAGACTTGCAGCTTGGGCAACTGCCGGTCTCCCATACAACCTTGCCCAGGCTTGGGCCCTGGAAACTTTCCAAGGCACAAATCCATGGACCATCGAGACTAACGGAGGCCAACAGCAGTGAGAAGGAAGCATGGCCTAGCCAGCAGGGGTCCTTGAGGGTGGTTGCTCCTTTCTCCAATTCCAATTCCAATTTCAGCAACATACTTATGGAAACTGGAGGGAGAAAGTACGACTTGAGGCGGGAGTGCAGCAAGTAATGACCACGAATGGGTGGGTAATCCGGTATGGGGAGTGCTATACAGCAGTAATATAGGGGGAGTTTGATGAGGCCTGTAAAGGTTGTGCTAGGAAGAGAGTCCCAGGGTTGAAGGAGAGACCTCCCTAGAAGACAGCAGTCAACTCTAAGCATGAACTTGCTGGGTGTGAGGTGAGTAAGGATGGTAGCTCCATACAAAGGAATGGGGGATGTGGGTTTGTAATGTGGTTAAGAACCCTCAGCAAGATTAAACTGTCCCTGAGATGGAGCATGCATCCGGGCCACGCGCTCTTCCCACTGCTGCGATCAGTCAGGAGGTCCAGAAGCCTGAAGACCCACACCTCGAGATTCAACAACAGCTTCTTACCCACTACTGTCATGTTCAAGAAACTTAAATATTTTTGCTTTTGCCACCACCACTAACCCTGGCAGCACATTTCACGCACCAGCCATACTCTGTGTTAAAAAAAAACTTGACCCACATAAGATATCGGAGCAGAATTAGGCCATTCAGCCCATCAAGTCTGCTCTGCCATTCCATCATGGCTGATCCCGGATCCCACTCAACCCCATATACCTGCCTTCTTGCCATATCCTTTGATGCCCTGACCCATCAGGAAACGATCAATTTCCACTTTAAATATACCCACGGACTTGGCCTCCACCACAGTCTGTGGCAGAGCATTCCACAGATTCACTACTGTCTGGCTAAAACAAATTCCTCCTAACCTCTGTTCTAAAGGGTCATCCCTCAATTTTGAGGCTGTGCCCTCTAGTTCTGGATACCCCCACCACAGGAAACATCCTCTCCACGTAACTCCTTTGAATTTACCCCCCCCCCCCCATACCTTAAACGTATGCCCTCTGGTAGTAGATAGATAGATAGATAGATAGATAGATACTTTATTCATCCCCATGGGGAAATTCAACTTTTTTCTAATGTCCCATACACTTGTTGTAGCAAAACTGATTACATACAATACTTAACTCAGTTAAAAAAAAATATGATATGCATCTAAATCACTATCTCAAAAAGCATTAATAATAGCTTTTAAAAAGTTCTTAAGTCCTGGCGGTAGAATTGTAAAGCCTAATGGCATTGGGGAGTATTGACCTCTTCATCCTGTCTGAGTAGACATTTTGACTCTGTGAAAAAGATATCAGTTGTCTAATCTATGTACGCCTGTCATCATGTTATAAACTTCTAGGAGGACTTCCCTGAGCTTCCACTGTCCCAGAGAAAACAGCCCTTGGGGTTGGGGAAAGATCATGAACAGACCCAGTGTTTGGCGTCTCAATACAATGTGATTATTCACAACCCTCAAAGGCATGCAGTTCAGAGCAAAGGAGGCTGTAGTCTAAACTGACTGAGAGAACCAGTTCACGGGAGTTTCAGAACAAGGCGAGAGACAAACGGCTCGGCACAGCGTCAACCAAGGATCCCATTAGGAAAGGCAGAACCGGGCAATTCTGGGGAAGAGCTCGGCGTCTCCAAGAGCTGCCTACTGAGCGAATGAAGGAGAGTGTGAGGTAACAAAGACAGAAGAAGTAAGCCAGTCAGAAAGACAAGAGTTTCAGGTGGAAGCCTTGATCAGAACTGAGAAACAAAAGTAGCAACTTAGTCAAAGTAAAAGAGAAGGTGGGGGAGAGCGAAGGGTGGAACACTCTGATGGAGTGAAATGGAACAGCCATTAAATGGCCCTTCGAAACTCGCTTGTGTGATGAATGGCAAGAGCTGCAAAGTTTGGTGACGTTATTCAGTCTCTGTACTGGAAATTAATACAAAGTTCAAAGTAAAATTTATCATCAGGGTGCACACATATCACCACATACAACCCTGAGGGTCTTTTTCCTGCGGGCATACTTAGCAAATCTATAGAACAGTAACTGTAAACAGGATCGATGGACAATAAACTGTGCATATGCAAATATAAATCAACAGCAGTAAACAACGAGCGTGAAATAACAACATAAAGTCCTTAAAGTGAGACCATTGGTTGTGGGAATACCAGAGGTAGAATGGGTGTATCTTTCATCTTTGGTTCAAGAGCCTAACAGTTGAGGGGTAGTAACTGTTCTTGATCCCGGTGCTGCGAGTCCTGAGACACTTGTACCTTCTATCTGATGGCAGCAATGAGAAAGGAGCACGGCCTGGGTGGTGAGGATCTTTGATGATAGACGATGCTTTTCTATGGCAACGTTTCATGTAGATGTGCTCGATGGTTGGGAGGGCTTCATTCTTGATGTGCTGGGCCGAATCCACTACCTTTTGTAGGATTTTCCACTCAAAGGCATTGGTGTTCCCATACCAATGCCTTTGAGTGGAAAATCCTACAAAAGGATTTCCACCACACATCTATAGAAGTTTGCCAAGGTTGAGCAGCCAAGGAAATACCAATAAAAGAAGAAGGCAAGTAACACTATGTTACGATGCACACCCGACTGTACCAGCTTCTGGGATTAAGATACTCCATCTCTCCGGAATATGGATAGCATTTTAAAGACTCAGCCTGCCCCGCTAGTAAGTGGCCATCTTTTGGTGCCGGGATTTGAATATTTAAAGAGCTCCTGAACTGAGGTTTGGTGCTCAATCGTCAGCTCAACTTGGATTCTTGTCTAGCATCTAGTTTAGAACCCTGTCCTCGTTTCAGTCTCGTATTGTGTCTCAATTCTAGTCTCGGGTCCTAACAATCCTCACCTAGACCTCTCGTCACACATTAAGTTCGAATAGTAAATTGGTAGTACTGAAGAAGTCAATTTTTTCTTCATTTCCACAGATGCTGCCTAGCCTGATGAGTTCCTCCAGCATTTTGTCTGTGTTGCAATTGGAAACCTAGTTTACTTTTGTCACATATGCTGACGTACTGTGAAAAATATTTTGCACGCCACTCATGCAGACCATTTGAAATAATACAAGGGAAAATCAATAACAGAATATTGGCAAACTTCTTTAGATGTGTAGTGGAAAGTGTGCTGACTGGCTACATCACAGCGTTGTATGGGAACACTAATGCCTTTGAGCGGAAAATCCTACAAACGGTAGTGGATTCGGCCTGTTATATCTGGGGTAAAACCCTCCCAAACATTGAGCACATCTACTTGATACTTTGCTGTAGAAAAGCAGCATTCATCATCAAAGCTCCTCACCACCCAGGCCATGCTCTTTTCTCACTGCTGCCATCAGGTAGAAGGTACAGGTGCCTCAGGATTTGCACCACCAGGTTCAAGAACAGTTACTGCCCCTCGACCATCAGGCTCTTGAACAAAAGGGGATAACTACACTCATACTACTCCTGGTGTCCCCACGACCAATGGTCTCACTTTAAGGTCTCTTTATCTTGATATTTCATGCTGTCGTTATTTATTGCTATTTATTTATATTTGCATTTCCACAGTTTGGTCCATTGATCCTGTTTCAGTTACTATTCTATAGATTTGCTAAGTGAAAAAGAAACGCAGGGTTGTATGTGGCGACATGTCTGTGCTCTGATAATACATTTTAATTTGAACTTTGAATATGGATAGTTTGAATGAGACGGGTCTTTTCTCTTTGGAGCGAAGAAGGATGAGATGACTTGATAGAGATGTACAAGATGGTAAGAAGCCTAGATGGAGCGGACAGACAGAGACTTTTTCCCAGGGCGGAAGTGGCAGATACGGGGGGCGGGGGGCATAATATTAAGGTGATTGGAGGAAAGTATAGAGGAGAACGTCAGAGGTAAGTTTCCAACACAGAGAGCGGTGGGTGCGCGGAATGTGCTGCCTGAGGTGGTGGTAGAGGCAGATGCATTAAGAACATTTCAGAGGCTCATGGATGATATAAAAATGGAGAGCTATGGGGGAGGGACGGGTTGATCGATCTCGGAGTTGGCAGAACATTGTAGGCAGAGGGGCCTGTACTGTGTTGTACTGCTCTATGTTCCCCTCCGTGGATGCTACCTGACCTGTTGAGTTCCTCCAGCATTTTCCATTTGTTACTCTGGACTTGCATCCTCTGCACGATCTTTTTTTGTGTATGTTTACATCTTCCATATCCCTTTTAGATATCCCTTCCAAGCTCTTCATAAGCAATCAAATGTGGTCATTGTAGGAAACAGGAAGGTAGAACACGTTATCTAGAGTCGGAGAATTTAATACTGGGTCCTCAGGCTGCAGCCAAAACTGAGGTTTTATTTTTCCAATTTATGTTGGACCTCATTGTCACAGCACAAGAGGCCTCAGGCTGAGAGTGTGGAACTGGAGTGGGATGGTCAATTAAAAATCACAGGCAACAAGAAGTTCAGGGAGTTCCGAACTAACAACTGTGGGGAGGCTGTGGACATCAGCTCTTGAGGAAAGGGTGCTGGAATATTGTGAGTTTGTGTGTGGAAACAGGACTGGCCTCGGCTGCAATGCTTCCCGTTGCCCAATAGCTCGAAAACATAAACAAACATCATAGATGATAGGTTCTTGATTAGTAATGGGGAGAAGGCAGGAGAATGAGGTTGAGGAGGAGAATAAATTAGCCATGATGGAAAGGCAGAGGAAACCCGATGGGCCAAATGGCCCAATTCTTTCCTGTGCCTTATTGTCTTGTGTCTCCTTAGCCAGTCACAAAATGACAAATTTGGTTTATTTCTCCAATAACTTCTGACTCAGGGGAAAGGAAATTGGAAGAAAGCTGTGCAACAAAAGCTGTTAAATATAATCTGACCTATAATCCTCACAAAACAATGTGATTATAGAATAGGACCAGAGTTATAAGCAAAGCAGTAAACCTAAAATTCTGCAGATGCTGAATATCTGAAATAAAAACAGAAACTCTGAGAATTACACACACAAAATGATGGAGGAACTCAGCAGGTCAGGCAGCATATATGAAAAGGAATAAAGAGTCAATGGCCCATCGAGACTGGAAAGGAAGGTGAAAAGGCCAGAATTAAGAAGGTGCAGGGTGGGGGGGAGGGGAAGAAGAACAAACTGGCAGGTGATAGGTGAAACCAGGTGAGGGGGAAGGTATGTGGGTGGGGGGTGTAGAATGAACTGAGAAGCTGGGAGGTGATAGGTGGGAAGGGTAAAAGGCTGAAGAAGAAGGAATCTGATAGGAGACAAGAGTGAGCCATGGCAGAATGGGAAGGAGGAGGTGCAATGGAGAGAGGTGATAGGCAGGTGAGGAGAAGAGAAGGGATAAGAGGGGAGTCAGAGTGGGGAAGGGAAAATGAGAGAAGGGGCAGGGGGAAGGAGAAATTACTAAGAGGGTAGAGAGATCTATGTTCATGCATATCAGATTGGAGACTTTTAGAACAGAGATGAGGAGGAATTTCTTTAGCCAGAGGGTGGTGAATCTGTGGAATTCAGTGCCACAGATGGCTGTGGAGGCCAGGTCAATGGGTATATTTGAAGCTGAGGCAGGAGAACGGGGTTGAGAGGGACTATAAATCAGCCATGATGGAATGGTGGAGCAGAGTCAATGGGCCAAATGGCCCGACTGTGCTCCCGTGTCTTATAGTCTTACAGTCTAACAATAATAGTCCATGAACCACTCACAACAGCACCCACTAACAATGAACTCGAACGGAAGTCCATAGGTTAAAGGTGAAAGGTGAGTTGTTCAGGGGTAACATGAGGGAGAACTTCTTCACTTGGAGGGTGGAGAGAGTGTGGAGCAAGCTGCCAGCGGAGGTGATGGGTGCAAGTTTGATTTCAACATTTAAGAGGAAGTTGGTCAAGAATACAGGTGGGAGGCTTGTAGAGGGCTATGGCCCTGGTGCAGATTGATGGGACAAGGCAGAATAATAGTTTGGCATGGTCTAGATGGGCCAAAGGGTCTGTTTCTGTGCTGTAGCTCTGACTCTAAACACAGAGCTTCGCTGTGCCAGAGCAACCTCTGGCCTGCTGTTTTTTTGAAGACGAAGACCTCAAACGCAGCTGAAAACTAACGGGCAGCGGTGCAGTTAGCGTAACACAGTACAGCGCCAGCTGTAAGATCGGGGTTTAGTTCCTGCCGCTGTCTGTAAGGAGTCTGCACATTCCCTGTGACCTTCTGGGTTTGCCCCGGGCGCCCCGGTTTCCTCCCATGTTCCAATTGCGAGCTAGGGTTAATAGGTCAAGGTTGGCGCAGGAAGCATGACCCCAGCATATCCTTGATGCAAACTTCAATGTGTGTTCTAATGTTTCCATGAATACGCAACAAATGACGTCAATCAACACCCACAAAATGCTGGAGGAACTCAGCAGGCCAGGCAGCATCTATGGCACAGAATATGGACGACGTTCCGGGCCGAGACCCTTCACCAGGACTGAAGGAATAAAAGATGAGTCAGAGTTAGGAAGTGGGAGAGGGGAGAAAGAACCACCAGGTGAAAGGTGAGAACGGGAGTGGGGGGGGGGGGGTAGGGTGTGCTAAAGAGCTGGGAAGCTGACTGGTGAAAGAGATAGAGGACTGGAGAAGGGGGAAACTGATAGGAGGGGGCAGATGGCCATTAGAAAGAAAAGGGGGAGGAGCACTGGAGGGAGGTGATGGGCAGATAAGGAGATAAGGTGGGAGAAGGGAAAGGGAATGGGGAATGGAGAAGGGGAGGTTGAACCAGAAGTTTGAGAAATCCTTTTCCGCTCTCACCTTATCTCCCGACCTCCCCATCACCTCCCTCTGATGCTCCTCCGCATTTTATTTCTTCCATGGCCTTCTGTCCTCTCCTATCAGATTCCCCCTTCTCCACCCCGTGTCTCTTTCACCAATCAGCTTCCCAGACCTTCATTTCATCGCTCCCTCCCTTCCCAGTTTCACCTTTCACCTTGTGGCTCTTCCTCCACCCCCCCCCCACCTAACTCTGACTCCTCATCTTATTTTCTCCAGTCCTGATGAAGGGTCTCATCCCAAAACATCGACTGTTTACTCTTTTCCATAGATGCGGCCTGGCCTGCTGAGTTCCTCCAGCGTTGTGTGTGTGTTGATTGGATTTCCAGCATCTGCAGACTTTCTCTTGTTTGAAATAAAGCTAACTTTTATTTTTAAAACAAGCAACACACAGAAAACTTTAGAGGAACTCAGAAGGCCAGCCAGCATCTACAGAAAAAAGTATGGTTGACGTTTTGGGCTGAAACCCTTCTTCAGGAGGGTCTCTTTATAGTTTCCTTTCTTCTGGGATTTGGACTATGTATGGAAGACATCTCAAGGATGCTACTTTTGACAAATTCATCCAAATCTACTAGAAGAATAAATTTCAAGGAAAAAGTTAAATGTGATTCCTCCTTGGTATATGCTAAAATAGAATGGGAGGTCAGTAAGACAAAGTTGTAAGCTTGGAGATGAATTGTTTTGGAAAGTACAGAGAAAGTTCACATCATTAATGTTTTGAGGACGTTAAGGGAAAGTTAAGAGAGAAGGTTAAGTCTACAGCTGTAACAATGGAAGATGAAGAAAAATATGATTTTTCACAGGAAGGTGACATTGTTGCACAAGTGCAGATACCAAATACATGGAAAAGTAACAGTGTAAGGCTTTCTGCAGGGTATAAAAGGGGCCCCTTCTAGGTCCAAGAGGGTAGAGTTTTGTCCTAGGCTGGTTGACGGCTGGTGGCCTGTGCTAATACAGGGAACAGTACATTGGGAGAGTCAAGTTTATGTCGTCAGTGTTGAAGTTAAACTGATGGATAGAAAGAGAGAGTTAGAGAGAGTGAGAGAGAGAGTTAGAGAGTGAGAGTGAGGAAGGTAGAGAGAGAGAGAGAGAGAGAGAGAGAGAGAGAGAGAGAGAGAGAGAGAGAGAGACTGCGTGAAAGTCTGCCGCCATTCCACAGATCAGCTCAGTTAGAGGATGATATCTCAATCAGAGAGTGGTGAGTCTATGGAAATTATTGCCACGGGTGGCCATGGAGGCCAAGTTTTTACATATATTTAAGGCAAAAGTTGATAGATTCTTGATTGGTCAGGGCATGAAGGGATGTGGGGAGAAGGGCAGGAGATTGGGGCTGAGAGGGAAAATGGATCAGCCATGATGAAATGGTGGAGCAGACTCGATGGGCCAAATGGCCTATTTCTGCTCCTATATCTTAAGGTCTTGGGATAAGTATTATTTTGATTTCTGTACTGCTACTACTGTAGAGATTTTTCTTTCTGTATTACATTTACACTAGCTCTAATGAAGTATTTTCTTGTGGCCTTGAGCATATGTGATGTCTCCTTTGTTCGTGAATACCCTGAGCTGAACTGGGAAAGAACACACAACAAAATTTAAAATAATTTTCATTTACAAGAACTCAGTGTCCTCTCTCTCTCTTAGGCTGTGGTCCTAGTTACACCCAGCTGACTGTGTCAGGAAGGCAACTTTGCTTTCGCTGCTGAACCACACATTCGACATCAAGCTCCGTCACAGGGAAGGGTTACCATGAGGGAAAGGTTCAGGATGTGACCAAAGCCTCCTTGAGGAAATTCAGCATCTTCACTGATTGCTGGGGATCGCTGGCCCGTGGCTGGACAGAGTGAAGACAGAGGATTTGGAACTTCGCGTTCAAATGTTGTTCTGGACCAGGGGTTTAGGTTTTAACGGCGGAGGTCCTCGCTTGTCATATCGAACATCTCGCAAGAATGGAGGGTCAGCTTCTCTTACTCTCCCTACCCGGACCAAATTAGTACAGATAGACGGTCCAGCGCCTTCTGTAAGGAGTTTGTACGTTCTCCCCGTGACCACATGGGTTTCCTCCAGCTGCTCCAGTTTCCTCCCACAGTCTGAAGGTTAATTAGTCCTTGTAAATTGCCCTGTGATTGGATTAGGGTTGATTTGGGGTTTGCAGGGCAATAAGGCTCCGTGGCCCAGATGGGTCTGTTCTACACTGCATCTCTAAGTAGATAAATAAACAAACAAGTAAATAAATAAATGGGTAGGTAGATAGATAAATAAAATAATAGCTCGGTAGCTGATGTTTCTTCTCCCGTGGATACAGCCTGACCTGCTGAGTATTTCCAGCATTTTGAATCCCATTTTAGAGTTTCAGCACTTTCCCTTTCCCCATGTCCTTTAACACCATCGCTGAACAAATCCCTTTCACAGCACAACGTGGACACAGGCCCTTCGCACAGCCACGCCCATGTCAACAACTGCGCAATCAATTTCACATCTGGAGTTAATGACACACCCAACACCAATTACCATTTACGGAAGAGAGACATTCACCAGTTAGTTTGTGGAGAGATAGTTCATAAATTGGTTCCTTAACCCTTGCATACTGTTCATATTCTATACCTTCACAGTATGGTTTGGCTCAATTTTGACCCGGCCCAAGAATCCCCTCATAACAAGTGTCTATACCAAATTCTGAACCACAGATCTATTTATAATGTATAAATAGCCTATCTAACATTAATAAATGGGTGATTAATCCTTAATTAATGTTTCAGAGACCTAAAATCCATTTTAATGGATACGGGTCAAATTTGACCCGGAACAGCCTCAATGTACAAAAATTTGTAGCACCTGTACAAAAGTATAAAATTTTTAAATATTTTCATTTTTGCACATTTTGGGTCATTTTAGGAAAAGTCATCAAATTTCAGCTAAAAAAATGGCATTTAGGGTGTTTTTACTGCTGTGAAATGTCAAAACGGGTCAAATTTGACCCGAACAGTATGTAAGGGTTAAGGTAGTTATAGTTGGGTGAGGTAACGTGGACAAGCTCCCACTACTGATTTAATGCTCCCAATGGTGTGTGTCTCAAATAGCCTCTGACAACCAAGTCCAGCTCCTGGCCTTCACCTATGGCTTAGCTACTAGACCTGGCAGAACCGTTTCTACTGACAGGAGAAGGGGGCAGAGGCAGGTTACTGGCATCTTAAAACCAGTAGCTTCTCATCAGCCATGGTTGGCGGCTCATCTAGGAGAATGAAAACTCCGATCTTATACCTCCTGTTTCGATATGCACTGGCGACATCGGAACCCAAGGGCGGAGATGGTGACCGGAATTTATTCATAATAATTCCAATAGAATATCAGTAGCTCAGCCAAGTGACACCGTAAGACATAACATTCTCAAATCTAGGACCCCGCAAGTAGCTCCAATAGGGCATCCACTTACATAGTACAAGTGACACAGAATCCCCGAGTCTATCAAGATAAACTTAACAACAGAAAGCATCAGGAGACTCCATTACAAAGAGCAAGTCGCTCAGGGAAAAAAAAAACACAAGGAACTTTAAATGATTAGTGACTCTCATTAAACAACAATTAACCAATTAGGGTGCTTTTAAAAACCTCAGAGCCCAACACTCTCCAGCACCCCCACAGGCCTGGAGTGCTCATTACACCTCCACTGACTTGCAGCTATCCCCACTCACGGGGAAGCCCTCGGCAGTAAACCCCAAGGGAAAAAATCCAGAGCTGAAGGCCTTAAGGCAGCCCTATGTTGAGCTCAATGCTGACTGGTGCCAAACTGTAACGGTCTCTGCCGTTCCTTTGGATTCATCAGCTGTGTGGAGAGGGGAGTCTCCCACGTGCTCTCCATATCGTACTGCCTTGGCTTGTGTATCACGTAGACAGCCAGGACACAACGTCCATGGTCGGGGATGCCCAATGGAGGGCCTCACATTTCCTAAGCTCTTTTCTGGAAGCGCTGACGCAAATTCTGAGATCGCGTCTCTGTTCTGAGTCGCCCCAGATGTTCCTGTGGGGTGAAGAAGCGCTAGAATATGATGCAGGGAGTTATCTTCTGGCAGCCTGAGAGAATATTCGTCAATTGACAGCTTGAAGTTCAAACCAAACCGCAGATGCTGAAAATCCGAAACAAAAACGGAAAGTGATGGGGTCGACTCAGCAGGTCAGGAAGGATCTGTGGAGAGGGAAAGTCAAAGATTTGGGTCTATGACCCAATCCCCTCCCCCCATCCTTCAGAGAGGGTCAAGATAGGAAGAGATGTATATAAGCTAATTTTAATTAAGGGTAGGAAGGAGAGCTGGCCACCAGGCTGTTGACAAAATTCATTCTGACAAAATTCCCAGATGCTGGAGGGTCACAAAAAGAAAGCAAATTCCAGGAATAATTTACCACAGTGAGTGAAAGTGCAGCTCGAGCTGAGTGGATTTGTCAAGTCACAGATGTTGCCAGGCTGTTGTGGTTGACCACAGTTCTTCCCAATCCCAGCGCTGAGTACGTTTCAGACGAAGCACTCGTGCACACTAAAATAAGCTCCACGTCTTGCAGATGTGGCGCTTTGTGAGTGCTAGAATGGAGATTAAAAGTTTAGTGCTAAAACAGAAAAAAAACCTCATATTGCCTGAGAAAACAGGCAGGGCTTTCATTCCAAGGAACTAGTAATTAGGGTTTTAGTTTAGCAGGCTCATGAGTATCGATTTCTCCTTCCAGTTGAAAAAAATTCCCTTCCCTTCCCCTCTTCATCTATTCCTTACTCTGACCTCTTAACTCTTCTCAGATGTCTATCTTCTCCCCCTGGAGCCCCTCCTCCTTCCCTTTCTCCTATGTTCCACGCTCCTCTCCTATCAGATTCCTTCCCACACACCTGGCTTCGCCTATCACCTTCGAGATAGATTCTATCTCCGCCTCCCCCCACATTTTAATTTCAGTGTTTTCCCCGTTCCTTTCTATGGCCGAAAAAGGGTTTCGGCCCGAAACATTGAATATTTTTTAAATTTCCCACGGACGCTGCCTGACTTGCTGAGTTCCTCTGGCATTTTGTGTATGTGTGTTGGTTAGGGCTTTAATTCTATGTCACATCTGTATGATAGCAGAACAAACAGTGCTGCACTCCCTCAGTACTATCCCTCTGACAGTGAGACACTCCCTCAGTACTGTCCCTCTGACAGTGTGGCACTCCCTCAGTACTGTACCTCTGACAGTGTGATACTCCCTCAGTACTGTCCCTTTGATAGTGTGGCACCCCTCCCCCAGATCTGCCACTGAGAGTGCTGAGCGCCCCTGACAGATGTACCGCCATCTGTATTTTATTCCAGTTCCCGTCACTTAGCACCCAGTGCTCACTGACCTCTCTCAGAATCTGGATCAGATTAACTATCACTGCCAGTGTCCATGGGTTCAGTGACCATTCAGAAACCTCACGTCAGAGGGGAAGAATCCCTTCCTAAAAAGCTTCGTGTTCCCATTCCTCCTTCCTCATGGTGGTAAAGAGAAGGGGGCATCTCCTGAGTAGTGGGTGTGTCCTGAATGCTAGATGCAGGTTTCCTGGGGCATCG
This sequence comes from Hemitrygon akajei, assembly GCF_048418815.1. NCBI lineage: Eukaryota > Metazoa > Chordata > Chondrichthyes > Myliobatiformes > Dasyatidae > Hemitrygon > Hemitrygon akajei. The sequence continues at coordinate 10,562,573 of NC_133154.1, forward strand.
ACTTTGAAGATGTCCTGGATGGTGGGAAGGCTAGAGCCCCCGATGAACACCCCTCGTGTAACTTTTTCAGATTCCTTGCACTGGAGCCTCCATACCAAGCGGTGATATAGCCAGTCAGGATGCTGTCCATGGCCCATCTCTGGAAATTTGCTGGAGTCGTTGGTGACATATCAAATCTCCTCAAACTCCTCATGAAATAGAAGCACTGTTGTGTCCTCTTTGTAATTGTAACCACACGCTGGGCCTAGGATAGACGTGGTCATCTCTAGAGTGTTAATTTCAGCCTCGTTTTCTAAACTCTTCATGATTTTGCCTCTCCCTATCTCCCTAATCTCTGAGGTCTCTGTGACCCTCCTTGATGGTCCTTTCCACAGGAGGCCTTTCATGTGCAGGGCCTAAAAGCTCTGAAATTTTCCTCCTACATCTCCCTGCCCCTCTCTCTCTCTCCTTCTCCTTAGAGTTATAGAGCACCACAGAACAGATACAGGCCCTTCGGCCCATCTAATCTATGCTGAAGTATTATTCTGCTTTGTCCTATGGATCTATACCTGGACCATAGCCACCTATACCCATCTTCCGCCGTGCACTTGTCCATATTTCCCTTAAACGTTGCCCACATCCACCACTTCCTCTGGCAGCTCATTCCACAATCAACCACCCTCTGAGCGAAGAAGTTATTTATTTATTTTTAAAATTCTTACATCCAAGGGAGTGAAAATCTTGCTGTCGTATCTCCGTCGCAATGTACCAGAAATAAGGAAGGGAGGTGCGGGGGGATATTGCCCATACACTGAGATTGCATACATAATTGTTTCGCATACGTGTACGTACGTTCAGATACGATGTACAGATCAACGTGTATCTGATGGCCTGGTGAAAGGAGCCGTCCCGGAGCCTGTTGGTCCTGGCCTTAGCGCTGCCGGCCAGTACCGTTTGCCAGACAGTAGCAGCTGAAACAGTTTGTGCCTGGGGTAGCTCGAGTCATTAATGATCCTCCGGGCCCTTTTTCAGCATCTGCTGCTGTAAATGTCCTGAAAAGAGGAGAGTTCTAATCTACAGATGTGCCCGGCTGTCCACACCACCCTCTGCAGTGCCCTGCAATTGAGGGTAGTACAGTTCCCGTACCAGGCGATGACACAGTCAGTAGATCCCCCTCAGGTTCCCTTTAAATATTTCACCTTTCACCTTCAACCAATGACCTCTAGTTCTATTCTCACCCAAGAATGCTCGCATTCACCCTGTCTATACCCCTCATAATTTTGCATACCTCGATCAAATCTCCCCTCATTCTCCCTGCGCTCCAGGGAATAAAGTCCTAATCTATTCAACCTTTCCCTATAACACGGTTCCTCAAGTCCCGGCAACTTCTTTGTGAATTTTCTATATCAGTGCACACAATTCTCATGGAAATTAACAGGGGGAAACGCGCAGTTTATGACTTTGCTGAATGGGCCAATGAGGAAAAGGCTCAAGCCATGGATCGTGAACCTTAAGGTACAAAATATGGGCTTCCGTCCAAAATGCTGGCAATTCCTATCCTCTGACAGATACTGTTCAACCCACTGAGATCCTCCAGGGGATTATTTGTTGCTCCAGATTCCAAAGTTTGCAGTCTCTTATGCCTCAGAGTATGGAAGACAGAGATAAGGGAAGGGTTGCTTCATCTAGTGCAGGGGTCCATGGAACTCTCGGTTAACGATAAGGGGGTACATGGCATAAAAGCAGTTGGGAAACCCTGATCTAATGGGTAACTTGTCTGAGGAATTTTCCATCCAAGAAGGCTCAGCCCAAACTGAGAGTGATAGGCTTTTCAGTATTTAGGAACTTCAGGGATATGGGGTTATTGTATAAAAGAGTGCAAAGGTAAATAAGCAGCAGGATCTCGTTGAGGGGCAGTGCAGCTACGAGGGGCTGAATGGCCTACTGTTGCTTTTGTTCCGGAAACACTCCTTTTGGTCACCCTGCCTCCCTCCGAGGAGCAAATCACCGAGCAGCAACCTGCCTGTACAGTGCTAGAACACATCTAATTTTGCAGTAAAAGGGCAAGGCATAGTCGTCAGCTTTCATTGCGCCGATGAGTTCCACACTGGGCAGACCACATGAGAAGCGTGCCGCGTCTGTAAGGAAGTGACACAACCGTTGACATACAAGGTTCGTCGTGGGCACCAACCTCCTCAACCACCAAGGACACCTTCAAAAGGCCGTGTCTCAAAAAAAAAACAACACCCAGGACATGTCCTTTTCTCGTTGCTACCATCAGCGAGGAGCTTCAGGAGCCTGAAGACAGACACTCAGTCCCTGAGGAACAGCTTTTCCCCATCCACCATTAGATTTCAGAACGGACATCAAACCCGTGAACACGACCTCACTTTTATTTTGCCTTCTTTTTGCCTTACACATATAATTTGTACAGTATACATAAATATATTCATATTTATTACTTACATTATTTATTATATCAACGTATTTATTTGTTTACTGAGATGCTGCACAGAATAGAGCCTTCCGGCCCTTCAACCCTCATCACCCAGCAATCCCCTGATTTAACCCTGGCCTAATCACAGGACAATTTACAATGACCAATTAACCTACCAATAGGTGTATCTTTGGACTGTGGGAGGAAACCCACGCGATCACAGGGAGAACTTACAGACTCTTTACAGGCAGTGGCGGGAATTGAACCTGGTTCAACAGTACTGTAAAGCATCATGCTAACCACTACACTACTGTGCCACCCCATTATTACTTATCTGAGGCGCTGCATTTTGAACTGTATTTTATTAACTTAGTTGTGGTAATATTTTGTTTCGTGTGCTGTGTGTGATATGTGTTTTGCGGGTATACTGTGGTCCGGAGGAACGTTGTTTCATTTGGTTGTACGTATGTACTGTTAGAAGATAATAAACTTGGACTTGAAGGCATAAGGGGGATGTCCGAGGTAAGTTTTTACACAGAGAGTGGTGGGTGTGCAGAATGCCCTGCCAGGGGTGGTGGTAGAGGCAGATACATTCGGGGCATTTAAGAAACTCTTAGATAGGACCATGGATGATAGAAAAGTGGAGGACTATGTCGGAGGGAAGAGTTAGATTGATCTTAATAAAGGGTCGGTGTAACAAGATGGGCTGAAGGGCCTGTACTGTGCTGTAATGTTCTATGTTCGATTACTGGTTTAACCCCTCGCACGGATTGTGTCAGCCAATTCCTCATGAGTATGCCCTATCAGTCTGCTCCTCTCAGCCCTGTCTCGTAGGGAACTGATGTCTCAGAAACAGGCCTCTCTGCTCTCTCCTCATCTGCCCCCCCCACCCCCCAACACCATGTCGCTCGATTCCTTCCCCCCTCAGCTTCCCTTAAATTCATCTCGGCAGAGCAAGCTTCGCATTCTCGCTCCTCTCTTTGTGAAGAAGTTCCGCCTGAGCAGAAATGTTCCCAATCAATTCTCAGCTATTGGAGTGTCTGTACTGTTTCAGGACACAGGTGACCTTTCCCCAGACTAGTATCCACAATATTCATAATAACAGTTAAGGCTTGGTTGCCAGACAAGAATGAATGGATTTTTTCCAGACAGTGATCAGGGAGATGCTGAAGGAACCAATATTTGGGATATAATATTCATCAATGCTCTGGACATGGGAATTGATGTAAGTTGCTAATGACATTAAATTATTTACGTACAGAGTGGATAGCTTCACCTTCTCCTTTACACCTGAACCAAAGGGGATAGCTTCACTTGTTTCATTATTGAAATGTTCCCACAACCTATGGACTCACTTTCAAGGACTCTTCATCTCTTGTTCTCAATATTTTTTGCTTATTTATTATTAATTCATTCTTTTTATATTTGCACAGTTTGTTGTCTTTTGCACACTGGCTGAATGCCAAAATTGGCGTGGTCTTCCATTAATTCTATTATGGATATTGTTCTGTAAATGATTCATTAAGTATGCCTGCAAGTAAACAAATCTCAGGGTTGTATATGGTGACGTATATGTACTTCGGTAATAAACTTATCGAAATTGAAATTTCAAATTTGAAATTTGAACACTTGTGTACTGGAAATGACGTTAAACAATCTTAAATCTCGAATTTTGAATCTGGAATCTTATCTCAGATCTGAACTGATTCTACAATTTATGAACCCACTTTCAAGAATTCTATAGCTCGTGTTCTCGGTATTATTTATTGACTTGTTTACTTGTGTAAGGGGGTTCTTCTTTATGTTACTGGGTGTGTTAATCAAAATAGCTTCTTTGTTAAGTTAAAAGTAAGAATGCTTCTTTGTTATGGTATCTGGTGACAGAGTGCAGCTTATTTGGGTTATAATTACCGATAACGAGAATTGTATTCCTTTGTTAACCAATTGGGATGGATGTTATTTTTTCTTGTGGGTCTGTGAGCTGTGGTTTCACGGATTTTTGGGAGCTGGAGAGGAGATTGCGAGGAAGGCGGACGGTGCTGGATGCGCTCTGGTCGACCACCGAGGTTGGTCCCAGGCGGCAGGTCGTGGAGGTCGGAGAAGATCAAATAGTGGACCAAAGACTTCAATTGTTGAGCTCCAACGATTGTGCACTAATTGACTGAACCCTGATAAGTTCTGGCGCCTTTTCTTTCCTTTCTTTTCTTTCATATATATATATATTGTATCGCTATTAATCACTTAATTCTAGGAAGATTTATAAAGTGTATTCTGTAAACGTACATGGTGTGCGGTTTGATATTGTGTGTGCGAGTTTGTATTAGTGTGCATTTCACAGCATCCATGTATACGGGAGGCGCGATTTGGCGGGTGGACAAATTTTTCCCTAGACATACACCAGCTGATCATGTGAGCATTACACTGGTTTATTATCCAGCTATTTATTTATCATTTATCATTATTTATTTGCACATTTGTCTTCTTTTGCACTTTGGTTGTTTGTCAGTCTTTGTGCGGAGTTTTTCATTGATTCTATTTGTTTTACCGTGAACGAATCTCAAGGTAGTATATGGTGATATTATAGGTATTTTGATAATAAATTTATTTTGACCTTTGAGCTTTAAGCAGAAACTTCAGGGCAATTTAGACAACCTGAGCAAATGGGCAAATACATGGCAGATGCAGTTTAATGTGGATAAATGTGTAATTATACACTATAGTAAGGAAGTAGAGTATTATTCAAATAGATCAAGAAACATTGACGTACAAACTTAAATGGGTCTCCTTTTATGCCTGTAAACTTACATGTGCAACCAAAAGTTAAGAAGGCAAATGGTATATTGGCTTTAGTTGCAAGATGTTTTGAGTACAGGGGCAGTTATACAAGTCCTTAATGCATTGACACCTAGACTATGATACAAAGTTCTTCTCACATAAGAAAAGACATGCTTGCCACAGAACAGTGCAACAAAGGTTCACCAGACTGACCCATGAGATGACAACACTGGCGTGTGAGGGGAGATTGGGTTATCAAGACCTGCATTCACTGGAGTTTAGAAGAATGAGAGAGCTCATTGAGATGTTTAAAAGTTGGATAGGGTCTGACAAAATGGATGCAGGGAAGATGTTTTCCCTGGCTGAGTGTGAAACCAGAGCGTAGAGTTCTGTTCAGTTGGGCAATGTAAGCGTTTAGTTGGGATGTCCACTTTCCCTGTTAAGGGCATGCACACAAGGGTGGTCAGGGCGAATGCTGGGTAAGGAAATGGCTGCCTAGTGTGCTAAATGTGAAGGGAGAAAGTAAAGTGGTTAAAGTGAAAGAAAATCTTGTCTTAGTTGTTTGAATGTTATCACAGAAATGGAGACACAGTCTCAGGATACAGGGGATAGTAGTTAGGACTGAGCTGAGGAGAAAACTGTGCGTGGTGAAGCTGTGGACTGTCTACCACAGAAGGCCATGGAGACAAAGTCAATGATTCCACTTAAGAAGATAGATTTAGAAGCTCAAAAGGCACCAAGCGGAGTGGGAGCAATCAGGAAGATGGTATTGAAATAGACGATCAGCTTCGTACTGAACAGGGTTGAACAAACATTTCCCGCTATTTTTCTATGCTTCTGGGGGGGAAAAAAGCTCATGGGATCTTTCTGTGCACAAATTGGCTGCTGCTTCTTTCTAAATCTACAAATTTGTAGATTCGTGGTATGGGTCGAATCGGGGCTGGCTGGCCTGAGAGTGAGGAACGACCCAAGATTTGGACAACTTAAAGATTGAAAAGTGCATTGGGCCGTGCCGGGTCTATGAAAAGGGAGGCCAAAGTTCTTCATGTGGGCTAAGGTAGCGCAGTCTGGGTCTCACTTGGGACTCTCCCGCCTCATGGTTTGCACAGTCATGTTACTCTGCAAAGATACTTCATCAATAGGCATTTCTATATTGACAAAGCGGGGGGGATGTGAATGTCAGTAATGTAGAACTGTCAAAGCCACCAAGAGCTTTCAGTTCACAACTGACATCTCTAGCCAGCTCATTCTTTTTTGACATTACTAACAAGATCTTGCCATTTAAAAGAAAGTTGCTCAAAACTAGAAAATCAGCAACATCTTCAGATGGAGCTGTCAGATCATCATGATGCAAGCTCTGTCACACTGTATCTCCCATCCACTATCACATCTGACAGCGTGTACAGTTCAGTCACAAAATGCTGGAGGAACTCAGCAGGTCAGGCAGCATCTATGGAGAGGAATAAACAGTCAACATTTCAGCCTGAGAATCTTCAATAGATCATTAGTTCTGATGAAGGTTCTCAGTCTGGGACCATAAGACCATAAGATATAGGAGCAGAATTAGGCCATTTGGCCCATCGAGTCTGATCCCCCATTTCATCATGGCTGATCCATTTTCCATCTCAGTCCCAATCTCCTGTCTGCTTCCTGTATCCTTTCATGGCTCCGATTTATCAGATACCTATCAACCTCTGCCTAAAATATACCCAATGACTTGGCCTCCACAGCCACCCGTGGCAACGAATTCTAGATTCACCGCTCTCTGGCTATAGAAATTCCTCCTTATTTCCATTCTAAAAGGACGCCCCTCTATTCTGAGGCTATGTCCTCTGGTCTTAGACTCTCCCACCATAGGATACATTCTCTCCATATCCACTCTTTCGAAGCCTTTCAACATTCGATAGGTTTCAATGAGGTCACCCCTCACTAAATGAGGAAACGTTGGCTGTTTATTCCTCGCCTTAGATGCTGCCTGACCTGCTGAGTTCCTCCTGCATTTTGCATGTGTTACTCTGGATTTCCAGCACCGGCAGAATCTCTTGTGCGTACAGTTTAGCATCAACTTCACAAATTTCAGATGGTGCTGGAGTTATCATAACTGGCTAGGCAGCCAGTTGAAAACAGGCAGTAAAACTAGTACTGAGGGCAAATGGAAGTCAAACATGACCAACAAAGTAATGAAACTGTGGAGCGGTTCTTTTAGCCGCGTTCCCTGATATTTTACAGAGGGAGGAAACATATGGATGACGGAGGCAGAAATTCTCACAGACTGGGTGCTCAAGGGTTGAATGAAACGGGCAGCAAATTCCCACTCAGCGTTGGACTGAGTGCAGTGTTACAACAGGCCTGAAACTGATGACAATGGGCTTCTACAGAGCAAGAGAATGAGGGGAGATCTTGTAGAGGTATATAAAATTATGAGGGGTATAGGCAGGGTGAATGCGAGCAGGCTTTTTCCCCTCAGGTTGGGTTCCAAAGAAGTGTGTCGATGTTGCCTGACCTGTTGAGTTACTCCAGCATTCTCTGTGAGTTACTTCGAATGCCACACACCCCCCCACTTTGATTATTTAGTCTTAATGCAATGCTAAATACTGTTTTATTTTTCAGAATTTTCTTTGAATAGAGAAGATTTATTCATCTATGGGAGGCAACTGGGGCAGCAAAAAGTCTATCGAAGGAACTGTCCAATCGGAATGGTCGGGTATGGGTCAGATCGGGGCTGGCCTGAGAATGAGGAACGACCCAAGATTTGGACAATTTAAGTGCTGGTTCGGATGGAAAAGGTCAGCGTGTTGCGGCCGGAGGCCAGGGACAGGCCGGTTCAGTCCGCTACTGTGCGAGGTTTGCTCGCCTCTGCGCTGAACTGAGGCTGCGACCACCAACCCACAAGCTATCAGATCGCGTCTGTGGGCCAACTTCCCTGAACTGCAGTTCTGAATGTTATTTGCTTGCTTTTATTATTTGCTCACTTTGTTTTTTCTCTCTCTCTGCACACTGACTTTTTGATGGTCTTTCTTTAAAATGGGTTCAATGAGGGCTTTTTGTTTCATGGCTGCCTGTAAGGAGCTGAATCTCAAGGTTGTACACAGTATACATACATAGATAATAAACATACTTTGAACTCAGCAGGTGGTGTGGGGGGGGGATTTGTTGACATTTTGGGTCAAAACTCCGCATAAGGAGGCAAATGGAGCTAGCTCCTGTAGACAATTTGTTTGCCCCGGTAAGTTGGGCCAAAGTTTCTATGATGAGTAGCTCTATGATTCTAAGCCCCCACATCCCAACTCCCCCCAACACGTTTCCAAACCACATCCACTCCTAATGAGGGGTCTTGGCCCAAAGCATTGACTGTTTATTCCCCTCCAATAGATGCTACCTGACCTGCTGAGTTCCTCCAGCATTTTGTGTGTGATGCTGTAGTGGACTGGAGGCGCTCACCTAACTGGACACAAACTGAGAGAGGGGTCTTCTCAGAGGTTTGAATTAGCCACACCCATGAGAGTGCAAATGAATCCAGTCCCCGGTTCCAGCTAGTCTCCGAATGTAGACTTTGGTATCTGGTGTTGTTGGTTTTACAGGCAAGGAAGACCTTGCCCATTTGTGGGATTTTAATTTGTCAAGTTCTTGTATAAGGTTTAGGATTCAAGATCCAAAGATTCAAAGCACATTTATTATCAAAGAATGTATAAATTATACACCTTGAAATTTGTCTGCTTACAGGCAGCCACAAAGCAAGAAGCTCGAGTAACCCAATGAAAAAAAAGACCAAAAACTACAGCACAGAGAAAGAGAGAAAAACACACACACACACACACACACACACACACACACACACACACACACACACACACACACACACACACACACACACACACACACACACACACACACACACACACACACACACACACACACACACACACACACACCCTCCCCCCAACAGCATTCCGAACCAGACTGAGCCCAGATCTGCTCCCAGAATAGGCCCAAACCAAGCCTCAGCCTCCAGTCTTCTCACCAGTGGGGCAGAAACGCATCAGCCGGATCAGTTCACAGCCTTGATGCCATGGAGAAAGGAATGAACATTTGCTGGAGAGTGAGCAAAATCAGCCCGGCCCTCGGGCTTCCAATCTATCTGAGCTGTTGTTTGAATCGTCCAAGCACTGGAGAGTGCCACGTTCCAGGACCTGGATCCAGGCACCCCAGTATGCTCGGGCTACCCTGCCCGCAGCCATTCTCGATCTCACCAAATCAGCTCAGCGCCTGGAGCGATCCAGTCTTGCGCCCAGGTTAGGCAGACAGGAACTGAAACTGTTCCGCATCGACTCCTCTCCTAATCACTCACTCCATCTCTGAATATGAACTCAGTCTGCGTCTGCAGCTCGAACACGTTGCGCCTCACAATGTCCCAGCCTGGCTAATCCCCCAAACCAGCCTCTCCTCCGTCTGCCTCCTCACTGTCTACGGCAATAGCTCACCACAATTTTCTTCATAAAAGATGTTATAAGTAACGTTTTTAGTCAAATCTCTTGCCTTATGATTTACCAGTAAGCTGTAGGAGTTAGCCCTTGGAATCTGCTCCACTGTTTATCAGCACCTTTGCTAACTTCTTCCTTGGTACTAAACCTCTGCACTATCTTCATATCCCTCCATCCCTTAATGCCCATAAACCATACCCCCCCCCCACCTCTGTTTTGAACCAGGTGACTAATTTAACCTCCGTAGCCCTGCTTGGTAAAGAACGCCAAAGATTCACCCCTGTCTATCTGAAGAAATTTCTTCTTATCTCAGTGCGAAAAGGCCTTACCCCTTAATGCCAGAATTACACAAGAAGGGAACAGTCCCTTTCACCACACTGTTTGCGTGCCAACCATCCAACGTCTATGCACGTCAATGCTGTATTTTTTTGTCCCACGCTCCCCTCAAAGTGGGTGTCACGGTAGCGTAGTGATTAGCACAACGGTATTACAGCTCGGGGCACCGGAGTTTGGAGTTCAATTCTGGCGCCACTTTGTAAGGGGTTTGTATGACCTCTCCGAGCAAGTGTGGCTTTCCACCGAGTGATTAGACTTGTATTAAATAGGTGGGCTACTGAGCAGTGAGGGCCTGTTCCACACTGTATTTCTAAATAGATAGACAGACAGATAAATAGACAGATAGATAGATAGATAGATAGATAGATAGATAGATAGACAGATAGATAGATAAATATATAGATAGATAGACAGATAAATAGATAGATAGATAGATAGATAGGCAGATAAATAGATAGATAAATAGATAGACAGATAAATAGATAGATAGATAAATAGATAGATAGATAGATAGACAGATAGATAGATAGATAGATAGATAGATAGACAGATAAATAGACAGATAGATAGATAGACAGATAGATAGACAGATAGACAGATAGATAGATAGATAGATAGATAGATAGATAGATAGATAGATAGACAGACAGACAGATAAATAGATAGATAGATAGACATAGATAAATAGATAGATAGATAGATAGACAGACAGGTAAATAGATAGATATAGATAAATAGATAGATAGATAGATAGATAGATAGATAGATAGATAGATAGATAGATAGATAGATAGACAGATAGATGCATAGATGGATGGATAGATAGATAGGTAAATAGATTGATGGATAGATAGATAGATAGATGGATGGATGGATGATAAATAGATGGATAGATGGGTAGATGGATAAGTAAATAAATAGATAAATAGATAGGTGGATAGATGGATAGATAGATGGATACATAGTAGATAGATAGATAAATAAGTAGATAGATAGATAGATAGATAAGTAGATAGATAGATAGATAAAAATCTACTACCTGCCTATAAACTGGGGCAATTTACAGCGGCTAATTAACCTATCAAGTTACAGCAAGAAGCTCCTCACGGGAGGTGTGGTTAGATCCCCGAGCTGTAATACCATCGTGCCACCTGAGTATGAGACCCCCCCCCCCACTCCATGGAGACACAAGAGATTGCAGAGGCTGGAACCTCCAGCAGTGACCTGCGAGTTGAGAACAGATGCAGGGTTTTGACCTGAACTGTCGACAGTTCCTATCCTCCCGCAGACGCTTCTCAGCCGCTGAGTTCCTCCAGCAGATTGTTTGTTGCCCCAGTTCAAGCCCAGAAGAAACATCCTCCCTTCCCTCTAAAAATGTCATAATTTTCAATACGATTACTATCTATTCTCCTGAACTATTTATTTATTTATCTGTTTATCTGTTTAGTTAGTTATTTATTTGTTGATTGATTGATCGAGATACAGCCTGAAATAGTCCCTTCAATCCTCACCACCCAGCAACCAGCTAATCTAACCCTAGCCTAACCACAGGACAATTTACAACGACTATGTCTTTTGACTGTGGGAGGAAACCAGAGCACCCAGAGGAAACCCATGCGGTCACAGGGAGAACATACAAACTCCTTACAGGCAGCAGCGAGAATTGAACCCAGTTTGCCAGTGCCTCTAACCTCTACACTACTGTGCCAACTCTAGAAACTACAAACCTTGAATGCCTAATCTTTTCTCATCTTCTATCAAAAGTAAAGGAAATATTATGACTTGACTTCTCTAGCACATTGGGCACCCCTTACAGCTTCTCCAACGTTTTATAACATTTAAAGTGCATTTTGTTTTGCTGTGTTGGAAATACAGTGGCCATTTGTGCACAGCAAGATCCCACAACCTGCACTGTATCAAGATCAGTTCTTTGCGGAACAAATATTGACTTCGAGCGTGGGGAGGAAGCCACTTCTATATTCACTGGTGAGACCATACAGAGCCCTGGTGAAAGCCTGCAATATCGAATTCCATCCTCAAGTTTTGGGGGAGTTTCTTCAACCTGCAAAGTTCTGCCAGAGCTAACGGTTTGGCCCTCAGATCTCTGCCTCCTCGGTTGCAGCATGTGACGAGTCTCTGGCGCTGTGAAACGAGCCGCTCTCAGATACTCACAGACTCACTGATGTGACAAACCGATTAAGCTTTCAACTTGTGGCGCTGGCAGTGGGTGTGCAGTTCCTCTGTTTGCTCGTACCTGTGATCTTTCTCATCCTTGCTGCGGCCCTAAGGCTGCCGGATTACATGGCCCTCATTTAAGCCCCCATCCATGCCTTTTGGTACAAGTGACACTCACACCCCAGTCCTGGGTCATTCGACCATAACATAGACACAAATTTAAAAAGAACTGTTCAGACGAATATAAAGATGAAAGTTAATTAAGAGTAAAATAAAAACATAAAAATGCTGGAAACACTCAGCAAGTCAGGCAGCATCTAAGGAGAAAGAAGCAAAGTTAACATTCCAAGTTGAATGGCAAATGTTCATCCAACTTAGAACAGGTGTTGACCTTGCTTCTCTCTCCACAGATGTGACTAAGTGTTCCCAATGTTTTCTGATTTTATTTCAGATTTTCAGCATCTGCAAAATTTTTTTGGTTTTTCAGTCCCCGTTCAGGAAAAGAAAATCGAAACACAAATTCTTTATCCTTCCAAAGATGTTGACTGACCGACTGAGTATTTCTAGCATTTTCTGTTTTGTTCCGGGCACCTAAGCACCATCTCTACAAATTACCGCTAGAGTTTGATAGATCCTTTAGCCACATGACAGGAGCTCAGATTTAAAACGCAGAATTTTGTGTTCCATTCCTTTCATGATGATGATCCTGCGATCACTTCCAGCTCTTCAATCCCACAAGCACTCTGCGCTCCTCCATTTCTGGCCTTTTGGTTAACTATTTTAATCCCACCGGCGGTAGTTTGGCCTGGTTTCATCATTCTTTATCCCTCTCTGGCATCTCTTTAAAACATACCCCTTTGATTGAGCTTTTGATACCCCTTTGATTGAGCCTACATAAATTTCCAGTGAAAATTAATGGACAATGGGGAATCGATCCTCCAAATCCATATCATTGCCCTCTAGAAGTTAGGGCCTTCCCCAAGTTAGAGCAAAGTTGGAGGCCAGTCTCCAGGAGGACCACAATCTTATCGCGGTTTGGAGGCTTGCTTGTCTCAATGACCCTGAGAGCTATCTCGGCTGGAGTCACAGCTTCATGATTTGGCTTTTGGCGGGGTTACCCATGCCAAACAGGTTACAGGGTAGAGACCAGACGAAGAGTGGTCCACTGGTTCTCCAACACACACAAAATGCTGGAGAAACTCAGCAGGCCAGGCAGCATCTATGGAAACGAGTAAACAGTCGACGTTTTGGGCTGAGACCCTTCGGCAGGACTGGTTTGTTGCTCGGATGTCCAGCATCTGCAGAATTTCTCTTCTTTGACACCAGCCCTCCAGGTTCGGGGGTTCAGCTCAGGGCTAACAACCCCGACTGGTAAAACAACACTGTTACGGAAACAGCAATGGAGAATCCTTCTCCATCTGAGTGTGACGGTATTCCTGAGCCTCCACCCAGGGCCTACGTGACTGACAGTAGTGAAAACCGAGAGGAAGCTACTGACAAGATGAAGGAATCTCTGAACACCGCCAGAGATGGAGAACCATAATTGCTGTGCTGAATGCCAGCAGTATAATGGGCAAAAGGGAGAATCAGAGGGCCAAAGTAAGGATCAAGATCGGGAGTCAAAGTCAAAGAAACCAGAAGGAAATTTGGATTTCTTAAATTATTTCATAGAATATTTGCTTACCTTCTTTTTGTAGTTCCCTCGAGCTGTGAGTTTAGCAAAGCCATTTCAAAGGGCAGTTAAGAGATAGTTATTGCTATGGTCAGGAACCACACAGAGCCCAGACCCAGTGAAAACAATAGCGTCTGGGTCCTTGAGGGACATTAGTGAATAAACTCTTTCTTTTCAATCACAATTCACAAGTTTCATGATCATCTGCTGCATATTTTCTTATTTCCATGTCTATTGAACTAAACTTAAATTGTTGGATTTTGAACTTTGAGGTGTTGGATCACTAGTTGGACCAAATCTTTCCCAGTTTTGGTGAAGGGAACATGAACTGTTTCTCCTTCCACAGATGTTGACTGACCTGCAGCACTTCCAACGTTTTCCATTTGTTCCGGGCACCCGAGCACCGGCTCTACAAATTACCGCGAGAGATGGTGAATCCTTTAGCCTCCTGACGTGCGACCCGAGCTCAGATTTATAACACGGCATTTTGTCTTCCATTCACTTCATGGTGTTGCTCCTGCAATCTCCTCCAGATCTTCAACCCCACAAACTACTGCATGCCGTTTTGGGCCCCCTATCTTAGAAGGGATGTACTGATGTTGGAGAGAGATCAGAGAAGATTTACGAGGATGATTCCTAGAAAGAGCGTTTGTCAGCTCTTGGACTGTATTCATTAGAGTATAGAAGAATGAAAGGGGATTTAATAGAAACATTTCGAATGTTGAAAGGGTTGGACAGAGTAGATGTGGAAAGGCTGTTTCCCTTGTTGGGTGAGTTCAGGACAAGTGGCCACAGTCTTAGAATTAGAGGGTACCCATTTAAAACAGAGTTGAGGAGAAATTTTTTTAACCAGAGGGTCGTGGATTTACGGAATTCATTGCCACATGCAGCTGTGGAGGCCTGATCACTGAGGGTATTTAAGGAGGAGATTGATAGGTATCTAATTAGTCAGGGTATCAAGGGATATGGGGGAAAAGCCAGAAATTGGAACTAGATGGGAGAATAGTTTAGCTCACGGCAGAGCAGACTCGATGGGCCGAATGGCATACTTCTGCTCCTTTGTCTTGTGATCTTGTGATCTTGTGAACTCTGCACTAGCCACATAAAAAAACTTATATTTCTGCTGCACACATAAAGATTCTTTCTGCCATCTAATGTTTATACAGTAATTGAGAAGTTTCATGGTCAGTTTTGCTGACATTAGCTTTTTTTTAAATCCCAAATTAGTTTAACCTACTAATGTTTTTGACTCTTAACTGCTTCCCTAGGGCAAGGGATGAACAATAAATGCTGGCATTCATAATAACATCCACACTCTTTGAAGCTAAAGCTCCTGTGATGTTTTGCTTGGCCGCAAAGTGCCATGTTAGCAATAGTTGTTGGTGAATTTGGTGAATTTGTCTTCAACAGAATCCTGCCTACATCTCTGGTTAGGATTGGCTGAGAATGGGCTTGTGGTTCTAAACTTCTCCACACTAAGCACGGGAAATATCCAATGCTTAGCTCCACGTGGATCTAGTCAGAGCTCTGCATAAACTGTGAAAGGGCCTTAGGATCCTCTTGAGGTCTTCAAATGTCCTTGAGGTCCCCAAATGTCCATGAGATCTTCCTAAGGTCCCCAAATGTCCTTGAGATCTTCCTGAGGTCCCTAAATGTCCTTGAGATCTTCCTGAGGTCCCCAAATGTCCTTGGTGTCCTGCTGAGGTCCTCAAACATCCTTCAGATCCTCTTGAGGTTCCCAAATGTCCTTAAGCTCTTCCTGATGTAACTGTATGACCACAGATGAAGACACTGCAAGTGCATAGTGATCCCCACCCTGGCCCTGAGTCCGCTTTTTTGAACATACTGCAGGATAGTTCGACGACTATTACAGAATCAATCACGCTGACGTACCCTTGCCACAAGGTGAGCCGTGATGTCGCTGCACTGATTCCCGTATATTTGTCCAAAATCATTATCGCTACAGCTTAACAACACCATGACCACTTTGATCACTCTGCACTAAATGGACTTGGTTCTTTTTTTTTGTTTTAATTGTGTTCTTTCTTGTAAAACTTGTGTATAATGTATGTTCAATTAATGACTTTTTTCTTGTGAATGCCATCTCTGTGATGCTCTGACGTTCCTGCAAGTTTATCCATGCACCTGTTCAGACATGTTCTTGTGCCTATGACAATAAACTTGACTTTGACTTTGAATTTTATCTGCATGGCGACAACTCAGAGAGCTCCTTCGGAACCCCGTTCACCCATCCCCATACAATACTCCTGTCCCAGATCACTAGGGATCTACTTAAAAATGTACTAGCAGGACCACGGCCGGCAGAGATAGCCCATGGTCCATCGATATACATAGGAGGATGCTTCAGCCCAGAAAGGAAGGGGGCAGCGTAGGGAGAGTGGAATTAAGCAAGAGACTAGAAAGAGGATTAAAGACTGGCGTCAAACATGACTAACAGTCCTTTAAATCTGGATTATTGTTACTAAGAACACTAGCCCAAATCAAGGCAAAACCAAACAGTACAAAGTCTCACCTGTAATTAAAAATCAAAGAAGAAAGAGGAAAGTTATTTTATTCTTTTATAGGATGTGAACTTTGCTGACTCACAAATGATTTTTTTATTCCATCCAACGTGCCCATGACTGTCCCACTGAGAGTAAAGTTAAGGATCAATGATATTGCTATGCTATCGACACCGTACTATCGAGAAGCAGATTCCTCTCCCTGTAATGAACTGGGTGGATTATTATGACAATCCATGGCAACCATTACTGAGACTAACTTTATCTTATTGGATCTTTAAAATTGTTATCTTAATTTAACAACTTCAGTTTCACAGCTATGGCCAGATGCTTAATTCAGTAATAAACCTCCACACCCTAACTTACTCATAGAGCACAAAACATAGAACATTACAGCACAGTACAGGCCCTTCAGCCCACGATGTTGTCCCGATGGTTTTCAGAATCAGATTTAATATCACCGGCATTTGTTGTGAAATTTGTTGTCTTTGCAGCAGCTGTACAATGCAAGGCATACGAATAGGGGGAAAAAGCTGTGAAATATGTGTGTGTATATATATATATATATATATATTATATGGTTCGATTAAATAAGTAGCACAAAAATAGAAATAAAAAAGTAGTGAGGTAATGTTCATGGGTTCAATGTCCTTTCAGAAATTGGATGGCAGAGGGGAAGAAGCTGTTCCTGAACCTATTTGAAGATCAATCTAACCTTTCCCTCCGACATATCCCTCCATTTTTCTCTCAGTGTGCTTATCTAAGAGTTTCTTAAATGCCCCTAATATATGAGCTTCGACCACCACCCCTAACAAGGCGTCCCACATACCCACCACTCTCTGTGTAAAGAACTCCGACATTCGTTGACGCACCTTGAACTTAGGCCACAAGAGAAGCTGCCTGAGATCACCTGCAGTGAATCCAGTAACCGGGGGGACACACAGGGCCGCAGGTCAAAGAGGGAGAAGGATGGCAGTGGACCTTGAGTTGGTCTTCCACCCACCCCACCCAAAGGTGCCACTGGGAATGCAGCCATTTAATCACTTAGATTCCAGCTACATTAGACTCAGGTAACGGTGTTGGATCTTAAGTACAGTACAGATAGTGAGAACAACCTGCACTAACATCGCATTTTCCTCAACAGGTTATTGTTGAACCATATGTAGGCACTCAGCCAGGTGAGAAGATACTGGGACAAGTGACAGAGGGAAAGGAGAGAGGGAAACACAAAGCACTCCAGGCCCCGAGCAGCTTTTAGGGTACTGCCACTAGATGCAGAGAGACTAAACTTGCAGGATTGCAGAGCCGGCAGAGATCTTGGAGGATTGTAGGGCTAGAGGTAGGGTGAGTGGAAGCAGAGATCTTGGAGGATTGTAGGGCTAGAGGTAGGGTGAGTGGAAGCAGAGATATTGGAGGATTGTAGGGCTGGAGGTAGGGTGAGTGGAAGCAGAGATATTGGAGGATTGTAGGGCTGGAGGCAGGGTGAGTGGAAGCAGAGATATTGGAGGATTGTAGGGCTAGAGGTAAGGTGAGTGGAAGCAGAGATATTGGAGGATTGTAGGGCTGGAGGTAGGGGTGAGTGGAAGGTTGTTGCTTAATGAGAAGCCAGTGACAGTCAAAGTGCTCGGGGTTATTAAGTGTGAAGACCCAAACTCAACGCTTAGGGAAAGCTTCTTCCCCTCTGCCATCAGATTTTTTGAACGATCTATGTATGAACGCATGAACACTACCTCACTATACCTCTGTTGCACTATTTATTTAATTTTTGTAACCTATAGTAATGTTTTTGTCTTGCACAGTACTGCTGCTACATAACAGCAAATTTCACAACGTACTTGCATCAGTGACAGTAAAACCTTCTCGGACGGCATCTGCGGAAGAGAATAAAGATTCGACATTTCGGGCAAAGACTTTTCATCAGGAAGGGTCTCGGCTCGAAGGGTTGACCCTTTATTCTTATCCATAGGTGCTGTCAGACCCACTGAGTTCTTCCAGCATTCCGTACACGTTGCTCCGGATTTCCAGCACCCACAGAGTCTCCCGTGATTCTGATTCTGACTTGGGGGCGAGCTTGGGCTCAGGCTGCAGTTCGTTGGTTAGCCTCGTATATGTGAGAAGCAGACGAGGGGGCTGGCTGGTAGTGTGGAGAGGAGACAAGGGAAACTGACTGGTAGGGAGTTGTAACTACATAACACAGAGAGTAACAAGGGCACACAGAAATGCTTCTGACGCCGATGAACAAAGACGGGTGCCACTGGGCCAACCAACATTTTCAAAGTTCAAGTTAAATGTATTTTTGAAGTATATATGTATGTCGCCATATACAACCCTGAGATTCATTTTCTTGCGGGCAAACTTAATAGAATAATAACGAAAATAGAATCAACGAAAGACTGCACCAACTTGGGTGTTCAAGCACTGTGCAAAAGACAACAAGCTGTGAAATGTAAAAAGATTGAAATAATAATATAAATGAATGATTGAGCAATAAATATCAAGAAAGGAGATGAAAAGTCCTTGAAAGTGAGTCCATAGGTTGTGGGAACATTTCAGTGATGGAACAAGTGAAGCTGAGTGCAGTTATCCCCTCTGGTTCAAGAGCCTGATAGCTGAGGGGCAATAACTGTTCCTGAACCTGGTGATGCGAGTCCCGAGGCTCCTGCCCCTTCTTCCCGATGGCAGCAGTGAGAAGAGAGCACGACCAGTGTGGTGGGGTCCCCTATGATGGATGTTGCTTTTCTACGACAACGCTCCGTGCGGTTGTGCTCAACGGTGGGGAGGGCTTTACCTGGGATGGACTGGGCCACATCCACTACCTTTTGTAGGATTTTCCATTTCCATTTCGGGGCATTAGTGTTTCCATTCCAGGCTGCGATGTCAATATATTCTCTGCTACGCATCCATAGAAGTTAGTCAAAGTTTTAGATGTCACGTCGGATCTTTGCAAACTCCTAAGGAAGTAGAGGCGCTGCCGTGCTTTCTTCGTAATTGCACTTACATACTGGGCCCGGTTTTGAATTAATTTAAAAACTAAACAGAAACTGCAGTTACTGGAAATCTAAACTAAAAGCAAAATAAGCCAGCAAAACTCAACAAGTCAGTCAGCGTCTACGGGAGAGAAACAGTCGATGTTTTTGGACTTTCCAAAACATCCGACCAGTTCTGATAAACAGTTGCTGGCTGTTTCTCTTTAATAGATGTTGCCTGAGCTTTTCCTGAATTTAATATTTGTATGTCTTAGTTCTAAATGATTCAATATTTTGCTTCCAATTTTCAAAGAGAAGGAAGATTAACCCTTAGTTATAAATCCCAATTATAAAATAACAATAAATAAAAGAGTTCAAGGGAAGTTATCTAGTAACTGAACAATAGAAGTGTGTGAAATATTCCTGTCTCACATAGATCACACCTGACCTTCCCCATGCCTAGTACCGGCAAGGTGTTGCGATCAGTTCCAACTCTCATTCAGCTGTCCTTAATAAATGGGATCTCGGCACGAACCATGGAGTAAAAGTTCTCTCAAGGTTAATTTTAAGTCTCTTTAACCCAGGGCTCTCTGATGCAGAATCTGAGTTACACCCCAGAAGAAAGAAATGGAGTGAAATAGAGTCATACAGTCAAAGAACGCTACAGCACAGAAGCTGAGGAAGGGTCTCGGCCCTGAAACGTCAACTGTTTATTCTATTCCATAGACGCTGCCTGACCTGCTGAGTTCCTCCAGCATTTTGTATGTGTTGTTTTGGATTTCCAGCACCTGCAGACTTTCTTGTGTTAGCACAGAAACAGGATCTTTGGCCCATCTAGTCCATGCCGAACTATTAGTCTGCCTAGTCCCATCTATCTGCATCCAGACCATAGTCTCCATTTACCTCCCGTCCGCGTGCGTAACCAAAATAGAGTCATTTTGGATAGAGTCTACCTCAAAATAGAGTACCTATCCAAAATGGTGCCTTAAAAACCAGTTGTCCTCCAATTTTCCAAACACGAGAAAATTTGCAGGTCAGGAGCTTGAAGACGGGTTTCGGCCTGAACGTCGACAGTTTACTCTTTTCCATAGATGCTGCCTGGCCTGCTGAGCTCCTCCAGCATTTTGTGTGTGTGTGTGTGGCTTTGTCCTCCAGTTTTGGCTGGTGCTACTCCCCCCCCCCACCCCACTTTTAAACACTGGAGCCCCAAAACTCTAGAATTCGACCCTTAAAACTCCCATTCTCTCTCTCCCTCCCTCCCTATAGTCTACCTCAGTGATAAAAGTGTAAGAAAAAAAGTAACGAATGTTAGAAAAATAGCAGGTCAGGTGGCATCTGTCAGTTTTAATGGAAGATAATTGAAGTATAAACCCTGTTTCCACAGTTGTTCTGTGGCTAGTGTCCCCTGGCCAAGCCTTCGATCATCCGTCCTATTGTCTGCCTCTCACATGGTGAAAATTTTTCTGTCATTATATTAGAGTAGGAGATATATCATGGTAGATGCTGACTGTAAGTCATTCAGTTAAAGATTCATTAACTCAAACATACTCTTTAAATCCTTTGAGCTTTCAACACAAGATAGTTGCTCATGATATTTCAACAGCCTACGGGCTAAACACAGTTTCTTAACGTAGATCAGAGTTACTCGCAGATCTACCAAAGCCCTTGTTCTACAGTCTCCTGTCATGTTACCTCAGGTTGGAGATTAAGATTTTTTTTTTGGATTTCAACAAAGTTACGTAACATTAGGCAGGATAGTGCCAACGTGAGTAAAGACCGGCTTACCTTAAGGACGTCGTTCTTTCTGAAACTCAGCTCGTCTTCTCCGGCACCGCTGAACTCATACTTGGCAATCGCCTCCATTCAAGACACCCTCGGAAGAGCCTCTCTGATCTCAAGTAAACCTAAAGGCTCCAAACATTAAACGAGGAGGAGGGTCTTTTGACAGACCAGCTCCCGGAGGGGCGGTTAGTAACGTGTATTAGTACAGCAAGAGGGTCAGAGGGGAAGTGGTGGTGTGGGTGGGTTGGGGGGGGGGGGGGTAGAGGAAGGACAGAGAAGGGGGGCAGCAAAAGAAACTACTCAAAAGATCTCAATCTTGCCTCTGCCGAAGGTTCCAGATGGTTTCTTTGCATACCTAAGTGCTCCCAAACCACAAGACAGTGGGTATAGACTGAAAGAGTAAGACTGCTGCAATTCGTCGAAAGATGATACAGAGAGAAAGAAAACTGTGCTTGATATCTTCCTGTGTTTCAGGAAAACCGCAATCGAAATGCTGAGTGTCAGCGCAGGGGACAAGTCACAGCAACGTTCGCTGGCCCCACTTAACACAAATCACGAGCCTCCAAGCCTCTAATGTACAATCCCAGCCAAGGCAGAGTGGATATACAGTAGGGCAGGCTGTCCCTTGTTAATCAGCACAGTTTCCGTCCGCTGTCAAGAGCACTGATACTCGGAAATCTGCGTCCCTTCTCAAAGCCGGTTTTCTTTGTAGTAGAAGGCTGTGTTTTCAGTGCATTCTGTTTCCTGTCACATGCGACAATGCATACTGTGGTGTATCACTGATTGCAAGCTCGTGTGTGTGGGTGGACTGGGGAAGCTGGGGTCAGCGTCCTTGGATCCAGAGGAGGTTGCAAAGGGGATCTGACGGAGGGAACTCTAATTATGCAGGGTAATGGACGAAGAAGAGGCTGCCGACTTTGATAGAAGGGTTCAGAACCAGGGACATACAGTCAGGATGAATGGGCCTGGAATGAAATTACAGGGGTAGTGGTGGAACAGTGCAATGACACAGCACCGACACATCAGTCCAGCTCTGATCCTGACCCATGGGTGAGTATGCGTGGAACTGCCCCCTAGTGGCCGTGAGGCACTCCTCACATCACCTCGTTATGACCTTCGCACCTTATTGTCTACCTGCACTTCCTCTGCAACTGGCCAATGGTTCCATTGCATATCAGAGAATGTATACAACCTGACATTCTTACTCTCCACAGACAGCCACAAAACAGAAGATTGACCCCAAAGAATGAATGACAGACAAACGTTAGAACCCACAGACACCCCTCCCCCTCACATGCACAAGCAGCAGCAAAGCATCAAACCTCTTCCTCCCCACTTTCTCTCTCACTCCTCTCTCTCCCTCTCTCTCCCCTCCCTCTTTCTCTCTTTCTCCCCTCTCTCTCTCTCCCTCTCTCTCTTCCTCTCCCTCTTTCTCTCTCTCTCCCCTCTCCCTCTCTCTCTCCCCTCTCCCCTCTCTCTCCCTTCTCTCTCTCCCCTCTCCTTCTCTCTCTCTCTCCCCCTCTCTCTTTCCCTCTCTCCCCCTCTCTTTCCCTCTCTTTCCCTCTCTCCCCCTCTCTTTCCCTCTCTTTCTCCCTCTCTCTTCTCTCCCCCTCCCTCTCTCTCTCTCTCCTTCTTTCTCTCTCTTCCCCTCTCTCTCTCCCTCTCTTTCTCTCCCCTCTATCTCCCCCTCTCTCTCCCTCTCTCTCTCCCTCTCTCCCTCCCTCTCTCCCTCCCTCTCTCCCTCTCTCTCTCTCTCCCTCCCCCCCTCTCTCTCTCTCCCTCCCCCCTCTCCCTCTCTCTCTCTCTCACTCTATATACATACAAATATACAAGGGAGAGAGGGGTATCACTCCTTCCACAGTGAGAAGGACCAATGGCTCACTGCTACGATGTTACAGTCTTGTAGCATTGCTTTATTTCAAGTTCTTCCAACTCAAGAATCAGCAGCAAACACTCTATCACGAGAGAGAGGAGAGAGAGAAAGAGAAAGGAGAGAGAGAAGAGAGAGAGAAAGAGAAAGGAGAGAGAGAGAGAGAAAGAAGAGAGAAGAGAGAGAGAGAAGAGAGGGAGAGAGAAAGAGAAAGGAGAGGGAGAGAAGAGAGGGAGATAGAAAGAGAAAGGAGAGAAAGAAAAAGGAGAGAGAGAAGAGAGAGAGAAAGAGAGAGAGAAGAGAGAAAAAGAAAGAGAGAGTTCATTGGTTGTGGGAACATCTCAACAGTTGGGCTAGTGAGTGAATTTTCTATCCCCTTTTGTTCAAGAGCCTGAGGGTTGTGGGGTAGTCATCATAGTCTTCTAGAGATGCAGATCTGAAAGAGACCTTTCCATGGAAGAAGGTATAGGGGCCTCAGGACTCACACCACCAGGTTCGGGAACAATTATTACCCCTCAACCAACAGGCTCTAGAATCAGAGGGAATAACTTCACTCAACTTCACTTGCCCCATCAGTGTTCCCACAATCTATGGACTCACCTTCAAGGACTCTTCATCTCATGTTCTCAATGTTTATTGCTTATTTATGTGTTATTTTTATTATTAGTAGTATTGTTTCTTCAGTATTTGAAAACTGTTTGTTTTTTTGCATACTGGTTGAACACCTAAATTGGTGCAGCCTTTCATTGATTCTATTATGGTTATTGGATTTATTGAGTATGCCCGCAAGAAAATCAACCCTGGGGTTGTATATGTAGCTGGATAATAAATTTACTTTGAACTTTTTTCTCACCAACTTTGCTGATCATTAAGCATCTATCTACACTAAATGTACACGAGCACCGTTTTTTTACATTCTCCCCACACTGCCGTCAACTGCCCCTGTCAGACCTTAACCACTTCCCCCATCAACTGGGGGAATATAACAGCAGCCAATTTACCTACCTCTTTCAGACATGAGAGGAAATGAGGGTACAGCCCTCACCCTCCGTGCCCCCCCCCCATAGGAAACCTGCACCGTCTCAGAGAAAGCCAATCAGGCCATGCCATCTAAAACTTTAAAACTTTCAACAAACTTCTATAAGCGTGCAGCGGGGTGTATTTTGACAGCCTGGTATGGAAACATCACTGCCTTTGAACTGAAAATCCTACAAAAGGTAGTGGATTCAGCCAGTCCGTCACAGGTAAAGCCCTCACAACCACTGAGCACATCTACATGAAACGCTTTCAGAGGAGAGCAGCATCCATTATCAGAGAACCCCTCCAACCAGGCCATGTTCTTTTCTCGTTGCTACCATCAAGTAGAAGATACAAGAGCTTCAGGACTCATACCAGCAGGCTCAAGAACAATTACTACCCCTCAACAATCAGGCTCTTGAAAAAAAGGCAATAACTACAGTCACTTGACCCATCTTTGAAATGCTCCCACTAACAATCATCTCACTTTTAAGGGCTCTTTATCTCATGTTCTCATTATTCCTTGACTTCTCTAGTGCCTTTAACACCATCCAGCCCAAGATCTTAAGGCACAAACTAACGGAGATGGGAGTAGACTCTCACATGGTGGATTGGATAGTGGACTACTTGACAGATAGACCTCAGTATGTGCGGTTGGGAGACTGTAGGTCTGACACGGTGGTCAGCAGCACAGGAGCGCCGCAGGGAACCGTACTCTCTCCGGTCCTGTTCACCCTGTACACATCAGACTTCCAATATAACTCGGAGTCCTGCCATGTGCAGAAGTTCGCTGATGACACGGCCATAGTGGGGTGTGTCAGGAATGGACAGGAGGAGGAGTATAGGAAACTGATACAGGACTTTGTGATATGGTGCAACTCAAACTACCTGCGTCTCAATATCACCAAGACCAAGGAGATGGTGGTGGACTTTAGGAGATCTAGGCCTCATATGGAGCCAGTGATCATTAATGGAGAATGTGTGGAGCAGGTTAAGACCTACAAGTATCTGGGAGTGCAGTTAGACGAGAAGCTAGACTGGACTGCCAACACAGATGCCTTGTGCAGGAAGGCACAGAGTCGACTGTACTTCCTTAGAAGGTTGGCGTCATTCAATGTCTGTAGTGAGATGCTGAAGATGTTCTATAGGTCAGTTGTGGAGAGCGCCCTCTTCTTTGTAGTGGCGTGTTGGGGAGGAAGCATTAAGAAGAGGGACGCCTCACGTCTTAATAAGCTGGTAAGGAAGGCGGGCTCTGTCGTGGGCAAAGTACTGGAGAGTTTAACATCGGTAGCTGAGCGAAGGGCGCTGAGTAGGCTACGGTCAATTATGGAAAACTCTGAACATCCTCTACATAGCACCATCCAGAGACAGAGAAGCAGTTTCAGCGACAGGTTACTATCGATGCAATGCTCCTCAGACAGGATGAAGAGGTCACTACTCCCCAATGCCATTAGGCTTTACAATTCAACCGCCAGGACTTAAGAACTTTTTAAAAGCTATTATTAATGCTTTTTGAGATAGTGATTTAGATGCATATCATATTTTTTACTGAGTTAAGTATTGTATGTAATTAGTTTTGCTACAACAAGTGTATGGGACATTGGAAAAAAGTTGAATTTCCCCATGGGGATGAATAAAGTATCTATCTATCTATCTTTATTTCTACTTATTTATGTTTGCATTTACACAGTTTGTTGTCTTCTGCACTCTGGTTGATCTTCCATTGATCCTGTTATAGTTATTTATCTATAGATCTGCCCACAGGAAATTGAATCTCAAAGTTGTATATGGCGTATATGTACTTTGAACTTTGAACTTTGACAGGAGGTACAGAAGCCACAGTACCCACATCACCAGGTTCAGGAACAGTTTTCCTTTAACCATTCATTCTTGAAGCAACCTGCAAAATCCTAATCACTACGTCAGTATAGGAACACTATGCACTAAAATGGACTTGTAGTTTTTCATTCTAATTGTTCAAATTCAACTTCAGTGTCATCTGCCTGTACATGTATGCAACCGAATGAAACATAATTCCTCTGGGACATGGGGCACCCACAAACATTTATCACACACTGAGTTCTTTCTTGTCAAATATGTCTATCATTTATGTTTAGTTTAGGCTTTTTTTTTTGCAAATGCTCCTTCTTTGAATCTGCTTGTGATGTTGCTGCAAGTAGTTTTTTTTTTATTGCACCTGTGCACATGTACAAGTGTCTACAACAATGAATTCAACTTTGCATAGAGAGTACGAGAGATTTGGATTGAAAGCACAGCTGTGCGGCAGCAGCTCGACTGAATGCCATTATGAAAATCTTTAAACGTTCTCCAGACTACCACTCCGTGTGTTCCTTCAAAACGAACAGAATTGCATGGGACCGTAAAGTTCTTGCCCAATGTATAATTTGGTCCAAATTCATTGTTGGCCCCTAGAGTTCTGGCGTAATGCAAAAAGTGCAAAAGTTACACCAAGCAACACACACAAAATGCTGGTGGAACACAGCAGGCCAGGCAGCATCGATAGGGAGAAGCACTGTCGACGTTTCCGGCCGAGACCTTTCGTCAGGACTAACTGAAAGAAAAGATAGTCGGAGATTTGAAAGTAGGAGGGGGAGGGGGAAATCCGAAATGATAGGAGAAGACCGGAGGGGGTGGGGTAAAGCTGAGAGCTGGAAAAGTGATTGGCAAAAGTGATACAGAGCTGGAGAAGGGAAAGGATCATGGGACGGGAGGCCTCGGGAGAAAGAAAGGGGGAGGGGAGCACCAGAGGGAGTTGGAGAACAGGCAAAGAGTGATGGGCAGAGAGAAAAAAGGGGGGGAATGAATAAATCAGGGGTGGGGTAAGAAGTGGAGGAGGGGCATTAACAGAAGTTAGAGGTCAATGTTCATGCCATCAGGTTGGAGGCTACCCAAACAGTATATAAGATGTTGTTCCTCCAACCTGAGTGTGGCTTTATCTTGACAGTGGAGGAGGCCATGGATAGACATATCAGAATGGGAATGGGACGTGGAATTGAAATGTGTGGCCACTGGGAGATCCTGCTTTCTCTGGCGAACAGAATGTAGGTGTTCAGCGAAATGGTCTCCCAGTCTGCGTTGGGTCTCACCGATATATAAAAGGCCGCACCGGGAGCACCGGACGCAGTATACCACACCAGCCGACTCACAGGTGAAGTGTCGCCTCACCTGGAAGTACTGTCTGGGGCCCTGAATGGTGGTGAGGGAGGAAGTGTAAGGGCAGGTGTAGCACTTATTCTGCTTACAAGGATCTTCCAGGAAGGAGATCGGTGGGAAGGGATGGAGGGGGGGGGACGAATGGACAAGGGAGTCGTGTAATGGACAAGGATCCCTGTGGAAAGCAGAAGGGGGGGGGGGAGGGAAAGATGTCCTTGATAGTGGGATCCTGTTGGAAGTGGCGGAAGTTACGGAGAATTATACGTTGGACCCGGAGGCTAGTGGGGTGGTAGGTGAGGACAAGGGGAACACTATCCCGAGTGGGGTGGCGGCAGGATGGGGTTCAGGCAGAGTGACACCAATCAGTTTGATGGAATGATTGCTTATCCCAATATTTTTATCCCAATAATTATCCCATTCTTTTGCTGCCCTGCTAGAGTGTTACGATTCCCAACGTCCCCATTCAGATGTCCTTCCTTGTATCAGAAGGCATCTTCAAGCCTAATTAACCAGATTTGTTTGACTGAAATGTCAATCAGCTCATTACAGCCACTGATTGGATAACATAACTGTCAACTAGAATGTGTTGTGCCTGATCTTCATTTCTATTGAGTTAGCAGAATAATGCGCTAGGGAAACTCGAGGCAGTTTCTAGAGTAGGATACATGGTCGGCACAACAATGTGGGCCGAAGGGCCTGCTATGCGCTGCAGATTTCTGTGGTCTATGTAGTACCCCGCGCACCATAGGAACAGAGCTGTCCGAGGAACGATTGGTCTCTCTGGCTGTCAATATAACCGAGACCCTGCTGTTTATTGGTGAGTGTGAATGTCACTCAGGAATGGGAGCACCAGCGGTTCTACTATTGGGCGGTAAGGGTTTATCCCCGCCCTCGCAGCCTCGGGGACGGGCCGGTGGTGGGCGGGTCTTTGATTGGCAATCAGGCTGGGATCGAGCGGGAAGGTGGTGAGTGGTTAACGGGTCGTGGGCCTGAGACTCACTGCCGGTAAATTTAAAAAAGCCGGCCGGGTTGGGACCTGTCACTGTCGATTCCATAGCAAATACTGAACAGCGGCTCTCCGGCCGTAGGCCCCCAACCGTCGCCTCGGGTTTTCCTGTTGATGTTGGCTGCCCGGAGGTAGAAGGAAGGGCGGCGACCACCTGAAATCCAGGCCGTTGTTTCCGTCCGTTCATTACACCGTCTCGTATTTATGTACTGCGCAGGAAACCACATTTCAATTGAATGTGCGCTTGATATTGAGATTCTGGGGACACTAACGGGGGGGTTATAGGAGATAAAAGGTAGCTAGAGGAGAGGGGGGGGGGAATTAATCAGTTAAAGCCCCTTATAAATGTGTCACTGATCCTATTTGGAGAGAAGAGCCCCTGAGGCCCGGGCTGTGAAAATGATGATGTCCTTTAGATGCTGCAGACTGGAGAGTTGCCCTGTTTAGTGAGAAGCCACTGGTTCTGCCGTGCTTGACCTGGTCCTGGGTTTGACTGGTGGCCAACGGGTTCCCACAGCTCTGCGGTTTGTTTCCGACAGGACCAGAGGCTGTTAGGTGAATAGGCACTATGACCCGTGCACTTGGAAGTTAAAAGGGTGATGAGTAAGGCATAGATTCACTGCTCTCCACAGATGCTGGGAAGGCTGTATTGAGTATCACCAGAAAGGATATCACCCGGAGGTGTGAAGGAGAGCTGGCCACTTTAAGGTGCACAAGTAGCTATTAGGTTCACCTAAGAGAATATGAGGAAACAGAGAGCAAAGTAGTGAGCGAGCCACATTAACGATCTTCAGATTGTTATCTGAGCCACGCTTGAATTGGCACAGGGTTGAAGATCTGAATGCGTGGGGGGGTGAAATGAGCTTGGTGCTTGGGGAAAGAGACTATCAGCATTAAGAAGGAGGAGGTTTTTTGGTTCCTTGAGTCTACTGTGCAAGTTAATATCATGACTGATTTTTACCTTGTGCTGGACTCCACTTTCCTGCCTTATTTCTATAAAATGAGATTTACCAGTAGCCCAAAAATCTTAACCCCAGGAATATACTCAGTGTCCACTACCCGCTGAGATAGTGAGTTCCAAAGGTTTATGTGTGTCTCTCTCTGAATGGAAAGAAAGAACTTTTTTTTTTAAGAGGCTGCTTATATCAATGGTTACAGGAAGAATTCAGGAGAAGGTGGTTGAGGGAAAATACATCAGCTGTGATTGAATGGCAGAGCTGACTAGATTGGCTCCTATGCCTTATGCTGAAGAATTATTTTATCAGAACTGATGTCATAGAGTGATAGATAAATGCAGCCTGGTCTGCCTAGTCCCAGGTATCTGCACCTTGACTATACCCCTTCCCTCTATGTACCTACTCTACCTTCTCTTGAACGTTACAATTGAACCCACATCTACCACTTCTGCTGATAGCTCACTCTTCACTGGCACCACCCTCTGAGTGAAGTTCCCCTTAAATATTTCATCTTTCAGCCTGAACCTATGACAGTGTTTACCCAACCTCTCCTTATAGTTCATACCTTCTAATTCGGGCGGCATCCTGGTGAACCACTTCTGTACCTTCTTCTATGAACAGACCACTTCTATGTTTCTATGTTAGATATGGCCCTTGTGGCTAAAGGGATCAGGGGGTATGGAGAGAAAGCAGGTACAGGGTTCTGAGTTGGATGATCAGCCATGATCATACTGAATGGTGGTGCAGGCTCGAAGGGCCGGATGGCCTACTCCTGCACCTATTTGCTATGTTTCCCCTCTTCAAAGCCTCCATATCCTCCTTGTAACGAGTGAGCAGAGCTGCCAGCATCCATCAGCTGTCGGCAGTGTAATCCCCAGCTGGGAAGTTAAAGGGCTTGAATAGGACAGGGACGTTTTGTGAAAGATGAGCTGCAGAAAGGGCTGGGTTGATCCCTGGTTATATCATCTTAATGCAGGAGGGATTCCAAGTTGTCAGTATTGAATTATAATGGCACAGGGGGAAATCTGACCTGTCCAGTCTGGGGCTGTTCCCTTTAGAGCGGGAGATCCCGATGTAGGGTTCATGGACTGCTCGGTTAATGATAGGGAGTCCGTGGTATAAAAAAGATTGGGAAGCCATTCTTTAGAGCAGGGTTTCTCAACCGGAGTTCTGCAAGAGGTCGTGATTTTAAAAAAATAACCATTTTTGAACTCCGTGCAGCACACGATGCTAACGCTCGCAGTGCTGGGCGGTGACCAAGCAGCCCCATTAGCAATCTCGTTAGAGGTCTCTCTGCCCTGTTTGGCAGTGCACAATAAGACCATCTTTATTTGCTTCAGTCCGTTCACAGTTTTTGATGCAAGATAGGGGAGGCTAGTGATAATTGGTGAGTGCTGTATCGCACGGAGGGGAAGACGATAGGCTGATAATTGGTGAGTGCTGTATCACACAGAGGGGAGGATGGTAGGCTGATAATTGGTGAGTGCTGTATTACACGGAGGGGAGGATGGTAGGCTGATAATTGGTGAGTGCTGTATCGCACGGAGGGGAGGATGGTAGGCTGATAATTGGTGAGTGCTGTATCGCACGGAGGGGAGGATGGTAGGCTGATAATTGGTGAGTGCTGTATCGCACGGAGGGGAGGACGGTAGGCTGATAATTGGTGAGTGCTGTATCACACGGAGGGGAGGACGATAGGCTGATAATTGGTGAGTGCTGTATCACACAGAGGGGAGGATGGTAGGCTGATAATTGGTGAGTGCTGTATCGCACGGAGGGGAGGATGGTAGGCTGATAATTGGTGAGTGCTGTATCACACGGAGGGGAGGACGATAGGCTGATAATTGGTGAGTGCTGTATCACACAGAGGGGAGGATGGTAGGCTGATAATTGGTGAGTGCTGTATCGCACGGAGGGGAGGATGGTAGGCTGATAATTGGTGAGTGCTGTATCACACAGAGGGGAGGACGATAGGCTGATAATTGGTGAGTGCTGTATCGCACGGAGGGGAGGATGGTAGGCTGATAATTGGTGAGTGCTGTATCACACGGAGGGGAGGACGATAGGCTGATAATTGGTGAGTGCTGTATCACACAGAGGGGAGGATGGTAGGCTGATAATTGGTGAGTGCTGTATCACACGGAGGGGAGGACGATAGGCTGATAATTGGTGAGTGCTGTATCACACGGAGGGGAGGACGATAGGCTGATAATTGGTGAGTGCTGTATCACACAGAGGGGAGGATGGTAGGCTGATAATTGGTGAGTGCTGTATTACACAGAGGGGAGGATGGTAGGCTGATAATTGGTGAGTGCTGTATCGCACGGAGGGGAGGATGGTAGGCTGATAATTGGTGAGTGCTGTATCGCACGGAGGGGAGGACGGTAGGCTGATAATTGGTGAGTGCTGTATCACACGGAGGGGAGGACGATAGGCTGATAATTGGTGAGTGCTGTATCACACGGAGGGGAGGACGATAGGCTGATAATTGGTGAGTGCTGTATCGCACGGAGGGGAGGATGGTAGGCTGATAATTGGTGAGTGCTGTATCACACAGAGGGGAGGATGGTAGGCTGATAATTGGTGAGTGCTGTATCACACAGAGGGGAGGATGGTAGGCTGATAATTGGTGAGTGCTGTATCGCACGGAGGGGAGGATGGTAGGTCGATGAGCGTGAAGTGTGTTTCCTGAGCATTGAATGGTCTCTCCCAACTGGGGCTGTGACGTTAGTGTCTCCCTCCCGAATTACCTCCACCTGCTTCCCCTTACATGCCCTCAACTGACTTATGGGGAGCAAACAAACTTGACAGAAAACTGGAGGGAAATTTTCATTCTAAAGAAGGAATTTTTACGCACCATGACTCAGCTACTGGCCTGCCACTTTGCTGTTGTAAACATTGCAAAAGGTGGATTGTGTGGGTTAGAAGTGAATTGTAGTGTGAAGCTTTTGTATTTTTTGCAGTTTTATTTATTATACCGTTCTTTTTTATACTTTATTAACCCCTGTGTTTTATAGACATGTCTGACGGTACAATCGTCTGAGTCATTTCACTGCACTAGTGCAGTAACGGGCACACACAAAGTCTGTCTTTACAATGAAAATGACATCAATGAGTTTTGCATGGACAGGTGATCCGAATTGTCACATTCCATTGTACCTGGTCTGTGGCAAACGACTTACAGATGCAGCAATGGCTTCAGCAAAATTGAAAAGACATTTAACTATGAATCACAGCCATATGGCACACAAAATTGCTGATTATAATTAACGGCTATTGGAATCTCAAAATAACAGAGTAAAGCTTTTGTTACTTAAGTCACAGTTAGTAAGAGGACTCGGGAAGCA